>NC_051083.1:116394054-116722626 GCF_004664715.2 Peromyscus leucopus
TAGGAGCAAAAGGGCCAGGAGGAAGCTGGGATTAGAGGTTGTGGAATGAAGACCAAGCTTTCTTTTCTAACGGTGACTGTAAGATGTTCTTTCCTCACTTCTTGCTCAGGCCAGGAAACTGAGCCTTGAAGAGATGAAGCACCTTGCTCAGTGGAGCACAGTGAACACACAGAGAAGGAAGCTTCCAGGCTGCTCTCATTCCAAAGACTGGGATTTTCACAAAAGAGGTATGGAACGAACTCATTTCTCTTTAGCTACATTCCTAGTACAAAATAAGTGCCTCCATGTTGAATTTTTGTTTGACTTTGTAATTTCTGTAACGAAGCTGATCCAATGGATCCTTGGATAGTGCCTTGCTCTCAGCCTATTGAGAACTTTGGCAGCCTTTATTCTCTGGACTCAAGGAAAACATGTCATCAGAACAGTCAGTCAAGTCAAGTGCTTTTTAACCACCCCCATGTGAACTGGTATGCCACCTCGGGCTGCTAAGGCTACCTCCCTGAGACATAAGAGATGCTGATCATGGTATCCAAGTTTCCAGTGTACTGGGATGATGCTCTCAGAGTGTCTTCATACTGAAAAGCAAGAGACCTAGATGACATCTGCATCTAGAGATACTTCCTGAATATCTCCATACATACTGGTGCAAGAAGCCCCACCTCAATTCACTAGTGATGGCCAGGTAGTAGTGGATCAGAGTCTGACAGACACTAACATTCTCAGCATATTCCTAAAGAATGGAAGAAGAATTTGGCAGTGCTTACTTGAAGTTGGACTTGCTGACTTGCTAATTACAGAAGTGTCCCCTCATTTGGCCTGCTCATTCTTCCTCATCAAAATGGGCAGTGCTCTGTATCACAGTCAAGGCAGAAAGCACCAGCGAGCTGGTTTTGTGAAAATCAAATCCTGGTTTCCCACTGACATGTATTACGATCAATCTCTAACAACCCAACTTTTGGCAGTTGCCCTTCACACTCTGGCTTTAAGCTACTCTGGCCCTAACCCTCATCAGATGGGTAATGATCTGGAAACACACAAGAGCTACTCCTCTATAGGAGGCCCAATTTAAAAGGACCTTTCTCTAGAGAAGCCCTTTTTGCCTGTACCTTACATTTGACATGGTTGTCTCTCCAAACTAAAGGCATATCTCCCTTTGATTCAAAATTTATCTTCTAGTTCTTCTGAGATATGTAAGCTTAATGGTTTTGTTTCCCATACAATTTATCTATTTGAAGTATACAACTTAGTGGTTTTCAGTGTACTCACAGAAATTTACAATCGTCATCAAAAACATCTTGTCATTTCCAAAAGAAATCCTTGAAATTTTAGATCTACCTGTCCTATCCTGTTGTTCTCCCAGACCTGACTGCCATAAATGTAGTTCCAGGCTACGGATTTGTCTTTCTGGGACATTTCAAATAAAAGCAATCATATGGTAGTAGTTGCCCTTTGGGCCCAGCCTTTTCTACTTAGCATATTGATTTTAAGGTTCATCTGTGTTATACATTACACCTGTCCCTCCCTCCATCCCTCCTTCCTTCCTTCCTTCCTTCCTTCCTTCCTTCCTTCCTTCCTTCCCATAACCAAAATGCTCTATTACCCCATATCCAAAATTTTAAGGAGTAAAAGTGTCTAAACAATTCTATCCTCACTCCCTTATCAAGTTAACAGAACTATCCTGAGTACATCCTGGGCTACAATTATTACTAGCACTATGATTATAGAGATGGACTGAGAAATACAGTGGACCCATTCTTGCATTCATTTATTCATTCATTCATGTATTCATCAAACACCCTATTGGATGTCTCTTATGTACTAGGAAAGGTTAGGCACATGGAATGTAAGACTGGTTTAAAATAAGACCCATGCCTTCCATGACACCACAGTGAAACAAGAAGCATAGGAAACCATGCATTATAAGGGGTAGTTCCACCAGACATTGTAGCTGTCCTGCCTGGCCCAGGTCCTGCCTGGTCAGGACAAATCTCTCCCACTCACATCCCCCAAGTAAACACACAGAGACTTATGTTACTTATAAACTGTATGGCCATGGCAGGCTGCTTGCTATCAGTTCTTATATCTTAAATTAACCCCTTTCAATAAATCTATACCTTGCCATGTGGCTCATGGCTTACCAGTATCTTACATCATGCTTCTCCTTGTGGTGGCTGACAGCGTCATCCTGCCTCAGCTTCCACCTCCCAGCATTCTCCTCCTCCTTGTCCCACCTACACTATCCTTCCTGCCTGCCTACTGGCCAATCAGCATTTTATTTATCAATCAAACATAGCAACAAGACATAACTACTGAAAATACCTATAAACTATGCTGTGTCCATTTGCCATTCACAGCTCAGAACTGGGTTCCTGACTCCACAGATGTTTGTGAAAGAACGCAGCTAGGGAGGAGAAAGTAGTCAGGAATTTGGGAGGGTTTTATACATATTCTGCATTTTTAAATTGAGGTGAATCCATGCCATATAATATGAATGGTTTAAAGTGTGGAATTCAATGGGATTTAGAATAGTCATATATTGTCAAGCCATCACCTCTATCTAGTTCCAAAACATTTTCATCACCTCAAAGGAAACCTTGTACTCATTAAGCAGTTACTCCATCTCCTCCTCCACTCAGTGTGCAACAACCACAAATGTTTTCTGTCTAAATGGATTTGCCTACTGAGATTATTCATATAAGCAAAATCATAAAATTTGGCGTTTTAAAATCTGGCATATCTCACTACTTAGCATAATGTTTTTGAGATTGGTTCACGTTATAGCATGTACTACAATTTTGATCCTGTTTATAGCTGAACAATACTCCACTGGATGAATACACCACATTTTGCTTGTCAATTCACCTACTTCTGAGTATTTAGGTTGTTTCTGTTTTGCATGGTCACACTTCATGCCACTATGAAGATTCATATGCAAGTTGCTGTAGAGACATGTGTTTTCATTTCTCTTAGATTTAAACCTAAGGGGAGAACAGTGAATCATATGGTAATAGCATGTTTGACTTTTTGAGAAACTGCCAAACCCTTCTGTACAGCAGCTGTACCATCTTACATTCTCATCAGTATTGTACAGGATTTCAGGTTCTCCCAGAGCTTTGGCTTTATTTTTAACTCTCAGAGAAGAGTTCCATTAAATTGGAGACACCCAATTAGCCCAAATGATTGGCTGTAATGCTGGGCATTTGGATCTGGGCCTCTTAATTAATGCTTAGGCCAGCAGGAGAAACAAAGCAAACAAGGACAGAATGGGAGTGGGGGCTCTCCCCTCCTCCACAGCCCAGGAGTGTCTCTTGTGCATGCTTACATTCTAAAGGCTGGAGCTAGCAGGTCCACTCAAATGTTGTGAACTGTCCTCCAGGCCTTGTCTGTGGGATTCACAGCACCCAGTTCAGCAGAGGACCTAGAGAGGAAGGTTCTTGGCTGTAAGAACCAAGGACAGAGAATCCCACGTGATTTTAGGAGAGCAATGTCACAGAATCAATACCGAATATGGCAAGGAAAGAAAGAACAGTGATGACTTCTCTGTTCCATGAGAAATTCAAAGTTTCAGTGGGTTCTGCAGGCTATTAAATACCGTGGTATTTGACACTGGCTGTGATGTGGATTTAGGAAATAAATAATAATGATGAATAACTAGCTCTCAAGATGATGGCATGTGAGTATATCACTGAAACTTGCCCTTATGGCCTGTCTCTCTCCTTCAGTGATCAGACAGCTGGATGGCTACTGAATCCATGGCTCCTGCAGTCTGTTTCACTCTATGGGCAGTTCAGCCTCATTCTGAGATGCCATTAAATCGTTCAAGCCATTCCATGCTATTTTCAGGCACTAAAACTGTCACTGTCAGGATGACATACCTCTTACCATCCAGGAAGGACTGAGGCACAATTACAAAGTCCCTCTTCAACAAGTTAAGAGGAAAGGAAAGAAAGCCTCCAGGTAGAATCTTGATGATCTGGATCAGTTTCAAAATCATTGACTCTTCAATAACCTGAGATTTTGATGAGCAGATTTGAAATCATATTAGGAGAGGCAATTTTTTTCCGGTGTATGTGTGTGCAGATAAGAGGTCAATCCTCTGGGTGTCATTCCTCAGGAGCCATTCATTTTGACTCTTTGAAACAAGAGGGATTTTGTTTGTTGGTTTTGTTTTGTTTTGTTTGTTTATAGGACCTGGGCCTCGCCAATTAGGTTTAGTTGGTGGGTCAGAGAGTCCCTGGAATATGTCTGTGCCTCCAGTGTTGGGATAGATGTCTGGATAAGACTGGATTCTACTCATATATTTCAACTCAAACAACCTAGAACACATCAGAGCAAAGAAATAAGTTTATATGAAAGCAAACCAAATATCAAATATTTGCAAAATATAAAGCACTACCTTTTGCTAATAATTTCTGTTTTTTCAAATTTGTTTTTCATATAACTTGTTTCTGTGTTATTTGTGATAACATTTAATAAGTGGATTATCCTCATTTAAAATTAATTAAAACATGTTGAAATTTTCAGTTTCAAATATTACTACTTATATCCCATATAAGCAAAAACAATTTGGAGTACTTAATAATTTGGAGAAGGGGAATAAAGGGGTCTTGAGGCTGACAAGCATGAGAACTGCTGATAATAAACTATTTCTCCCTTTAATTTGCTATATAGCACTAGCTGGAATCAACTTTGTAATCCTCCTGCTTATAACTCCTGAATGCTGCTGATTATAGGTATGCAGAATGATGCCCAGAGCTAGAACATAATTTGGATGGGACTTGTGTTCTGAAGCCCTGAGATTCTGAGTGTTGACTCAGAGTAATGGAAGTCATCCTGTTTGGAACTCTGAGGGGCCAAGATTGAAAATGAATAATGGGAGTCCAACCCCTTCATTGTAGAGACCATGGAACATAAGGAAGGCAACGGTTATGGGTGTGTAACTCAAAAAAGAGCTGAGGTCACATCTGGATCTTCAATGAGCCTCTTTGTAACTGGTGGTCTCAAAACTAACACTGGCACCTTCTACTTGTTGAGCTCTCCATCTGCATAGCACTGTGCTAAGAAACGCTGTGCCTTAGGAAGCCAAAACCAAGCTCCATCCATATCCTCAAAACTTCCACTTTATAAGTACAATTGTTCTACATGCTCGACATTTGCAAAACTGACCTAGAAATGCAGGCAACAGTCTATCCTTGCTCCTTCACCATATTCATCTTTGAGTCAGGTCAGCCTTGATCTCCCTAAGATAAAGAATTCAACCAAGCACTGACTTCTTTAGACATCTTGATAAGCAGCAGGCAACCCACCAGGGAATGGATTTTTGAGAAGCCAGGAATCAATTAATTTAATCAGGTCCCTGTATGGTTCAAGGAAAGGTCACACGGCTGACAACTGGAAAGCTATCTTGGCAGTTTGCCACATGGTGACTCCACAGAGCGTGTCTGGTGCCCACCACCCTCTCACCCTACACAAACATCCCTCCCTCTGAAAAGACTCTGCTGGGAAGGGACATGCTGAAAATGCCTTTAGCTAATCCCCATATCACTAGAGCAGTAGCAGCAGCAGGACAGAGAAGCCCTGAAAGAGTCCCCAGCAACTGCTCACTTGCATCTCAGAATAGCAGTGGTAGGATGGCCAAAGGAACCAAGGCAGTCAGGAAGCTAACCCAGAGCTACACATCAGAATCACCAGGGAGGCGAACGACACAGCACACTCATAGAACTCGGTTCCCAAGGAGAGCCCCATTTGTTAGATAGCACTGACTCCACACTGTGTGTGTGTGTGTGTGTGTGTGTGTGTGTGTGTGTGTGTGTGTGAGAGAGAGAGAGAGAGAGAGAGAGAGAGAGAGAGAGAGAGAGAGAGAGAGAGAGAGAGAGGTGGGGGGAGTGAGGGAGAGAGAGTTGGGAAACCAGTAAGCACCAAACATTCTCATTTTATAGTTAGGGAAACTAAGAGGAGGGGAAAAAATTTACCTTAGGGCATATTAAGAGTTCAAGAAATAGCTGGAATGTGAACCACATCACCAGGCTCCTAGTCCAGTGCTCTTACTACAATATCATACTGTGGAATGACTGAGTGGAGGACGAGTGTAGGCACATACACATGTATCATGCACGTGTATGGAGGGGAGAAAGTAAGGGATATTTAGAAACAACCAAGCCCTTTTTGAATTGATTCATGCTTTTCCTTTTAATTCCTCCTCTTTTCTTCCAAACTCGCCATGGAAATCCAGGCTCTCAATTTACAGATGAGGAATCCATGGACAAGAGTGGAGAAGGGAATTCTTCTAGGTCGGATTTTAAGATCCAGATCTCCATGCTTTTTCCTGCCTGTGTTCCTCCCACTACATTTTCACCCCTTAGTCACATCCTGAGAGAAATATATGGTTACCGATAGCATTTCGTTAGTAATCCTCCTACTGAGAGGCAAGCATTGTTAGAAGCCAGCACACTTCCTGATTCTATAGCACCAGCCTGCCCTGGGAACTCTGCTGCCTGACCATTTCCAATATGAGTTCAAATTTCAGGGTTTCCCTGGAAATATCTGGGAAGCCAATGCTGCTAATGCAGATAAATGATGGCAAAACTAAAAGGGTAGTGTTGTCATGAAATAAATTATTTGCATAGGTGGAACTTCTCTCTTAATTGGACTATTTTAAAGTTACAATTTGTTTTCTGGCCTTTATGTATAATTAAATATAGATGTTCTTGGAGCTTAATGTCAGTTTAAATTTCAGCCCTCGGAAAGTAATTTGTTTGCATGTTCAATGAACAAAACATTTCTTATCGGTTTCAAAGACCGAGGTTCATGCATCATAAATCAAGGTTGCCTTTACGAACGCTAAAAAGGTCAGGCAAAGTAGGCTTCTAATTCTAGTGTAGTCATCCTCTAAAAGTGAAAAATTAAGCTTCTGGTGATCATAAGTACAAAGATGACTTATTTTCTTTAGGAAGCATGTATAGGGAAAATACAATTAATCTTACTTTGGTGCCTAGTCCTTACACACAAGCCAGCTAAATGATGCCCGTTATGTCCTTTTGGATGAATATAACCTGGAAGAAAACTTGTTTTTCTTTCAATGCCTCAGTTTCCTTATATTCCATCTAAATGTACTTCTAAAGTTCTTTCTGTTCTGACAGGGTAATGTAACTATTTAGGGAAGAGCTAGCCCTATAGTTGGCATTAAAGGATGTTGGTTTGTCCTAGCAAGTAGTTCATAAAGCTTCAACTACTTTAGGTCAGGCAATCAACAAACACATTGACCTATCAGTTCTTAGAAAACCTCCTTCTGCCTTTCCTTGCTGTCCTCTACTATCCGGAAAATCGTCGAATGTCCCACCCCTTCATCCAGAGTGGGAAGGTTAGTCCCATTCTGTTGGAGAGCTGTATAGCTCAAGGAACTTCTAGTGTAATGTTTGGTCCCTTGGGGTTCATCTTTTAACGCTGACTATGAAGCAGAAGTTGTTCCTTGACAATATATAAGCAAGATATATTGTCAAGTGAGAAGAAAAATGGGGTATTAAACAGGATATCCAGTAGGATTTTATTCCTCCAACTGACAAGTGAGCTGGTTGAACCCTCTTTCTGACATGGCTGGAAGTTGACTAATCCAGAGCTGCTTGCTTACCTTTGCCCCCCCTTTTTTTGCCAATATTGCTTTTGTTTTTGTTTTGTGTTGTTTTGTTTTCGAGACAGGCGTTCTCTGTGTAGCCCTGGCTGTCCTGGAACTTACTGTGTAAATCAGAATGGCCTCGAACTCACAGAGATCTGCCTGCCTCTGCCTCCCTAGTGCTGGGATTAAAGGCGTGTGCCACCATCACCTGCTGCCTTTGCCTCTTAAAGTCAGCACAAAAGAGTTTTACAAGCTACCTCACAGATGTGTCCAAATGGATGCTCTGTCTTACCTTTGTTTAAGTCTGAGCCATTCACATTTACAGAAATGTTTTTATGGTTGTCTTCCAATTCTGAAAATAGTTAGGAAAACGGGATCGGGAACATTAGAAATCTTGAGATTCTAAAGATTAGAAAATCTTCATACTAGAAACAATAGCCATGACTGAATGGTAAGAATGGAGACATCTAGAGAGTATCAACGTTGAATCTGGACAGGGGTGATGTGATAGACTCCAGCTAATGCTAAGTGCTTTATGGTCTTTTCTCATTTAATCAGAACAATCAAACATTAAAAAATACAATTATCTCCATTTTGCAAATGACACAGAACAATTAAGCTATTTACTCAAAGTAAAATCTAAGTAGAGATTTGAGTTAGTCATTTCTTTCTGGAGCTATGAACTTTATCTTTGCTTTAGGGTTATAAAAATAACTGCCTTGAGTTAGATAGTTCTGTTAAATAACCAACTTCTCTCTCTCTCTCTCTCTCTCTCTCTCTCTCTCTCTCTCTCTCTCCACCTTACTAGACAAACCCTTAGCATACTAGAAACTCTAATTTTTTTTTGATTTTCAAGAAAACATTCCAAGCAGTTAGACAGGCAGATGGTAGAAAAATGATAGTGATGGAACAGTCCAAGACAATAACGAGAGTCTCTATCTGGACAAAAATGGTACTGCTTTACTGAAAGTGGAAGTATGGCCAGGAATTGTTCTGTTTAACATTTTTAGCATTAAATAAAATACCCAATTATATATAAGTGAGTTTCCTTAGGATATTTTCTTATTTACACGTACCATACTTACCCTCTATGAGTTGGTTCTTTACTGGTGGGAGTGGAAGGTTGGCAATGATGCCTACAGAAACATCCTTGGAGTCTCCAAAGTAGAACTTGAGAGTTTTAACTACGGACACCGAGGCTGTCTGCACAGCATAGAGCCCTGAGATGAACACAGAAACGAAGGGCAGAAGACCAAACATTGAAGAAATCCCAGTTAAAGGGATAAAGAGGGAAGACAAAGACACAGAAGGAAAAATAGTAAACTATCGGTCATGTCAAGAGAAAACAGGATTTTAAAATGGGAGATAAAATAAAGTGACCAGAAATGTTGAAAACTAGGGGGGTCAAAGCATATCTACTTGAGAACCATCACAGCTCATTCTCTTCTCTGAAAACATGACTTCTCCTTATACAGGTAAGGGTATATCTCCTCTGTTCTCATGACGTCCTATGTATACTAAGTACTTGATGTTCTCACACTGATCTCAGGCACACTCAACTTACTAGCTTCAATCACCATAGCCTGACTCTTCACAAGCAAAGGCAGCTCTGATTGAAGCCAAATCTTTAATTTTTTTAACAAAAGTGTCTGATTAAGGCTGGAGAGGTGGCTTTGTGGTTAAGAGCACTTGCTGCCTTTGAAGAGGACCTGGCTTTGAGTCCCATCACCTACATGGTGGCTCATAACCATCCCTAACATCAGTTAGGGATGAGGGGTGGAGGGGAAGGTGGTGGCTGGAAGTATGTGTAATAAAAGTCCCAGAGTAAGATGATGGTTATAAAATCTAAATAAGAGGCAACTTATTTCTTCTCATTTCAAATGGATAAACTAAATTATATTATTTTCTTGATTTTTAAAACATACTTGAAAGATTTAAACCAAAAGAAAAACTAAAAATATGAAGAGATCTTGTCAATGTCTTATTCAGTCATCAGCTGAACAACTCAGGCATCATTGTCATTTGGAAAGGAGGCTTGTATGGGGCCAAAATCATCATTGTCTCACTTAAGGGAGTAATATCAAGATAGAGCACAGAAGGTACCTAAGTTAGGTTACAATCACTCTAATCATGATATGTTACAGAGTCTCTTGGGCAACAGGTCAAGGGTCAAGGAAGTCGAACCAAGTATCAAGAAGATTCAAAGACTCCAGTATCTCCAAGAAATGAAGTTCATAAGATACCAAATGGCAAAAGTCCAGTCTGTGGCAAGGAATCCATGCAATTAATCATGCCTGTGAGGTCAGTTTAATTGCAAATGTCTAAGGAGACAAACAATCTGGATTCAGGGTGTGGAGACCTCTGAGGAACAGTCATCAGAACTTAAATAAGAAGCCTGGCCCCAAGGCTCACTCTGATTATAGTGTCCACATTGAAGTTCACTGGAATCTGGGATCATTTGAGCTTGCAAGTGAGGACATCACTGAGAAAGAACAGCTGTAGTTGGAAAATAAAGGCCCTTGGGTGGTGTTGGCAACTTCTACTTCTTCCTACTTCTCCTCCTCTTTATCGCTGGGACTACTCATCACCCCTATCATGACACTGGTGTGGGGTGGGGGTGGGGGTAGGGGAAGAGACATACATTTTACACTAGCTGATTTTCAACTTTCTTTTTAAAGTTTTAACATCCTTTAAGTCATTTCATTCTTCACTGCTTACCTATGAATTGATCATTTGAAATCTGAAGTACAGGGTGGCTGACTGTATTTCTAAATGGTACCCTGAAAATCATCTCCCATCTTACACACACACACACACACACACACACACACACACACATACACACACACACACACACGCGCGCGCGCGCGCGCCCACGCAACTATAGTCCCAGGGGATCCAGTGACCTTTCTGGTCTCAGTGGGCACTGCATACATGTGCACAGACTTAAACGAAGGCAAAACACATAAAATAAAAAAAAATCTCACACAAAATAAAATAAAACCCACACAACACCAGTATGAATAACACTTTTTAGGCACAACATAAAGTATTCCAGCAATGAACAAACACTTTGTTTTTTCTAGTTCTATCACTGAGGATGGAAACATTTTCATAGTGAGAATCCTTTCTTCATGACCACCTCCTGTCTCCATGCTGGGATTTTGTTTAGTTTGAGATCACAAAGGTCTTGTGCATGCTGTCACATCTAAGAATATATAGGCAGTATAAATTGGATTTGATGGGTTTTTAATAGCAAAAAGAAGACAATAAGTTGGGTGGGGGGGAAGGGGGAGTGTCAAATTGGGGAGGATCAAAATATATTGTATGAAAATCTCATAGAACTAACAAACAATTGCCTTTTCATGGTAAGTCATTCATCTTTACATAATTTATATCTGCTGGCGAACATGTTCTGGGACTCTCAAGAAGAATTATGTATTGCATTCACTGGCCCACATTAAGGATAATGGGAAAGTGGGACAACATTTAGCCACTGTATGGTTGCAAACACACCTTAAGCTCTATTTGTAAGATTTTTTAACATATGGTAAATTAGCTGTTAGCCTCATCCCCTTTAAGCAGCATGGTAGAGATATGGCCTGGAACTGAAGCACAAATCTAGCCTTTCACAAGCTGATTTCATCTGCCATAATACATGCCCCACTAGTCATAGACCCAACCAATTGTTTTTCTCAGTCATTTCACTGAATCCCTCAGGTCAGTGCTGGGAAAACAGTCAAGCCTACAGAGAGGGCAAGCACAGCTGTTTGGCATTTCTCTGGCTGGAATATGCTTTGCTCTTCTCAGGCTTAGTGGGAGGGAAGGCCCCAAACACAGGATAGGAAAGTGCCAGCTTCAGCAGCCAGCAGATTAGGCCTCTATAAGCCTCCTGCAGAGTTGAGAGATCCATTCCTGGAAGTAGGTGTGCCTTTAACCAGGCAAGGTGCCAGGCAAGGCAGGCCTACCACGTCCTCAGACCTGGTGGCAAGGTGTTTGGCCAACATCTAGACCAGGGCAGATTTCTGTCCTAGTCTTGGACTGAACTGGCAGCCTTTAGCTAATAACCTCCCTGGCAGAACATGGCATCCTGAGTGACTCTACTGTCCTTTTTGGTTTGCAGTGGGTTTCTCTTACTTCCTCAGCTACAGTTGAAAATTCTACTGTGACTTCCTTATTCACAGAGCCTGAGATGGAATGGGAAGTGGGGGCCGTGTCTTTGGAGAAGGACAACCCTCAATGAACTGAATCTTGGCTTGTTTTCCCTAACTCACAGACACCCTGCCAAGGTCAGACAAAATTATCTTCCTCCCTGTTGCTTCCTCCTGACGCTGATAAATCCAAATGGGTCTGGGACTAGACCTTGCAGTGGACGTGTACAAATGCTTTTCCTAGATAGGCTGCAGAACTATGGAAAAAGAATGGAACAGGATTGCTGACAGCTATAAGAGAAACTCTGCATTTTCACATCAACAGTTAATCTACTGTGTCACATCTCTTAGGAAACTAAAAGAAATGCAGTAACTGCTCTGACATTGATGCTGTGTTACAAAAACGATTTTGCAGAGCAAATAACTATCTTATACTGGCTATTTTATGCCTTATTGAACAACCAGCAGTTTATGAAAACAACGTTTCATAAATACAGTTGCAGGTTTCCAAGTGGAAAGTGGTGGGATTTGCAGCAGGGAAAATCAAATCATCAGATTCTCCATTCTCCCCGGAGCTCTTGCCACGTTTGCCCAACCAGGGCCTCAACTGAGATCCAAAGTCGCCATGGGAAAGAGCTAGCGCTATAGCAAGGCTGGCATAAGGTCAATTAAAAGGAGACCCTGAATACTAGAGACTCTGGACAGACCTCAGCCTGGCTATCAAGGAACCTGGATTGCAATCATACCAGGAACTGAATGCCCAACAGAAGTCCCTTAACATTGGCAGTCAGGTTAACGCAAGCTTGTCATCTGGAAAAAGCAGACAAACGCTCTTGTCCACTCAGGATTGTGACAACTAGGGTGCCTCATTGGAACTTGATAAACATAAACCACTAGATTTGTGAAGGCTTATCTTTATGGTTGTATTTTTGACGAAGTAGCTGCCAGAGGCAGTGAAATCCTTAAATACAGTATTTAAGAAAAAGCTGCCTGAACATGTATGCCAGGAAGATAGTGAGAAGATTTCCATTGCTTTGCGCCAATCAACACTAGATGTACTTCAATGTCTTCTGGCACTCTAACTTTGTGACTCCAGAATATACAAGGTTTTCATACTTTTACTGGGGCAAGCAGCCATGTGAATCAGTCTAGCAATTCTACTAGCCCAGCTTTAAATTTTCTACCACTTTTTTCTGATTATAGAAAAAGTGTCGGTATAGGTGAGATGACCCTGGGTTCCATCTTCAGCACTGCAAAAAATATTTTAAAAAAGAAAATCATTATATACTCATTATAGAAAAAAGGAGAATGTAAAAAAGTATGAGGGAAATACTGAAATCACCAATAATCTTCCATTTTAGAGGTGATTGATATTTATATATTATATCACAGTCATTTTCTATGTATTTTGCTGTTGTTTTTCTTTTTAAAGATTTTTAAAGATATTTTATAAAGTAAAGCTGTGTTCAGTTTTGTACCTGGAATTTCCAAACACACAAACACACACACAGAGAGAGAGAGAGAGAGAGAGAGAGAGAGAGAGAGAGAGACAGAGACAGAGACAGAGACAGAGACAGACAGAAAGAGAGAGAGAGACACAGACAGATAGACAGGGACTAATCCTTTCCTTAGAATTTTAAATCTTTAAATATTCCCTAAGAACATGATTTGGGATAAAGACTTAAGCAAAATCTAATCTATGATTACACATTTACTTAGGTTGCACAATTGAAATTTTCCAAGTTTGTGCTTTGATTCTATTGTTAAGGGATGCTTCAGCAAAGATCTCTATACACCAGTGTCTGTATCCAAGAGGTGTATCCAAGGTGATGACATGTGCTAGCAAAGCTGCAGGTTCAAAGCACACACATATTTTTTTACTTGTATTCATGACATTATTGAACATACTCTCAAGAAAAGCTGAGTAATTTGTGGCTCCTGCTAATAGTGTATGAAAATATGCACTCAAATAACACCTATTCAGCCCTGGAAATTTTTACTCAAACATTTCTCAGGCAGTTTCATGTGTAAAAATATTTTTCCATTGTTAATTTTAACTTGCAGTTCATTTATTGCTAGTGGAGTTGATTTGTGTGTGTGTGTGTGTGTGTGTGTGTGTGTGTGCGCGTGCGTGCGCGCGCGCGCGCACGCACACACACACACACATGTTTTTTTTAAAAGCTGTTTGTACCTAATGTATGGTGAACTGCTCTTTTGCATTAGCCCCTTTTAAGACATACAGTGCAGATGGAATCAGTTTGTAGCCATCAATCCCCAAGGGAAGCAGTTGCTCTGAAAGAAGACACCCCATCAGAAGCTCCTAGCATTCATCGCCCAGAAAACCACTCAGAGATGAGGGAGGAGAGAACCAGAGTGGGCACTGAAATCTTGCATTGCTTTCTATTTCCCTGCTTGCTTTTCTTTCTGTTCTGCTTCTAATGAGCAGCAAGCCAAGAAAAGACTAATCCCTCAGCTATGAGTGGGGAATGGATGGGGTTGTCCTGCAGAAAGGGGGAGGGAGAGAGAAGGAGAGCAACTTGTTTTCTTTATCTGGGAGCCATGCAATTCCCCGTATGTACCACTGGATGGCAATCCTCCATTGGCGAGGCAAAAGCCTGTAACATTTCTAACAAGGCTAGGGAAACTGAGGAAGTGGCTGCAGAAATTGATAGGGTCAGAAAGGCAGTGAAAAGTTAAATACAGGTACCCTTTCAATTCCACTGGGGACATGGATCACTAGTACGAAAAGCAATGAAAAGAGTATACATTATACATAGAGACACTATGGGAACTGGTCAAGGAAAATTAGACATGGAGGAATACGTTTCTCCCAGCTCCTTTCCCTGTGTTCTGTTTTGAGTATAGCTTGATTTACTTCTTTGTCCCTGAGAAAGCAAAATTACCTATTTTGGGCGTGTAATTGTCAGTAAGTTCTGCAAGCTTCTCAGTCACCATGGAGTATGGGTAGCTTGGAAGGGGTGGCTGCTGTACTGTAAGGACTCTGAATTGCCCAAGCTCAGAAAACTGTGCTGGCAAACCCATTCTAGAAAGCAGGAATGAAGTTCCTAAGAACAGACAAACAATATCAAACTCTTGTGGCTGCATAAAGCTTGCTCTAATCTCAAAGGAAGCATAGTACAGGAGAAACAGCATAGGTTTGAAGGCATTTAGCTTGGGGTTCATTTCAGCTGGGATGTTTATAGGTGTGTGATCTTGGAAAAAGCTACCTTAACTCTCTAAGCTGTGATGACTTCCCTGTGCAATGGAGGATGACAGTATCTCTACCTCATGACATGCAAGAAATATTACTACTAAGGGCTGGGGCGATGGCTTAAATGCTAGTATGTGAACCCGAGTTTTGATACCCAGCACCTACTGCTGTGTGTGGTAGCATATACCTGTAACTTCAGTGCTGAGGGCTCCATGACAGGCACTCTAGCCAGCCTGTCTAGTCAAAAGAGGGGAACTCTGAGAAAACCTGTCTCAAAAATAGGTAGACGGTGACTGAGAAAGACATCAACCTTGATTTCTGTGGTTCAAACACATACAGATGAGTACACACACACACACACACACACACACACCACACACACACACGCATATGTAAATGTATGTATGTATGTATGTGTATATATATATATATATATCCCACCCCACTCAATTAAAAAATAAACCTTTAAAAACAACAAATGACAAGTATGTCCATTTATTCAGCTGTCTCTTTTGAAGTTACTGGAATAGCTAAAGATCAAATCAGAATGAAGTATTTAATTCAACCTTGTTTGGAAACTGAGACATGGAGATAAGCAATGGCTCACACAAGGCATAGGAGAAGTGGTAATAGAAGATAACACAGGTTCTATATTCCAGAGTAATGAAATAGAGACCATCAGTATAGACAATCCTGCCTGCCACACAGGGGGTCCTTTAAAGAACCCATTACATACAGGTCAAACAAGGATTATCCAAAATGTGGGCAAACCATTGTTGCATATCCTCAGTCAACATTTCCTCAGCAACAGGGGCAAATATGAGTTTTGTTTGTGAATCTACTCATTCAAAACTTGACTCTTATTATTTGATATTTATATATCAATTTAAGAAAGCAGCTATATGGACAACTCATAAGTCATGTATAGTTATCTATACACAAGTCACATGTACACCTGTTAAATCCCCCAATAATTCAAAGATTTACAATTCAGGTTAAGTTCTATATGGTCCTATCTAGGCACAATAGTAGCAAAATGATATCTGATGACCAGCAGTCCCTGTTCAGTAGTCTGGGTTCAGTAGTCAGGGTTCTCAGTAAAGCTACGTGAAAAGGAGACACTTCAAATTTCACAAAAGCACAAAAAGAAACAGGGAAAACAGCAACATGAGGAAGACTGCAAGACCTTAAACCATGAAAATGAACGACAATCACACATTTTTTAATAACAAACTCAACCAAAAAGAACCAGAAAAGCATGAGACAATGCCAGTGAGCATCTGGAATCACTGGCCAAACCACACGTGGTATTTGGTGTGGATAAAGGTCAAGATGCAGACCAAGGTTCTAGAATATAAATTAAAAGGTTTGGGAGACCTAGTTTAACAGCAATGTATACAATATGACCTTAAGATCTGGTGCACATGGGGTGAGGGGCATTCATGGACAGGGAGCTCAATCTTAGCAATAGGGCAATGGATACCAAGAGCTGTGTAAAACAAAACAAAGAAACAAAAAAAGAGCTAACGTTCCAGGTCCTGGGTGCATTTTGTATCTCACATTCTCTGTGAAGCAAAGAGCCATCCAAAACTTCAAGGAGTGAAGAAAACATATATTGCCTGGTGAATGAAGGAAAGCAGTATCTTAGTAACTATCATGATCTTAGTGGTGACTTACAGACAAAACATTTATTGACCACTTTCCTAAATATATCATGTGTTGTGCTAAATACATCAACCAAGTCATCAGTTATGAAAGATGTAAGAAAATAGGGACCTACCATGACATTTTGAGCTAACTTGCCCAAGCCACCCATCAAGACCACCTGACACTCAATGTCTTCACACAAATCTGGTTTCACTGGCTTGGGCTAACTTCATCTCACTAATGGCTAAGCAGATGCTTTGGTATCAGTTGGTTATCAGGTCTTCTAAGTCATAGTGCTGTGCTTCAGCCTTGCTGAGTGACGCCACTAGCCTTCTCAGTCATATGAACTATCATCATTCCTTCAGTTATTGGCTGAGTTGCATTCACTTCTTTGGCCTATATCACTGCACAGAACTACTGCCAGGATGACTTGGGGTTATGAAACTGCAGTGGCCACCACATCAAGGGTTCTCTGGTTAAAGCCTAGAGTTCAAAAGCTCCAAAGTCAAAGATCTGATTCATTCATTCATAATGGTGGTACCCACGATTTGATTCAAAGGAATCGAAGTATGGAAGTCATGCAATAAACACTTACCATTCAGAAATACTTGAACATTTTCTAGAATACAGATCTGGCCATGCTATCTACAATACACCAGTTTGGAACCACTTATTGAAAGTATATGTGATATTTTGTAACTGTAAGGAATACATGATGTGTTGAACAATCAATGAAGTCAAAGAAAAAGTCATTAGTGTCTGCAGGCCATGGAAGATATGGCAGGAAGAGAGTTGTTTCATCCACGTGTTTCAAATCCACATGTTTGATGTGGATTCATGCTAGATTCAGATGGACATAAATCTTTAAATGACAGTAGATTGAGTACCTCTCTCGGAATCTGCTGTGTTCCAAACCATCCATCACAGAGTTGGGAGAAATTCTAAGAGCTCTGGTTCAAAGGGACTTCGGCATTTGGAGACCCTCAGAATATAACAGAACAAGAATTCTGGGAGTGGCTTAGGTGGTAGAGTCCTTACCTAGCATGCATGCAGCCTTTTGTTTGATTCCCTAGCACTGCATACACAAAACCAGGTGTGATGTTGATGCCTGTAATCTCAGTGCTCAGAAAGTAGAGACAAGAGGATAGAGATGTGAGTGTACAATCCGCCTGGACCAGATAGTTCAGCTGGAAGCATCCTGGCTACATGATGCACTAGGTCTAATAAACCAAAAAGAAAGGAGCATGATAACCACCTTCTCCCTGGACCAATAGTTTGCATTGCACATTCAAACCAAATGAAGAGTTTCTAATATTTGGTCAAGGTCTGGTCTATAAGACTTTGAAGAAATAGTTCTGAGGTAGAGACACAGCATTGGTTATTTTTTCCTATTAATTCTGATATTTGTTTTCATTTCTAGAGCCAAAATTTTTAATTTTTGTGAAAGGCTTTATATTTTCATTAAATATTGAGAATGATGGACATGGGCAAGTAAGAATTCAAAAGCAAGCTATTTGTCTCCAATGATCCCTTAGTAGCTGTCCTCCTACCATAGTTTGAATAAAAACTCTGAATGCTTAAATGTTTCAAATTTCAGATTTTCCTATGATTTTTTGAGTATTTGCATAAACATAAAGAGATATCTCTGGAATGAGACTTGTCTAAATGCAAATTTCATTTGTTTCATATACAACTTATACACATAGCCTGACTGCATTTTTATATGGTGTCTTAAATTTGTCACATGGGGTCCTGTGAGGGGAGTTTTTACTTGCGGCATTTTATCACCACATAAAAGTTTCAGGTTTCAAAGCAATTCAGACTTGAGGCTTTTGAATTAAGGATGGAACGGTTACCTTGTACAGCTCTGCTAGAATGAAAAAAGAAGATACCATGGAGTGAATGTATCTAAGCCAAATATACTGCATCAAATAATCGAGGCAGGAACCTGAAGACACATCATTTACAGAAACAGCAACACCTTTGAATTAGAAACCCTCGGAGTTGGTTCCCAGGCCAGGGAACCAGAAGCAAGCCTCTTATGGAATACTGTCTACTGGACAGGCATGGTCACTGCCATTTTAAAACTATAGAAGCTATGATTACACAAATGAGACCGTTACAGGTTGAGCCCTCTAACATTCATCATGGAGGACCCAGCATATAAAAGCACACCAAAGGCCAGCAACCACAACCTCCCTGCAGATGTGAAAATAGTGAACAGTTGCTGAGGAAGGAAGGCTTTTCACCAGTATAGTGTGGCTACTGTGAAGCTGCCCCTAGTTCCATAAGTAGCTCAACACCTATGTTCTAGCACCTCAACTAACCTCATGGGCTCATCAAGATATATTTGGGTGCAATTGTTGCTTTGGCCTATCCTTGATGTCCTATCTGAGGTGAATACGTGTTTGTTTTCATGCCTCGCCCCCAAGAAAAGCTAACGTGACAATGCCACCTTTGGATAAGAGATAAAATATTCTGACCTGAAATTCTAGCTTCATAATCTCCACATTCTTGTATACCTGTCTTGGAAAATGTCTCTTTCCTGGGTGTTCAAGTAAAGTAGGACAGAAATAAACCCCAGCCTTTTTAGTACAACTTAACATCTATCAAAACAATCTTTATTGTGCTTCTGGAAGTTTGTTGCCACAGACACTGAGAGAAACAAATCGTAGGATTGTGCTAGTGCACACAAGGCAAACATCAGAGTGTCCATTCAGGCTTTGAGTCAGCAGTGGCAGGAAGTATCAAGCCCAGCAAGCAAAATAAAAGCTCATCTTGCTTGCCCATCTCTTTACCTGGAATGGCTGGCTTATTAAGTTGCTAAGGAGATAAGAATCAAACTTTGTTATCATGAAAACCTGGGTCCTCAATTATTCAAAAATATTCATTGTCTACTTTGGCCTAGGCCTTGCCTAATGCCCTAGAGAATGGCTGCTGTTCTCAAGGAGCTCACATCCCAGAAAGGCAGACAGATGCATAAGTAATGGCATACACTAGTTTAAAGGCTAAACCAGGACAGTTTTGTACAGCTCACGTGTGGAAATGAGGGAATGTTTCCTGGAGACGGTTATAACCTACGCCATGTCCAACTCTGATAACTTGAGGACCATAGCTGTCGCAAGGGGAAGCTTTGGTCTTTTAACCTGACTTTGTCGACCTGAATTCCTTCTGCAACTTAGGGACTTCATTGAATCTCTAACAAGGTGAAACAAATAAATAAGACAACAGCTTGCTGATTGGAAATGTGAAGAGAGAGAGCCAAGGCAGTTCAAGTGAGAGAGGGCAGCAAAAGGCCTGTTTCTCTTTTCTATGCCTGCAACAAAGAAGCCACTCACTTCCCTTTGCTTCCAGAATTATCTCCTGCTTCTGACAGGGAAAGGGACAGTAAGAGGGACTACAGCCTACGATTGGTAAAACAACTAAGAGAGAAAGAAATCTGAACATGAATTCTGGCATCACCTCCAAGGGTAGTGTCGTGACCATAAACAAGTCCACAGAAAGGAGCTCTGCGGGCCTCCATTTCCCAATGTGTACAACAAGTTGGACTCGGTGCTCTTTCTATATGGCCTCTCCTAGCTCCATACTCTCAGATCTTTCGCTTGCCTGAGGTGAGACAGGCACAGGGCAGAAAGCAGAATGATGCCACTGAGCAGTCACCTGACATCTCTTTGTAGGTGCTGGCACTCAGGGCTTCAACTTTCCACACTACAGGTTGACATTTTCCTGTTCGCTATGGTAAGGAAGCAGCAGGGTTGTAAGGTTTGGAAGATAAAGGCATGTGAAAGGCACACAGTTAGTGACAAAAATCTTACACTACTTTCTTTGATTTTTGAGGGGACCAGAAAAGGGGGGGGAAGGCTTTTTTTTCTTCTTCTTCTTTTTTTTTTTTAAGATAAAGCAGCCGAATGGGCCATTCAACATGCCCGTGAATCAGAGATCAAATATTTTCTTTCTTCTTCAACATAACTCTCTCTGTGGGAAAAAAGAATCTAGTATCAATAAGAGCATTAGAGGGGAACTACCCTTCAAACACAGCTAAGCTGTAATTCCAGCCTGCCAATCAGGACACAGGCAACTCCAAACCCCATAGCCATTACTGTCTACCTCTTTTCTTTTGGAGGACCCTTTGATTTCTTTCTTTCTTTTCATTTCTTTGGCTTTGCAAGCCAACCCTGAACACGTTGGTAACACTCAGGAGTTCATTAGGAGTTTCGCTCTCGTTAAGCCTTGCTCAGCAAAGACGGCTGGTAATGGGACCAAAATAAATCTTCTCAGATTTAACTCCTCTCTCCCACAAAGCTGCTGTCCTTAGCTGCTACCGGTGTTGCCACCATTTAAGGGAAGGTGGCCTCATACCAACCTCTGACACTGAAGGAGCAAGTGATCTACAATTGCACACACTGCTTCTAGAAACGCTGACCAGGATGTGGTTCAGTCTTAATGACTGGATCACAGTGGGAAAGAACCGTTCGATAACGAGGTACTCTCTATTTAATGCATTCCCTCCTACTTTCCAGACAAGGTTCCCCCAATACCTCGAATGCCTTTGCTCGCACAGTTCCCCTTGCTTAGAATAGCTTTTCCACCTGACTTAGCTCGAATATCACCTCCTCTGAACAGCCTTTCTTGGCCTTCTCCCCTCCCAAGTAGAAGTGATCCTTCCTTCCTTGGTTCATATGGCATGCTCTGTTCCTACCACTATGATGGCACTTGCTGAAACGCATCAGAGCCAGGGGGCACGGGCAGTCTAGGCCCTGAAGAGGGACCTCCTTGAACACAAGGACTAGAACTAGTATTGAAATCCTTAGAAACTTCAACCAAATGATGAGTAAATGCAGCCCTCAGCAGTGCAGCTGTCCAGCAGTCCTTTCTAGTCATAAAATTCTGACAGTAAAAGTAAAATGGTCCCATACACACACGGCTTTCGGGGTATCGCAAAAGTACCTAGTCTAGCCAAACCAGACTGGTATAGAAATTCCCTTAGCTAAACGAACCAAATGGTTTTCAATCAAGCTCGACCACCAGTTGCTTAGTGTAGATCAACTTGATGTATCTAGGCTAGGCAGCCAGCTGGCTGAATGGCCAGTAGCCTTGGACACTGGGTCCCATGCTCATGGGGAATAGCACAGGGAATTGGAGGCATGGAGACAGCAGCGACACATCCTGTTTTATTTGAATCAGGCAATTCACTTGTATGAAAGCAAACTGGAACCCCTGGCAGAGTTGTCCAGCAGTATCAAAGATCTCTAGTCACTCCAGCCTGGTGGGGGAATGTCACTAGTTACAGCTGCGTGACTGTAAAGAAAATATCCCCAGGAATGAAGCATCTTCATTGGAAGTGATTTGATCAGGAGCAGCTGACAAAAACTTCAAGAAAACTGGCAGAGTTAAGAAGAAGCTGTATATACCAATAGGAGAGGGGCTTTGAAAAGAGCTAATGAAGTTTCAACATGCAGCTTTGAACATGAGCTGTGTCCAATTTTGGATACTGGTCAGTGTGTTTCCGAAACAAAGCAAATTAACAAGGATAGAGGTTTAAGAGGCCACACATATCCAGCTCCTTTCTAAAAGTTTCTTGTGGAACACTGGGAGCCAGCAGCCTCTTCCAGCCAGCCCTAGGCCTTATCTCCAGACTGGATGAGTTCCAGTTGGGGCATATGTTCCTGTAATATCATGCTCCAATTCCAGGGCCTGGAACAGGACCATGAACCCGGTAGGTGCTCAATAAATGTTGATTGACTTGAATTTCTGGAAGGAGTATTTGGGGTTTTATTTGGAAGCAGAAGATGCCAATCAAGAAAAAAGAGCCAAGGGAATCCCAGGAGCCACTTCGCCTGGGCAGTATGATTCCAGCAGGAAGTGGGGTAAGTGAGCAAGTAAAGCCAGAGCCACAGTCTATTTTGAAAACTACAACAATATGTGACCTGTACGGTAGTGCTGCTAACTTGGTTTATATCTATAGACATCTGTTAGGGGTTTCTTTGGTTCCAGGTCTTTATAGCTGTGGTGTAATGGACCAGAAGTATGGGAACTGTGTGTGGTTCCCCAAATAGACATAGAATTGTCATAGAAGCAAGGCACTGAAGGAATATCTTGAGTTCTCAACTATCTAGGAAAATTCCCCCAGACTCAAATACCAATTTTCAACCTGCCGCTGGAACCTAAATTAAACTATTAGCACATCAAGCCTCTGGCTTAAGAATTTACCCCTGAGGTTGGATGTTTAATATGTATCTCTTCAATGTGGAATTCAGCAGAAGAAAAGAATATAAGCCACAAACACGAGTCTACATGGTCTTTTGTTACTCAGCCCTTTGAAATGGTGACCACCTTCAAGCAGTCTGGCAAGGGATGACGGACTGAGCACATAAAATTGTAGACACATAAGTCATGTAGAGAAGGCTGGATGCAGATTTTACAGGTCAAGGATTGGTTTTGGAATTGCTCTTCATGGTTTCTTAATGTACAGTATAGTCACCCACAGCTCAGCTTGACCTCTGGGCACACAAAGAAAGATTTGGGTAGAGGACAGCTAGCATTGTAGATCTGCCTCCACCCCCATGGTACATTTAGGAGCAGTGTGTTCCCTAAGCAGGGAAGCCTTGTTTCCTGTGGCAACAGCTGCTTCTAAGCCCTCACTCTATCCCTCAGTTTTCAATGATGTCATCTGGTCCTCAGCTGCACAATCAAAAAAAAAAAAACAAAAAAACAAAAAAAACAAGAAAGAATAGACCTCTCCAGTTATGAATGTCACTAAAACAAAATTCTATCAGGGCATTCTCCGAAGTGCACCTGGGAAGGCACATGTATGTTGCTGCCTGTGGCCCCCAAGGCTCTGAGTACAAAGCCTAGACAGAAATCATCATACATTCCAACTCAAAGAATACTGTATGCACCCCCAAATAGATGAAGAAAGCATGGTCAAGCTTTCAGAGCTGCTCTCCTCTGGAAACCCTTTCTTAAGGATTCCCCTTCTTTCTGTGAAGAGGAGGATAAGAAATGTCACTCAGGTGGGGCATCACTTTGGAAAACCACCATTTTCCATGGGGATTCTTCCAGCAGTGTCCAAAGAGAAGCTTTTGTCCCTGAACCAATTCTAATGTGTTATTCAGGAAAGCTAGTGAGTCCCATGCAACCAGCATCTCCAGAGTCAGTCTGGAGACAGTTACTAGTGGAAGTTTCTTATCCAGGCTCCAAGCTGTAGCCCTTCACTGATGAAGACTATCATCCAGCAGGCATCTTTCCTGTGGGCTAGATTCACTAGTTCCCTTCATCGCAGAGCAACTCTGTTTTGGTGTCCCCATTTTACAGACGAAGAAACTCAGGTTCTGTGATGGCTAAGTTTCTTGTCCAGGTCTCACTGTTAAGTAATTCAGGGACCCAAGAACAAAAAAGATGGGATCCATACCCAAGTTCACTTGAAGCCAGAGATAATGCCTACAATGAATCTGAATGGTGTCGCTGGCATTTACTTTCTAGTATTTCTTTTAGCAGCAGACAGACACCAGATTCATCCAATTACTCCAATGAGAATCAACTGGCCTTTCTTTGAGGGATCTTCTTACAGAGATGCTCATCAGACAGCAGAAGGTACATTCTGTGATTTGCTGTCAGCACCAACTATTTCCGGATCTCAACTCCCTTACAGACAAATCTTCCTGCCAAAGACAAGTCTACTCAGTATTGTTCTTTCATTGATGCAGTTTCACCTGAGGGAATAAAGTGAAAGCAATGTCTCTCCCCAGATTTCTGGCAGGCACTGGTAGTCTAGCTTCTCTGCACCAATGAACAGAGTGGGGGTAGAGGGAGGGGTGAGGGAGAGTATACACCTAAGACCTCAAGGATTGACTAGATGCTTTTCCTGTCTTATCAGTATTGGTGTGAAAGGCAGTAGGACAGCAACAAGAAGGACAAAACCTACTTCGATCATACCACGTTCTAGGACCGAGGTCCTGGCTTCTAGAAACAGGTAACTGAGAGCTCATGCTCTCTGCCAGGATGATGGTGCAATGCAGCCAGCCATAAGGAAGAGGTTGCATGGTGGCCTACCTTCTTTCTTTCCTTTCTTTCTTCCCTCCCTCCGTCCTCCTACCTTTCTTCCTTTATCCTGTCCTCCATCCCTCCTTTCTTTCTTTCCTTCCTTACAGGATCTTATGCAGTTTCTGCTTCAATATCCCAAATGCTAGAATTATAGGCATTAGCCACCATGCCAGACTTTCTTTATATACAAACTCAAGGCATACTGGCCATCTGGCCTGTGTGCACAGTTCTCTCTCAGGAAACTCGGTGTCAGGGATTTGTTTTCCATCTGGAATTAGGACTCTGACTGTGACAGCATGGGTGAGGTATTCACCTTGTTTGTGGAATTGAAGGAGGCAAAACATCATCCAAATAATATATTTAATTTTATGTTTTATGATAGCTTTAGATTCACAGAAAATTTGGGGAAGGAAGAACAGAAAGTTCCCATATACCCTACCTCATGCTTGCTTACATCACTTTTCTCATTTCACAATAGGGCTTCATATATATCCTAGGCTGCTCTTGTACAGCGTGCTAAGATTTCAGGTGGGTGTCATCAAGCCAAGAAAAGCAATTTATATTTAGTTCTGTGAATGTAACTTGGGGCCATACCCAGGCTCGCCAAGCAATGTGCCCACCAAACAGCATCCCTAGCCTTCACTTTCCTCCATTATTAACAGCCTAGTTTTATAAGTACCTTTGTTATGACTGGTGAACTATTAGTGGTATGGTATTATACCTACTTCTATATTTTACTCATATTTTCTTAGTTTTCACTTGTTCTGTTTATTTAGATGTCATATCTCCTCAGGCTCTGATTGGCTGCAGCAATTTATCAGATGTTCTTGGTTTTTGTTTTGTTTTGTTTTATATGACCCCGACAATTGATGAGTATTCTGATGGAATACTCATCTGATGGAATGTTTCTGACCTTCATCCCATTAACATGATTTATGGCCCATGATATTGGCTTTGAATACCTGGCTAAGGTCCTACTTGGCAGAATTTGCCACTGGAAGGCTCCTCCTCTTTACTCTTCCACTATACTCATTATGGGAAAGTCCCCAACCACCTCTCAGAGGTAAGGACTGGGGAGCTATGCTCCACCTCTGTGAGGGCAAAATTTCTGCACAGATTACTTGGAATTGTTGTATGCAATCTTCCCTCAGCTCACACATTTACTCCAACATTGAATTAAGTCAATGTGGATTCTTGACTATGCTTTTGGTGCTTTGAATAGTTGGGTTGTAGAATGATACAACTTAATTAGTTTCTCAGAATTTTCCAGCTTTGGTCACTGGTAGCTGTTCTACTTGGCTCATGAGGTATGAACCGTTGCTATTTGTTTGTTTGCTTGTTTGTTTATTAGGACTTGCTTACTCTCTGGCACTACAAGGTGCTTGTGCTATTTCCAGGCTCATTCTTAGAACCAACCATTTCTCCAAGGAGAATGGCAATGGAAACCATGATCTGGATCTTAGCTGAAGAAATAATGTCATAATGTAGTGTTAAAAAGGAAATCAAACCCTGGCCATCAAGATGGCTAAGCAAGTAAAAGCATTTGCTATACAAGCCCAAGAATCTGAGTTCAGTCCCTAGATCTAGATGTTTCAGGAGAGCTCTGACTCCTGAAATCTGTGCTCTGACCTTCACATTCATACCATAGCACAGGTAGCTTCACTCATGCACATCACAAACAAGAATAATAATATAAAGAAAAGTACTTGATAAGTGAAGTCTGTAAACCATGGCCCACAGTTGGTTGGCTGGTTTTATAAAGTTTAACTGGAACTAAGGATAGGTGATTCAAGGGAAGTAGCAGTACATAAGTGAAGAATTGGAACTTCTGTTTATTTAAAGGTTTATATTTTCTTGGCCATCAGTTTTTCTACATGAATTTTGAGTCTTTTTATTAAAATATTATTTCTACTAGTTGCTGATATTTAGTCTGGGCCTTGTTAGAAAGCATTCTGACTGCAGATCAGTGACAAAAAATGAATTTTCTTGGTGAGCAAAGGCATATCTTAAAGCTAGAATCTTGCTGGGCAGCAGAACCTTGTGGTGGGCTATAAATGAAAGCTATAGACACACAGCTAGCTAGAACAGAAGTCAGCATTGGGTGTTGACCCAACCCAATATTTGTTGAGATAGGGTCTCAAATACAACCTGGAAATTATTGCATAAGCTCAGCTGGCTAGTAAGCTCCGTGAATGCTCTTATCTCTACCTCTCAAGCACTCAGATTACAAGCATAGCCCAGTATGTCTGGAATTTTACATTCTGAGGATCTAGGGAATCAAACTCAGGTCCTCATGCTGTTAAGATGCACCAACTATGCCATCTCTCCAGCCCCTGGAAACATAGTATTTTAATTTTATTTTTTAATTATATATATATATATATATATATATATATATATATATATATATATATATAATCTGCATGAGTGTTTTGCCTGTGTGTGTATCTGGTGCATGCCTGGTGCCTGTAGAAGCCAGAAAATGGTGTTGGATCTCTTCAAACTGGAGCTACAGAAGTTTGCCAGCCATGTGGTTGCTGGGAATCTAATCAGGGTCCCCAAGAAGAGCAATAAATGCTCTTCACTGATGAGGCATCTCTCAGCACCTAGAACATGATACTTTAACAAGCAAGAATCGGTGTCAATTATCCAGCTGTGGTGTTTGAATCACTAAGGTAAAGCACTTTACTCAGATCTTTGCATGGGTTTCTGATTTAATACTAGCATGTTGTAAAATGATCAGATTTCTCTCTGTGGGGAATAATACCAAGTTTTTAAATACATTGAAAGAAAAGAATAGATGTATTTTCAGTTATGCATGGGGTCTTTTGTTATTTTTTTTTACTTTGGGGAGAAATGGGGGTCTCATGTAGTCCAGGCTGGCCTTCAACTCCATTTGTAGTCAAGGGTGGCCTCGAACTCCTGATCCACGTTCCTCTACCTCCCAAGTACTAGGATTATGAGTCTATGTCACCACGCCCAGAATATGGTATACTAGGGAATGAACTATACTAGGGTTTCCACGCCCAGAATATGGTATATTAGGGAATGAACTATACTAGGGTTTCCTGCATTCAAGGCAAGTGTTTTGCCATCTACGTCTTCAGAATGGTTCCTGGGACTTTAAAGTGGTTAGATGGTAGTGATTTTGAAGCTCTATGGTCCTGAAGTTCCATCTGAGGTACAGGGAGCCTAGGCTCTGTGAAGAGACTGCTTCTGTCTTTGAGAGTTTCCTGTTGATTCTTTGTCCTGCGAGTGCCTGCTCTCCTTCCTTTCTTCCTTCCCTCATTCTCTTGCATTGTCCTACTCATCTCCTCTGTCATTCATGGCTGCTCACAATTCTCTGTGATCTCTTCGACAGTCTTTTTCACAATTGATCCTGCAGGAGCTTCTCAATCTCTCTTGAACTCCTCACACACCCTTGCTGGCTAGTGGCTCTGGCCTAATTGTGGCATCACTTTCTTCACTGTTCTGTCTGTCTTTCATATTCTCTGTCCCCAGCCTTCTTTACCCATCCCCCTGAACACGCTGAGTGAAGAGACATTTCCCTAGATATACTGACAGAGGGCAGAGAACTAGGCTCACTGCAAGGGAGGAAATGGGAAGGGTTTTTGTTGTTGTTTCATGGATATAACATTGTCAGGAGTGATCTCAGAGAATGTTTAAAACCCTAGGGATTTAGAGGTCCCATAAAGATATAGATGTGTAATCTAGCGTTGTCTATTACAGATAAAGTATGCAGCCTCATTAGAAGCAGTGAAATTTACCAAAGGGAAAACCACTTCACAAGGAGCAGCCTCTGGGAAACCGTAACAGCTGGAACTATTTAGGACTAATTGTGTAACTCACCCTTAGGAACAGGAAGCTGAAGCTGTGGGAGGACAACGTGTTAACTCACCTCAAATGTGTTATCAGCAAAGAAACTTCCCAAAGAAAGAGAAGTCAGCATCTCTCAGAAGATAAGGAAGGGGGACGTCCAGAGAGATGCTTGCCTGAGGCTTTTTGAAGGCAAACCTCAAGTTTACAGTTATTGGATTAGGTCCTTGATTTTGGCCACCAAGATAGTCCTGGAATCTCAGTTAATCCCCTCAGAAAATTTCTCCGTGGGCCACTGCCTTTCAGGAAACAGAGATGTAATATGGTCTGTGGCATCTGGACAGATATTGGGCCATTTGAGTAGGTATTTGACTACAGAATGATGGTAGGACATCCTGAAGAGCAAACAAGGAAGGAAAGAGAAAACTAGGGCTCTAGGTGGGGGCTGTCTTTCACTTTCTCTCCTCCCCCGACTCAGTTAAAGGTCAAGTTTTAGGAAGGGCTGACTTAGATGCTTTAAATGCTTTGAGATAAACATAGACCAAGGGCCAAAATAAGACTTGAGCTGTTCAGAAACTTCCCTTTGTGGAATACTTGCCTTTTAAGAGACATTAAACGGGACTATTTCAGGTTCATTTATAGGAATCCATCTAACTACAGCAATAAAAAAATGATTCCACTTCCATCCACAATGCAGTTTGATTTTTAATAAATACTTTACTCCAGGAACAGAAAGGGCAAATTTAGTAGGAGCTACTAAATCTCTGACCCTGTGAATAGGAGGTGAAAACTCATCCTTCCTCAATTCAAACAAACATGAGGAAAAGAAAATATCCTTGAGCATGAAACTTTTAGAAATCTCTATTTATTAAGCCTTCAAGAATACTTTTCAAATTTAATCCCATGGATGAAATTAAAGCTATAATTGTCAAAGCTTCTCCTAAAACTTCACTGAATGTGTTTTCCATCACAGAGAATGGCCACTTACTTAAGTCTCTTCATAAAGGAGGAAATGTGCATAAACAGAAATGAGTGAGAAGCCCTATTCCATGATCCCTCATTTTCAGTATAACTAGCTCATAACTTCATGAATAATCAGTTTATTCTGATCCTGTTATCAAACTTAAGGTCACAATCTGTGCTCTAAACTGGGTCTGCCACTAGTCCCCAAAAACCAGTTAAAAGACCAAATTTGAAGTAGAAAACATTCTTATGTCTCACAATTTACCCCTTTACAATTCCCACCCCCAGAATTTGAGACCACTATTTCCCTGAGCTCAGGTCCAAGGCCAAATATTTCAGAACCACTCAGGTTACTTGTTCAAACATTTCTTTCTAATACCAGCAGTGTGTCTGATTTAGGGACCCAGGTATCTGAATCTCAAACATATTTTAACTAATTCTTAAGTTAGCATATAGAGTCATATATTTCATTGTGGCATTAGGAATCTGACTTCTGAAGAGGCACATCCCTGGTCTCTAGGATAATTCTGATGGAGGTTCAACTGTAATATTTCCATCAAAAAAAAAAAAAGCCTATTGCAATTGCCACCATCTCTTAGGTATTTACTTCTAGATTGTGAGAACTTCATTTCCCATTAAATAAAAGTAATCGGTCCTGATTTACTTCCCTATATAGCCGTAAAAACTGCAGCAAGGCTTGGAAGTATAACTGCCTTCTAAATTGTTCATCAAGCATACACAGGACATGGCTCTGATCATCAGTATGTGCTTGCACACACAACCACCTGCATCAAAGTTTTCCCCAAAATGACACTGTTTTCTAGAAGGAAAATATACTTTGTAAGCTGATAGCACAGTGACCAAAGCATCAACCTCCTAGCCAATTAACAAAAAAAGTCTCACTTCAACCAATAGTCACTTAGTCAAGAAGCCTGCTCAGCCCTTTAGCTCTCAAGGGCACCAGAAGCCTTCTAAGGTAGCCCCACTGTCCCAAAGTACAAACTAATACATAGTTTTCACAACCATTTACAAAATCCCACAGTATTTCCACCATGAAATATTCTCTCTCTCTCTCTCTCTCTCTCTCTCTCTCTCTCTCTCTCTCTCTCTCTCTCTCTCTCTCTCTCTCTCTCCTTTTCTGTGTTTCCTTTTCTTTATTTCTTGGAGACACAGCCAACTGGAGTTTCCTTTTGGTCTCCAAGGCCGTTGACTTATGAAGCCTTCCGTCACACAGCCTGCTGTGGGATGCTTATAAATGGTTCCACTGCAGCGCGGTGGTCAGCCACACTGCACCTGAGTGCTGATGAGTGGGGCCCCTCTAACGTGGGTGGTGTGAGTTGATCAGCAGCTGCAGAAACAGACAACCAGTAACTTCAAAGGGCCGAATTTCCCCTGAGGGTTATCTGGAGCCTCACAAGCCTGAAATTCCTCTCCTGGAATGTGTCAGGATAGAAATTAACTGCAGAGAGACTGACCTGCTAACCTTCCTCCTCACTTTCTCATCACTTGTTTACAGGACCATTGAGGACAATCCATCCCTTCACTTACTCCAAGACACGGGTCTCTTTCTCTTTCAGTTAAAAGACAAGAAAATAATGTAAAGTATAAAGAATAAATATCAAAGAGTCAATTTTCATGATAGCCAGAGTAAGAGCTTACCACTTCAGATTTTTCACTGTATTCTCTTGTAAGACAGTGTTTGAATATTAAAATGGCTACTCTATTCGGGAACATGTTCCTGAGTTTTCGGAAAAGTTTGCCACCTGGAATTTATCTCCCTCAACTCCTCAGGTTTGTGGAATAACACAGTATCAGAAAAGTATTTGAAAAGAAAATAATTTCATAGGTAGGGGATGGTCAGCGATTGCTTCCTGGGTAGGTGGTCTCACCTTGGAGTGATTTTGAAATGTTTCAGAACTAGAGTGATGATAATTCCACAATATTCCACTGAATTGTTCAATTTTACATGGTGAACTTTGTGGACTATGAAAAGCAAATAATTTGGTTCTAAACAGGGAAGAAACAACGTGAAGGTGCCAAACACTCCACAAAAAGCTCCTGACCTCTACAGAGCCTGTCAGAAACGAAGACTAGCTCAAGAGACACGACATCTCTCATTCGAGCTGACCAGTGAAACAGTGGACTGCCCAAAATAGCAATTTCCCTAGGAATCTAATTCTGGGAAAAAGAAAAGCCCCCAGACAGAGAAGGGATGGTCTCCTCGAATGAGATTTCACACAGTTCTAACAACTTGTCAGACCACCTTAGAGGATGAGCCTACAGCCCAGACAAGGATGGCTCAAAGGGAGGGAGGACCGCACATTGGCCCGACTGCTCAGATGTGCATACCCCTGGACCTCTGTTTAAACCTTAATCTCACTTGAGGACCCCATACATTGATTGGGGTAATTCCAGGGATCTGTTTGCCTTTCTTTCCAGTGTGGCTGGAACATTGAGTAAATCTCAGTTTTCTGCTTTATACCTTCCAATTCGTTATTTCAGTTTGTTTATTGAGGGCAGGTGGCTGACCTTGGCTGGGGGCATAGGTTGTAACTTCAAGTTCGATGATTAGAGCCACATTCATTGCTCACTATGGGCAAGACAATTATATGAAGGGCCATACTTGATTTCACTGAATCCACACACAATACTCTTTGTGGTCAATTCTATTTACGATTTACTGGAGGAATTGAGGTTCAGAGTTAACTGATACACACAAGGTCACATACCTACTATACAAATACCTAGCACCAATGCATTCTGTATATGCATGCAGGAGGAAGAGAGTTCTACCAAAGCGAAGCATCTCTGAAAAACGGGTGTGGCGTGGACACCTCAAAATGGCACATAACAAAAAAGGCAGAGCTATTGACAGCAACAATAGCCATCATAGCAGTGGATAGAAATGAAGGCAGAAGTAGAGTATATGAAGGAAGGTACCAGTCACTGGCTTAACTGACTTCATCCTGTCCTTTTCTGGCTCTTCACGTGGCTCCTCAATTGTTCTTCCTGTGTTATCTTGAATTCCCTCAGCAATAGGACTAACATTAAACATGTTCATGATATGTACCAGGTCATCTTCGGATGTAGATAAAATTCTCAATGGTCTTATTAAATAAGAAACACAGAGACAAATAAAGAGTTAAAAGCCCAGAGATCGAGCAGAAGCCAAGAGCTAAGACCACCTTATTATGACATTCACTGTTGTCCTTCCCCTGAGAGAGAGAGAGACCTTCTTCCTGTGTCTGGTCTTTTTATTGCCGTTCTGTTCTGCCTTCTCATTGGTTCTAAACCCAACCAAATGACTTCCTCATCACTGCCTGTCTATAGAGACCTCCAGGTCTCTATGGTTGGTACTGGGATTAAAGGCATGTGTCTTCATGCTGGCTGGGTCCTTGAACACACAGAGACTCTGCCTGCCATGTGATCGGATTAAGGGTGTGTGCTACCACTACCAGACTTCTCTGCTTAATGGATTGCTCTTAGCTCTGATCCCCAGGCAACTTTATTTATTAACATACAAATAAAATCACATTTCAGCACAAACAAAATATCACCATATTCAGAAGCCAATATTGGAAGTGGGCATGGAAGGTGTCTGAAGCCTGAAAGCTTGGAACCAAAGTCCTGCCATTTCTCAGGCCAATCATCCTTTTACCTGTATCTCTACTTCCCTCTTGGAAAAGACAGATGATGGAGTGCCTATTCTGGCTAATCTTATTGTTTAACAGAGGAAGGTTTTCTATACTTGGTCCGTGCAAGGAGAGTTACTGCATCTCCTGAATTTTAGGACAAAAATGGCAATATTGAAGCAAAATGGCTATGGTTACTGCCTTTGGAGACTGTGTATTCACATGGGATGAAAGAAGGACAGAAAGGACACAGCACTTTATAGGATGATGTTGTCAAAGAGAGATATGAAACTTTTGTGAAAACTCCATTGAGGACATCCCCATTATATTATGTATGGGTACATATGGTGACTCTTCTTCACCTTAATTGCTTCATTTGCACAATGATGGTGATTACATGTACACCATGGGGATATATATGGGGATTAAATGAGATAATGCACGTCCTATACCTGGTACAGTAGCTAGCACACGATGAACTCTCAAAGAATGTTGGCTATTATTGATATAAAATAATAATTTGTCATCATTATTCAGCCTGATAGAGAAGCTTGTTTTTTGTGAAGAATAGGCACTACTCCACTTAGCAGATGGATACTGAATCATCCATCACGTTTCACTTATTGTCTGGCTTGAATTCAAAGCCAAACTGAATGCTCAAGTTCACTGATCATTTGAAGGCTAGTACATTTTTGAGCTCCTTGAGGACAGAAGCCATGTGTTTACTGGAAGCCCCACAGCTACACACATGGTGCTTATTGAGTACTTGAAATTACTCCCACTCCAGACACTTGATAGAAATACTACTGCTTATACCTTCTTGCTCCTGCATTTCTTCAACAAGGTTGAAGGTATCTTTGTCACCCCATGTCACTTAATGATGGCTTCTGTGGGAACACATGAACTTCTTTTCAGAAGAATGTAAGGAATAATGCTAACTATGAAACATCTCTCTATCATAACCTTAGATATCTCATCTATACACAAGAGTGATGTCCAAAAATACTGGTGGCCATGTTGCCAGGGATCAGAGGAAAGTTAATGCATGCCTACAGTAGATGAGAACAACAGCAGAACACCCTGAAATGGTCCTGTAGACATGCTGCCTTACTATCATCATGCCAGCTCCTCGGGGTCCCATACAAGACGCAAGCTTAAAAGAATACTTTCTCCATGGCCCCATGTTGCTAGCAATAGCATGGGAAACAAAATCCATTTCTTTCTACTCTTAATCAGGTTTACTTTTTTTTTTTTTTTTTTAGAATACGACAAAGTTACCTGCAGTAACACATAAAAGATAAGCCTTTCTACTTTTTAACTGAGTTGAACTCTTACCTCAGTCACTTACTACCATGAAACCCTGAGAAGTTCCTTATACTTTCTGAGCCTCGTTTTCCCAATCTACAAATTAAAGACAATAAGACCAATACTATTGTCTTCATTGAATCAATATGAAAATTAGTAAGAGTTACTTGAAGTGCACAAAACAAAATGAGAACTCAGTAAACCTAAATTGTTATAAGAACTTAGCCTGTGGGCTTGCTATAAGCATGGATGACTGAGCTTACAGACACTTACGTCACAATTTTTCTGGGTATTTCTTGTTACTGCACTGATATTTGGAGAGGTAATACACAGCACAGAGCCCAGGCACTGCTCTCAAATCTCCGAGATCTGACAATGTCTAGGATCTTTTCAGATGCCCCTGTCACTTTCAAATGGTCTTTCCACTGGGCCATCAGTTTGAGCATCCACTTGCAGCTGAGACATGTCTAATCTTTGACCATGTTAGGGCTATGACAGGGTCACAGAGGACTTGAGCTGCCTGTCACAGCTAATGGCTCAGTCCACAAAACACAAAAACTGTCTGTGTCACCCTCTGTCCAGTTGGCAGATGAAGTGGCGTACAGAGCTGTCATCCGTCACAAGACTAGAAGGCAATGTCTTATGATAGAGATAAAGACAATCAATACATTTGGATTTCCATCAGAAAGTATGTTTTCTCCAAATAGGTCTTAATCAGTATATGACATGCCACACAACATGTTCGTGTGGAAGGTGAGCATTGTAGAAGGAAGTGCCACTTGGAATACTAAAATAGATTTAATCAGAGAAAAACAGTCAGAATATATCCTGCCTTCCAAACTCCTTAAATGCTTTGTAAGACAACTTTGTAGTGTAGTTACCTGGCTCACTGGGCTGCCAGAATTTCAGCATCAGGAAAGAATGGGTTTCCATTAAAAGGAACAGTACAGTTCTGTTTCCTGGAGAATCTCTTATGTTAGAGCTAAAGGGACCTGGAAGTCCTTTCAACCCAGCTTGCTCTTTTTATCAAAAGAATTTATTCTCCAAGAGTACAACTCCTATGTCCAAGGTAACACAGCTTATTAGTGTAAGAGCGTGAACTTGAATCGCCAAAGATACTAACAAGTTTGGAGTAGGGCATAATTAAGAAAACCAAGGAAACCAGCAATTAAGGCTTGTGAACATTTGGAGAAAGAAACAGGAAAAGAAAAGAAGAAAAGAAAGCAGAACTAGCAAAAGAACAATTATCTGGATGCTGCTTCCTGGTGTCAATGAACCTTACATTCCCCCAGCAGCAGCAGCAGTCTGGGACTTTATGATGTGACGTGTGCATTTCATCTCTCAGGGTTTGAATCCTTGTTCTATCAAGAGACTCAAACTGAATATAAACCCTTAAGCAGTCAGTTAAAAAGCAGAAAATTCATCAAGCTCCTCTTTCATGGGCCCTGAAGGGGACGTTCCTCCATTATTTCATTATCTGTTGGATTCCAGTACAGAAACTTACCCCAAAGTCAAGTGGACTCTCCCTTATCCACCAAGTAATGGACACGAGTGCATCCTCACAGGGATGGCCTTGTTTCTTTCTCCAAGAACTAAATATGTGTTTTCAGAAAATGTCTTCCATCTGGTAAGAATTTCTTTTTCTAAATGATGGTAATCATTGGTGGTTTGGTGGGGGTAGTGTTCCACTCGATTCTTTTCTGGATATTTCCCCTCAAATTGCAACAGAAACAAAGCAGAGATGACCTCATACATCCGAGTGCTTATTGAAGCCTGGGAGAGGGAAATGGTTGTGCTTTGGAGTGTTTCAGTGGGGGATTCTCACTTTTAGAACTTCAGCTCAACATAGCAAAGGTGAATTGGAAAACTACAGAGCACCAAGCGTTGATTAGGAGCTGTGGCTGTGTGAAACATCAGCAGATGTACAAGATGGCTGTAAGATCCTTAGAGGTTGGCAACCTAGGGAGAGAGATGCAAACTTCTCACTAAAATTTGATGCAGAATGAAATGCCTTCTATTCTAGGGGGGAGGACAAGGGGATGAGCCATTAAAGGAACAATGATTCAAATTGAGAGCAAGATGAGAAACATCTCAAAGACAAGATAACATGTTAAGCATTAAAGGGTGATTCAGTTCATCTGGAGATGTGTATGTTTTCATGCAAAGAGAATCTTCCTTGAAACTGATAACCATTTACTAACCACAAAAGGACACCCCAAATTTAAAAAGAATATTAGCTAAAATTTCTTGATCGCTAACTGTAAGTTCAACACTCTACTAAATGCTTCATAATTATTATGCTGTGTAAGGATTATAGTGACATTATGTTGATGGAAAGATATCATCAGTCGTCCTTCCAAGTTGAGAAAACCAAAGCACAAATGCAACCAGCTAGACATTGAGAGAGGCTGAACGTGAAGCCAGGCAATCTGACTCAAAAATCCAAGCACTTTTCCAAGCTATAAACTGCATACCTCTAGTCTTGGAGTCAATTTGGGAGGACTCAAAATCTCTGCACATGAGTGACTAAAAAATCTGTGTTGTAAACCAGGTCACCAGATAAGACTAAAGCAATTATTGTAAAAAGGAGAGCCATTGAAGTACAGAATTTATTTCCACAAGAAAGCTGAAATATTAATACAGAGGTATCAGAAAATACAACCAAGAGTCATTCATATTGGTATTTGACAAAGTCATTTTAGATTTTTCCAAGGTATGGTTGATGGGATATCAAAGCAATGCAGTTCTATACAGTTAACCATCTGAGATTTGAGGAGGGGGTAAAAGAATGATCAATGGATATCAGACTCTATAGAAAAGAAAAGCAGATCAAACTGCAGAGGACACAGCTCTGGGGTGCAGTGTCAGGATGTGGAATCTTAGGTCCTTGGCAATATGATCCCGGCCCTGCCATTAAGCAAGATGTGTGACCAACAGTAAAGCACTCAACTATTCAAGGGTTCACTTCTCTCTTGGAAAAAGATAATATACAGTGTATACAGCTTAATACATAGAGCATTGTGACAATCAAATAGGGGTGATAGTATGTGCCAGTGAACACTGAAGCGATAACATCTTACTATTAGAAGGCAATCATATGAGGATTGCTCTGTTTCAGTAGGGTGAGGGTGAGGCTTCAGGCTTTCAATTTCTCAGAAGCTTTCATGTGCTATCAAAATAGCTGATTCAACCACATCTTGAGAGACAGTTGTCTAGGTCATTCTGTCATGAGTATGTAGACCTTAAATGGGCTGTGAGAACTTGGTCATTATACACAAAAATGGGAAGATTGGCAGCCAATGGTGCCAGTTCAAGAAATGAACAGTCAAAGGTAAAATTATTATTATGCATGTTCTACCAAGTCAAATACAACTTTAATATCAAGAAATTCAATGCCAAATGCTACCCCATAAAAGAAAGTCTTGCTTCCATACATCAGGAAGCATCATTATTGAGCATGCTTCAGAGACTAGGTAGTTTTTTTAATATGGAGTGCCCTTTTTCATTCTCTAAATAACCCTATGCAACAAATAATTATTTTATTTTCATTTGTCAGTTTACCTCTGAGAAATAAATTGACTCAACTTGCTCAGGTGAGTCACACTTGGAATAGAACAAAATGAAGAGCAAATTGAGGTCTATCCAACCTCAACAGCCAGACAACAAAAATTTTTAAGAATAGCTACTGTATTGGAGATGTAACTCCGATGGTAGAGTGAGTGTCTAGCATGAATGAAACCTTGGTTTGATCTCAGCACTGCATATACTAGGTATGGCAGTGCATGCCCATAACTCTACTACTAAAATGTTCAAGATCATTCTTGACTACACAAAAAAATTCAAGAGAACCTAAGCTATACCCTGTCTCCAAAAGAAGCTGATGTGAGTTCACTATGATCTACAGCAGTGGTTCTGAACTTGTGGGTCAAATGACCCCTTCACAGCAGTTGCCTAAGACCACCAGAAAACACAGATATTTACATTAGGATTCACAACAGTAACAATATTACATTTGTGAAGTAGCAACGAAAATAATTTTATCGATGGGGGTCACCACAATATGAGAAACTGAATAAAAGGGTCACGGCATTAGGAAAGTTGAGAACCACTGGTCTAGATAGACAGAAAGGGCCAAAGATAAAGAATATGGCCTCCATCAAAGGGAGCTCCATAGGAACCATCACTTCCCTACTTCAAAATGACTGATGACATATGTTTGAAAAGGTTATTTCTGCCATAGCTGTCATTGCTGCCACTCTTCCCAATTGTCCTTGAACCAGTTTCTCTGGGAGACATGGTAGTGTATTCTCCACATTTTATAAACCATTGCTGCTCCACATTAAGGAGGTAACATTGTTGTTCTCACTTTACACTAACAAACCTTAACCACAAAGAGATCAAGAAGCTTGCCAATAGGGCTGGAGAGAAGGCTCAGTGGTTAAGATCATTAGGTGCTCTTGCAGAGAATGTGGCTTCGATTCCCACCATTCACATGGTGGCTCACAGCTGTTCCAGGGGACCTGACACCCTCTTCTGGCCTCTACGGATACAAAGCATGCATATAGTACACAGGTGTGCATCCATGCAACACACATGTACAATTTTAAAAACTGATAAATCTTTCAAACAAAAGAAGCTTGGCCATTATGATTCTACAGTTAATAAACAGGGAGTAGGGTTCAAAACCACATCTAGTTGAACACCAAAACTTTGTTTTTAAGCAAAGTGTTGTGTCTTCCCTTAGTACGGCCAGCCTAACTCTCCTGAAAATGGGATATTGCCCTCTTTGTCAGGAAAGCTTTTCTAATGACCCAAGGCCTCTATGCCTTCAATGGATTCCACTGCCTCTGACCTCACAGTGAGTGGGTTCTTACTGGGTCTGGAGAAATGGTCAATTGGTAAAGTGCTTACAACCAGGAGAGACTGTCAGACCCACAGTATCCTTATAAAAACCTGAGTGTGGTGGCATGCTCTTACAATCACAGTGCTGTAGTGAACTGGAGCTCATTGGCTAGCCAATAGAGCCTGATTGGCAATTCTTAGGTGCCGGTGAGAGACCCTGTTTCAAAAGGAAAAGCTTCTGAGTAATGACAGCTGAGATCAACCTCTTATCTGCACAGATGTGCAAACCCTTGCACGTACTCACTCACACATTTCCATGTATACGCACATACTTATAAACACACACATGAGTGCGCACACACACACACATACACACACGCACACGTGCTTCACTTGAATTCTGAGATTCTGGTTTGAACTCATCGATAATTGAATATGAATAAGACAAGTAAGTTCTATAAGGAACACTATACTAGCCTTTGATCCCCATGGAGCCTTGGAGAAATGAAAGATAACAAATAAGGACCTTGAGCAATGGGGACATTCAGTTGCCATAAAACTAAATAATGGAAACTCAGACTTCTATTCCTACTGAGGGGACTTCTTCCACTGGAGGACACTATAGAGAAGAGGCCCAACACTTCATAGTCCTTTATACATCCTCACATCTCTCACGTGCATCAGGTTTGCCCATCAGGATACATCTGTTTTCTGTGGCCTTTTTATGCTAGAACATTCTTAGTTCTATTCCTCAGAAGAAATGTCTGTGTGTATAGATTCAAGACCTGGGCTTCTCCTACAGTTCCTTAATATTTTACTTTTCATCAAAATCCCCAGCATAAGCAACAGTTACATTCACTTCTTTTATACAGCATGATTAAAAAGTCCTGAATAGTGTCTGCATGAATCATCAACCTTTGTGAAAGCCTTGCTGTGATAACATTCCCCCCCCTCCGCCTTGAATAATGTGCTGATACATTGATTAAATCAGTTCCAAAGGTTGAATCAGTGAAGGAAAATTGGCAGGCAGGAAGGTATTACCAGACACTAATTCTCCTACCTCGAGGTGAGCTGTATAAATGTGTAGCAATAGAACATCTTTGCAATCTTCAGAGAAGTCGAAGGTGCTGAAATGAAACCCATCAGACAAAGAATACCTTTTTCCCAACCACAAATTACCCTGTGCTTTATGAGCAACAGGTAAACAAGGAACTTTTGAAATCAGGAAGACAATAATATTTTCCATTCTACCAAGATCTTATTTCACAAGGGCCTGAAGCATTAGTACTTTAAAGAACAGTTAATTTGCCCTTATTCCTTTTAAACTTGGAGGCATTCAATGCACGGGCTCCATGACGGGAAAAGTCAGCACATATCACTGAAATAGACCAGCTCCCACCCCATAACAGGAAAGTGGCTAGGGCGGGGGGAGTGTGTTAATCAATTGCATTTCATAGATATCCACCACAGCATTTCCAGTCTCTAACTTCTTTTGCTAGACACTTAGAGCTAGCTCTCCAGTGCCTTGACTAAACTCAAACTATAAAAGTCATTCTTCAGAGATGGTGCAAGAGACAGATATCATCAAGTCCAATGAAGTTTGGGCTTGGTGGTCAATTCCGGGACAGCAATAGGCAGAGCCTCAAAACTCTACCCAGACAAAATGTACTTCAGGTAGCCTTAACTGTGTGGTGCAGTGAGCAGAGAAAACCAACACTTTGAATAGGTAAAACATGGAATGGCTTTGTACAGCTAATTTTTGGAAGTCGTGGAAGACTGCGACTTGGAGAGTCAAGAGTGTCTTTTGCAGCCCTGTATACCGAGGTCTACCTGTTCTGAAGTGACAGCAAACTCTCTCGTACAGCTTTCATACCTGGTACAGCTCACTTATGTTATATTTTCTTGTTTTTCACCATTGTTCTTCAATGGCTATGATCGTTGAAATCACCATCTTAATTTGAGGCTATAGCAAAACTGTTTTACATTTATTTATTGTTTCCGTTACACATATACATTTCTTGGAAGACAAGAAACATTATTATCAAAGCAATGACAACTACTTCATGAATTATTATATGCCAGGATGTTGCATATGAATTGTTATGCATATTGTCTCCATTTCTATCTTCTAAACATTCTTGTTATTTACCCTGTATGGCAGATAAGACAATCAAAGACATTATATAACTCCCCAGAGTAGCAGAGCCATGCTCAGGTCCATGTTTATTTTAGCTACTAGATTTTAAACTCTTAAGGTGAGAATTGTGTTCATCGCTATATCATAGATAATACCTAGCTCAGGTTCTGATGCATAATAGATAATTAATAAGTATTTGGACTGCTTCTTTGAGTTTATAACAATGTCATTCCTTCTGATCATTCTTACCTCACTCTTTACAGATTTATATGTAATTATATATAAATATGGTGCCTCAACTACTACAACTAATTGGCCATGAATCCTTATGATACTATATAGAGAGGTCTTAGGAAGGTTTTTTTTTTTTATTTCTAATATAAAAATTGGCTTCAGGGCATGGGAGAGTTGGCTTAACAGTTAAGAGCACTTGGGGCTCTTCCAAAAAGACCAGAGTCTGGCTCCTCGCACGCATGTCAGATGGCTCAGAGAGGATCTGACTCTAGTTCCAGGGGACCTGATACCCGCTTTGGGGCTCCACAGGCACCTGCACACATGTGGATAAACAGAGACATGTATACATAAATAAATACTAAGTATTTAAGAGAAACTGTACTTTTGGGTGTGGCAATCATTTTGACTTGCCTTGAATGCAAAGGGATAGATTCAGTCATTCAATTCTTTTGGTCTTCTGTTAAGTAATGTCCTTTGCTATGTTAAAAAGTCCTCGTATACTGCAGGGTTTTGTTCACATTAATAAAACATTCTGAAGTAAATTTTGACTATTATAACAGCAGCCATAAAATGTGTATACTCTCTGAAGTGATACTCAAAATTACCTTAATTATGATAACAAACAAGAGAGAAAATAAATGACCAATAATAAAGAATAAATTTTAGTAGAATCTTAAACTTGGATATTACATAGCCATTACAAACATTATCTTTGGTCTGGGGATATGGCTCTTTGAAATAGTAAATGCTTAACATGCAGATGGCACTGGGTTTAATCCCCAGCACTGCTAAAAGTATTATCTCCAAAGAATATTTTAAAAAATACTCATGATCACAATTTTGCATTTGGTACATAACTACTCCTTAAGCTTAAAATTTAGGAAACAAAGCAGTTGCAATATTAATAATTATAAACATAGTCACTATAAAGACAATGAATATTAGAGTCTATGACACAAAGTAGATGCTATGGAAGTACTAAGTGAAAGGAAAAATAAGACAGAATGTTAGCAAACAGAGTACTTTAAGAAAGAAATGCCACATGGTATATTCTGGGCCATCACAGAGAAAGTTATTTTATGGGTGTCAATTTCATTTTCTAATGAACAACATAGCACACATAAGAACTAATAAGAAAAATAAAAACTTCCTAACAAAGAAGGTGGAAATCTGAACCTATAAGCATGGAGGGAAACTATGCCTCGGAAACATAAGAACTACTTGGAAGACTCAGTGGGTATTTTTCAGGACAGGATTTTTTTTCATAGAACAAGAAGAAACAACTGTCGAAGCCCCTTCTTTGTGTTCTGAACATAACATTAGAAATGAAGAAGGAAATGGGAAAGAGATCACAAAAATGAGCTCCTTGTCCTTTGAGATAAAAATCTCCAAGGAAAGTTGGTCACTTGGGCGTGGGCCCCAGGGAGTATACTCACAGGGAAAGCCCTTGGCGTGTAAAACAGGCAAAGCCTGGGGGAAAATCCTGTCACACCACATCATCTTTGAAGTAGCTTTTATAACGAACCATCAAGACACTCTGTGTGACTAAAAATAAGGATTGGAGTGAATTCACAATTTGTAATTGATGAGAGACTTCGGCATATGTTTGACGTCTTCTTTTTGAGCTCTTCTTTGATGTGATGTATCAATTGATTTTCTTTCCTCCTATCATTGTTCTCAGATTTGTACAACAGAGCCCTTTCTTTTCAGAAAAGTGATTAGCATGAAATGTGACTTATAGCGTCCTCAACTATGTGTTCTATAAATGGTAAATGGTTGTAATTACTATAAGATGAAAGTCATATATTGGATACATTCTTGTAATTATTATAAAGAAATGGCCTGGTCATGGTCTCAAATCAAATTAAAGAGGCATAAAATTCAATTTCATTTTCTCAAGATCTGCGTAAAAGTTGAGCACACACAAAATGGGGTTTTAAATGGAATACACTGGCACAGAAACAATTTCTGCACAGATGTTGTGAAATGGCATATTTCTAGAATTTTCCATGCCATCTCAAAGCACAGTGTGTGTTTTTTTATGACCACCACACTCTCAATCAAGGAAGTGCTAAAATATGGCTTAGCAGGTTACCAATCCCTCTCTTTCATTTCCTCTATGAGGAAATAAAACATGAAAGTAAATGAAAACTAGAAATGTAAGAAGGAAAATGTTGTGCTGAAAAGGCTACGTCTGTAGCACCGGAATACTAGGTTAGTGTTCATGTTTGTGTTCCACATGTGTATTTATGTAATATATTCATAATTTCAAAGTCAATATTAACCCACTTAGGACGATGAGAGTCAAAAATACAGGCAGTAACAGGTACTGGAAAAGATACAGAGAACTGGACTCCTATGCACTCCTGGTTGGAGATTGAAATGGTATAGACACTTTAGACCACAATCTAACAGTTTCTCAAAAACTAAAACCTCAAATTATTGCATGGACCAGCAATTCTACTCCCAGTTGAATGCTCAAGAAAACTGGACACACATGACCCTCAGAAAGCCGTACGTTCACAGCAGCTGAATGGTAGAAGCCAAAGGATTCCTCAGACCCCAGTAGTAGAAACTTAAATAGCCATCCATGGCTAACTAGGTTAACAAACATGGTGTGTCCATACACTGGAATATTAGACAAAAAGCATGCAGAGCTGACTCTGCTGCATACTGAAATGCAGAGCTAATGAAAAGAGCCAGACATAAAGACCACATATTGTTATCTTGTTTCCATGAAGTGCACAATCTTGTTTATATGAACCCGTAGAAACAGGGAGAGATTCCTGACTACTGAAGGCTGAGCAGAAAAAAATGGAGAGGGCCTGCTAAATCATAAGGAGTTTGTCTTCTGAGTGTGGAATAGATTGTGGATGTAGTGATCATGAAGAACTCGATATATACCAATAGAACTCAACTATATGCTTTGAAAGGATGAACATGGTGTAAGAATTATATGAGCTGTCATTTTAATGATGCAATGCTAAGTAGGCAAATTCAATGCTAAAAGGGCAGAGTTATAATAAAGATGATTGTTCAAATAACATTGGTATCAAACTTAGAAAATTCAGTAATTCCCACTTATTATTTAAAGAGGGGAAGTTGAACCTCTACTGTGTGCCAGACACTATTCTTGGTGCTGTGACTCCAGAAATGAACATAACAAAGTCCCTGCTCTCATGAACATGACATCCTAATAACCCAACTTTATACATTTTGGGTGATGTGAATGACTTTAGGTTTGGAAGGATGCCCAGAAATAGCTGGTAAACCTCCTTGTTCATTTGTAAAACAGTGCTATTTGCTCTTTTATGTTCTCCAACCCATAGATTCATCTTGAATGCCAAGTGCAGATGGTTCTGCTTCTAGAAAAATGGCTCCTACACACAGTGGCTCAAAACAGCTCTGAAGTAGAATCCCAGTTCTTCATGCAAGGATGTCTCATGTATTTGTGTGGGGGGGGACACATAGTAAGTCATTAAAGGCGTAGACAATTGAATCTGAGGTTGATTGTAATCACATTTCATGGCCATAATAGTAAGAAGAATCTCCATAATGCACACTACTTAAACGCAGGCTATAGAATGCTGTAGGATATCTCCTGTTTGGAGGAAACATGGTGGTTATCACTGCTGATAGCATGGAGTCACCTATTTTCAAGTCTATCCAACTTTGTGTCTATCTAACTTCCCACTCTTTCCTTAAACATATCCTTTCCTTCCTCCTCTACTCTAACTAGGCATGCCATTGAGCTTTTTCCTACGGCTACCATGTTACTTTTCATGATACTCAAAATGCCCACACTTTTCTCCAGAGGTTACTTTCCAAAGCCTAGAATAAAACTCAACTCCTCCAGGAAACTTCCCTCCGCTTTCCAACTATACTGACTTTGATATACATCACAAACAGCTCCTCGGTTGGAAGCTCCTTGAGATCAGGGATCATGTGACTTGCCACTGAGCCTGCAGTTCAGTTCCCCTTGCACAATAAAGGACATGCATAAGTTTCTGCATACCCTATCAACAGTGATTCTGCAAGCTTATTCTACCTCAGATACATGAAAGGACACAGTGTAGACCCCTCATTTGTCCATTTACTATTATTTATTTGTTTGTTTATTATTTATTTATCTAGCTTATTTATTTGTTTCTTGTTTGTCTGTGGATATGCGAGTGTATAGGTGTGTGGGTGTGTGTGTGTGTGTGTGTGTGTGTGTGTGTGTGTGTGTGTGTGTGCATGAGGTATGGTGTGGAGGTCACAGGATAACTTTCAGGAGTGATTTTTTTCCTGCCACCTTGGGAGGCAGGAATTGAACTCCAGGTTGTCAGGCCTGCACTCAAGTGCCTTTACCTACTGAGTCATTTTACTAGCCTGAAGATGTCCTTATTGCTAGAAAGGTTTCTGTATGGGATTCAATTAAAAGTGGCAGTGTAGTTTCCACTGAAAAGTCAGCTTGACCTGAGATCTCCACTTTCATCATTGCATGGCACGCTGGATGGGTTCAGATTAGTAGTGCCAAATGGTAGGGCTTGAAGATGTTCTTGTGCCTTAACTTTGGGATTGGGCAAGATACGTGGCTGAGGCGAATTCTATCATGAATGGTCCTCCCAACACTTACATGTTTTTAGATGACATTAGGCAAAGAAAGGGACTCACAGTTTAAAACCTCTCCTGGGATCCTATCACTGCTTTAAAACTCCATGTCCTCAATTTTGGATGATGGTTCCATGCAGATGGAGTGGTAGACTAATCTCCAAGTTATTACAATGTAAAAGCACACATGCTGTCCTTTTGTGAGTATTCTATGTGTGGAGTTCTTAATCTCCCCAATGTGAACATGGTATATTTTGACAGAAATAAAACACTAAAGAAAAGGTTTTTTTCTGGTGCATTTATAACATGGGTATGATCATGAGGTGAGTGGCTAGACAGATGATACTAATATCAGCAATATTACTAGATGAGAGATTCTGTAAACAAAACTGAGAACATTCTGAATGAAAGACAAAAGAGATTCTGTATAGAAGTGAAAGGAACCCTGGCTAAAGAGAAAAGTGCTTGTGGGATATGGATTTTAGCCCTGGAACCTAATCTGAAAGACCTAATGAAGTATATTAATGTGAAGAACAAGATAATTACTTTTAATGAAAAAAAAAAACCCTATAAATCTAAATCTTCTGATCCTCAAAATACAGCAAAAGAGGAGAAAGGAGGAGTACACCCCATGATGTGTTTTCATGTGTAAGACTCACAAAACAAAGAGATCCCTTGCTGTAGCAAGAATGGCCTTCTGTTTAACTTGTTTTGGCCGTGATCGTTTGTAAAAGCAGAGAAGAAGAAAGTGTCAACCCTACTTCTCCCCATCCTCCCTGCAACTCATTCTGCACACTACAGTCAAAGGCACTGTCTAAATGTTCCTCGTATCCTGTCACACCATTGCTGTCAAGTCCCACCCACAAGCCTGGTATGTGTCTTAGGAGTCTGGTTCCCCATTCTGCACATTCCCTTGCAATGAAGTCTGCTCGTAAACCAAGTTATACTGCAGTATCTGAAGCATGGTTCACACAGTTTTCCAACCTGAAACAGCTTTGCTTATCAAAATCTGACTTCAATTATTAAAGGTCTAGTTTACACATGTGAGGGTTCCATCTCAGTCCTGCTAGTGAATCACCCTCACATTCATTTATGTAACAGACCACTTTATATAACCAGTAGTTTTCAGTAGAAGGAGATTTTGTATCATGCAGAAACTGAAGGCCATGGAATGTCTAGAGGCGTTTTGGCGTATCGCTCTGGAGTTGGGAGGTTGGCCCATCCAGTGGGTCAGTGCTAGGGGTGCTGGAAATATCCCATAACACACAGGGCAACTGCCCACAATGAAGTATCTAGCCCTCAATGCAATAGGGTTAAAGAACTCTTATTTAAGCTGAGTGGTGTGGTGGCCCATGCCTGTTCATCCCAGCTACTGGGGAAGCTGAAAGAAGAGAATCACAGGCTCGGTCCAAGACCTGCCTGGCCTACAGAGTGACTCAAGACAATCCTGGGAAATTAAGTGAGACCCTGTATTACAACATAAAAGAGGCCTGAGGATATAGGTCAGTGGTAGAGTTCCTGGGTTTAAGCCTTAGTACTGAAAAAGAGAAGAAATTCTGATTTAAACATATGCACCTTCTGCTTTTTCAACTGAATTGGAAGCTTTCTGACCAGGAATGCTAGCTATCATTAGCCATGTCTAGGACAATGCTAAGAGAGAGCATTCCTCCAGAAAAGAGTGGATTATAAGTCACCATCATGGTGATTGGGTAGAAGAAATATTTTAATCTATAAGGACAGGTTTGGCTTCATCTTTTTGTGTAAAGGAGTTAAATATTATCTTTTAAAAATTTTTACTGAAAAGGGCCTGCATTGGTTGGTATCAGGTCCTCTTTGCATGTATTATGGCTTCCAGTTTAGTGTTTTTATGAGAGTATTGAACATGCAAATGAGTGCGTCTCTAATTCTTGTGCCTTCTCTTGGACTCTATTCCTTCTTTGTGTTTGTTTTGTCCAAATCTGATGTGTTAGTTTTTGTTTTATCATATCATATTACATTATTATGCTTTAAAAGCCTGTTTATTTTCTAATGAGAGACAGAAAGAGGATGGATCTGTATGGAAGGGGAGGTGGGGAAGAACTGAGAGGAGTAGGGGGAGGGGAAGCCACAATCAGGATATATTATGTGGGGAAAAAAATCTATTTTCAATAAAATGAAAAAAATAAAATTGTAAAAAGAAATGTTATGATAGACTAATGTTCAATGCCCTTCCTTCTTAGTGCTTTATGGGATGGATAGATCTTAGTAAGGAAATGGGGACACTAATAGGTCCCGGAAGTTGCCCTAAAATTGTCAATTAAGATGGAACTTGAAAGAGCTCAGCATGATAGCATAACCTGTAAGTATAGACTCAGACAGAAGCAGGAGGATTACTGAGTTTGATGCCAGTCTGGTCTACATAGTTGTTTCAAGGTCTAAAGACTGCCTCAAATAGACGTGTGCACAAAACAAACAAAAGAACAAGCTATGCGCTCACCCTAGGAATGGGATAAGAACTGTATGTGTTGGGGTAGCAACTGCAATTTGGCAGTATTTTAATTCATTCTGAAAGTAAGATGCTCTATCCTATCAACCCTCTATCAGACCTCACAGATGTTACTTTGCATTACTTCTCCAGACTCATGAGGACCCTCTAAGAAATGAAGCTGGCCTGAAGGAGACTGAATACTGGCTCTGTGTCTCCTAGCAGCTAAGGCACAAGGAATGTACAAATTACTAGAAGTTCATAATTTGCACTAGTTGCAAATATCACCTTACTATCCTCATCTAAATAAAATGCTATAGAGAGTACGGTATGACTGTCAGATAATGATATCTTACAGGGCAACTTTAAAATGGATCAAAATACTTGTAGCATTTTTAAAAGTCTCTGATGATCTGGACTGGAAAATGAACTTCAAAGAAAAGAATATAAAACTTCTTATAATTAGTAGGGGCAAATGTAATCTCTGCAGGCTTTGATTGGGAGAAAATTCATTTAGGATTGTCTCAGAAAGCCCTATGAAGCCCTATCTAAGCAGTTCATTCTCTATCTCTCCCTGCACATCTAACACATATAGTAATGACGATAATGATGGGCATTTGTTGAACCTTTAGCCAGTGCTAAGAGTTTTACAGGGATATTCTTTTATTCTATCCAGTTCAAAAAAGCACAAGAGCCAGGTGGTGGCACACACCTTTAATCCCAGCACTCGGGAGACAGAGTCAGGCGGATCTCTGTGAGTTCGAGGCCAGCCTGGTCTACAGAGTGAGTTCCAGGGCAGGCAGAGCCGTTACACAGAGAAATTCTGAGAAAAAAAAAAAGAATCCACACTATAAGTGCTAGGAAGCCAGCCAGTTAAGAGCTAACTAGAGTTGGGTCTGGCAGTTGTGGTCATCTGTAGCTTAGTGGCAAAAGTACCACTGAAGATGTAGGAAGGAAGCTGGACTTGAGAGTACCAAGAAAACTGCTGGGTGAGAACGCAGAAAGGACAAATCTAGGCAACATTTAAGGAATAAGTAATCTGGAGAGACTTTTTAACCTAAAAGCCATGGAGGATGAGGTTCAGCAGCACAAGTGATGGTAACTGTAAGGAATGAAAATTAGTCTGCGCCCACAGAGAGATATGAGTTTGATTACATCTCAGATCCACCCAAATACTCTACCCAGTTTAGGTAACTCCTGTCAGTGATCTGAGCTTCACTCTCCTAATCTACAACAGGGAGATAGTAATCCTAGGTTCCTTGGGGGGGGGTAGCAAATTTCAACCATGTAGTAGAGTAATGTACAGGCTCGCTCGGTGCGTCACACATAGTAGAAAGGCTATGAGAACACACTATCATTTCCTAACTCACAAAAATAGGCAAGACAATTCCAATAGTGTTTTGTAACTCAAAATCTTGATTTAGATTATGTGGGTAGGAGATCAGTAAATTGACATTTTTAAAATCCTCTGTCAAGAACCTGAAACGTGTTTGAGGCCAGTGTGGTCTACAGAGCAAGCTCCAGGACAGCCAGGGGCACACAAAAAAACCCTGCCCCGAAAAACCTTAAAAACCAAAAAACAAAGACAAACAACCTTCAAATGTGCCCAGCCTGCTGTTATCTCTTCTTTCCTAAGCCCCACATTGGTTTGCTAGAGCCATTCACCACCATCTGAAGCAATCAGGATTTTTCTTTTATCTCTATCCCCACCCTCACACTCAAACCAGAATGTAGGGGCCTTGGGAGAACAAAATTCCCAGACCATAGATTTCTTTCAACCAGATGCACATCTGGTCCTCTTGAGATTTCCAGGAAAACAGAGAACTTTAATCTAGAATTATTACTCTGCAAAAATCCCTCTCTCACATCCCAAGAGTTCTGTCTTCAGACATCCTCTCAAGGAGGCCTGGCCTCGGGGACAGAAGGTAGATACTATATTAGGGAAAATGTTCTCAAGGCAGAAACTGTGCATGGAAAGTGGATTTTCCTTGCTAAGGGCTTCTTTTTTAAATTAGATTTATTTTATTCTTTTACGTGTGTGACTGTTAGGCTGCAGGTATTGATGTACACCACATGTGTACTTGGTGCCTGCAGAGCTCAGCAGAGGGCATCATATCTCCTGGAACTGGAGTTTCAAATGATTGTGAGCTGCCATGTAAGTGCTGGGAACTGAACCAGGCCCTTTACAAGAACACTAAGTGCTCTTAATCATTGAACCATCTCCTGAGCCCTGGTAGGAGTTTTTTTTTTTTTTTAATTATCTCTCTTTCATCAATTTTCATATTGTAGAAGCTACAAAGTAAAGATAGAACACAATTCTTGACTGCAGTTCTAAAGCAAGGGTTGTTAAAATGTTCTTATAGAAGGCTAGCAATATTAGCTGGAAGCAGGATCAGGAAAGAGAGCCAATCCAAAGCACTGACCTAAGATGCTGACGGATTTGCCATGGGTATTCATAATCCTGAAGCCATTACACACATTTCTCATACTTGTCACAACGAAAAAAGTGACTCAACTCCGAGGTTCTGAATGAGCAAAAATAGCAGAAAAGCATTCCCCAATTCATTCTTATGCTGCTCAGTGGTTCTCAATCTTATTGGCTTGAACTCATCTGTGGATCCTAGCTTTACTAATAAAGGAGGCTCAGATCTCTACTCAGATTAAATAAATGAGACTCTCAGAAGGGCTGGCAATGCAGTGGGGGTTGACAGGACCATTCTCATACATGGAGAGCACTCAAGCACCAAGTGTGTAAAGCAATGGGCAGGGAGGGCAAGGAGTGTCCTCTCGCCTTTACCTCATAGGCACCAAGCACACCACTGAAGGAACCCACATTCAGGTTTCATTCATAATGATAATAATTTTTTTAAAGAGGCCATGAATTTAAGAGAGAGCAAGAGAGATGGGAGAGGCAGGAGGCAGGAATAAATGATATATTTTAATTAAAAATAAAGTAAGTTTATAAAGAAGAAAGACTTTTACAGGAGGGGCTCATGAGACCCCACCCTCCCTGAGGGACTAGTGGCCACAAATGGCTGATGAGGGAGAGGAGGTGTGCCATTCTCTTCACTTATATAGACACGACACTGATAAGCTGCCCAGGCTCCAGTAAATAGTACCTTTTCAATGCTCATGCATGAAACCATAATGAAACTCACTGGGTCAAAAAAGAGGTCACAGAAGTAGGAGGATGCCTTGTTGAAAAGAAGGGAGTCAGTGAGAAAGAGAGGAATGTGGTGAGAAGAACTTAAACTAATTATATACAAGCATGAAATTGTCAACGAATAAAATAAATGAAAAAGGAATTCCCAGAGGCTAGGAACGTAACTCAGTTGGTAGAGTATTTGCCTAGAATGCATGAAACCCATGGTTTGAGCCTGAGAACCACCTAAGCCTGGCATGGTGGCTCAGAACTACAACGCTTTGGGGAGACTGCATGAGACTTGTCTCAAAAAGAAAAAGAAAGAAACAATTCCACAAATGACCAGATGGCATTTGGAATTTTTACATAACAGACTCAACCACCCACAGGTGCCAGACACTGTTTAGGGTAAGCTCTCTTAAATCTGTCTTTTAACATCCCACTCCACCTCTCCCATGATTCAGTTCAGAAAAGTGAGCATCGCTGTTCATAGCTATGGCCCGAATCACTCCAGATTGCTGGCCTTGGTTTTAATAGTTACTGCATTCTATTTTAGCTTTTCAATATTTGATATAAACCTTTTCATTCAGTTACACTTTTCAATTTCAAAACTGCATTTTGTGTCTTCCCAATGTCATTGAGGCAGAGGAAGATGAATAAATGTTCTATCAAAGTCAAGTGTTACCGTGTAGTTTTCAACATAACTCCCACAGAGGCCTGGCATGGCAACTTCATCACACAAGACTTCAGGCTGATGCTGAAGACCAAGTGTGGCCCTTGGAAGTGTTCAGAAGACAAAAGTGTAGATAACTGAAGCATGAAATTGCTTTGAAATGATGAAACAAAAATGCATTTTTCATCCCAGTCAAATCTTCTGTGGAAATAGTACCAACGGGTTTATTTGATGCCCTTGAAATGTCATCTCCAGCTTTGTTTTTTACACCTTGGTCTCCTGTTCTACATGTCATGCTATAATGCAGCCCATGTGCCTCTAAATCACTCACAAAGGACACATGTATCACTACTACTACTACTACTACTACTACTACTACTACTACTACTACATACATTTGCATGACAGCTTCTAACATGACCGTTTAAGCTGAAGGACAACCATACCTCCTACCAGCTCCCCAAAACCCACTATTCAAATAGCTATATCATAATGGAAGGCAACATTTAGGACAGCTCCTAAGGAAGGGTTCATCGGCTCCCTGATGTAGAACAGTTTTGTTTTGTTTTTTGTTTTGTTTTTTTTAGTAGAGACCAGGATATTTAGTTTGCACCCTATAATTATATGATTGTATGATTATTATGTTGTGTATATCCAGCTCAGGGAGTAACAGAGTTCAAGTTAGAACTGAAGAAAGGCCACTGTAGAGACTGCATTCATTCAATTCACAGATCTGTTGTTGATCAGTTATGTGGCTTTTGAGACAGACTGACAGTTATGCTCAAAGTTTATAACACCAGAGATGAGAAAAGGAATCTCTTTGTGCCTCAGTTTTCTTATCTGTGTATTGGTTCAAAATATTTTCTACCTCATAAGTTTGTTCTTGGGATTAAATGAGACAGCATAAGGCACACACTTAGAACAGTGTTTTAAACCAATGGTTTTCACCCTCCTAATGCTGTGACCCTGTAATACAGTTCCTCATGTTGTAGTGACCTCCAACCATAAAATTATTTTCATTGCTACTTCATTACTGTAATTTTGCTACTGTTTTGAATCATACTGTAAATATCTGTCTTTTCTGATGGTCTTAAGCGACCCCTCTGAAAGGGTCATTCGACACCCAGAGGGTCACAGACCACAGGTTGAGAACCACTGCTTTTAATATTTGCAGGAATCAACATTCTGTTTCTTAGCTATAAATTACAGGTTAAATGTAATGATCTTCAGCCTTCCTCCAGCTCTGTCTCTATTCTAACTTACATGATGCATTGGACAGATGCTGAAGTTGAAACAATTTGTGGGAGAAATTCTCAGGACCAATATACTAGCTTTTCCAGTAAAATCCCGAAAATGTGCCATCACTAGGGAATGAATGATTCAGCTAAACATAAGTGTTCAAAATTGCTAAGGTTTCACACTTAGTATTTTCTTGGCAGCTGCCACCCATGCCTACCTTCTAGTCCCCCTCATCTTCCCACTTTAATCCTTGTTACTCTCTTCCATCTTCCAAATTTTTTCTTCTTGATTTCTATAAAGTTATTACTCTTCTTGCCCCAGCTTCATGGATTGACATGTAGTTTCTACCTGGGCTCTTTCCTCAGCTTGGCCTGTCTCAGCTCCCAAGTATCTTCAGATCTGCTCTTGAACATCTCATTCTACAATAGGCCAGAGGCCCTAAAACAAGCAACTACAGAACATAGTTTATACTTTTCACAGCAGGGACCATGATTGAAATGATGCCCTATGAAGTACATTTTAATAAACAGAGGGTGTGTTTATCAATTCATCCTTCCATACATGTATTTATTCAGCCATTCAAGACATGTCTATTTAGTCATAAAACTAACTATATCAGATCTGGAATAATCACAGAAGACTCAGTATTTGGCTCTTTTCCCTGACGCTTGCAGAATGATTCTTTGCAGCCAAGAATGAATCAAGAAAGTACACACTTAAAGTACTTGGTGCTAAAAGTAGCAGTTCTTTGGGTACTGAGGGCAGTAAAAGGGTGTCTGGAAGTGGGTAAAACTAAAAAGCTTCACATCGATTTTTAAAACGCTGTTAAAATTTTTGTTAACCACTCCAAAGAAAATGTAGTGGGAAGATATATCCATGTTCAAAAATATGGAATGGTGACTGTCACCAGTAATCATATGGCATTTTGTTATGAGACAGACCTTGATCCATTCTCAGATCATCTTTACCAAGATTAAATACATGATAGTTAATTTTTTTATGAGCAAGTAAGTATTTTTAGTTGAAATATAAAGACACATCGCTCTGGGGCATGGGCTTCTATCACATTGGTCATAATTTTGGTTGCAATGTGATCTTCCTAGAAATGTATGATTATTGATGTTTCTAACAAAAACTAAGTGTATTCATTAATTATTATTAGAAAACACCACCTGAGCTGGTTAGGGTGGCTCATGCATGTAATTCCAGCATTTAAGAGGCTAAGGCTAGGGAATAACCATGAGTTTGGCTACATAGTGAGATTGTGCCTCAGGGGGAAAAAAACAGGAATTAGCACTCAGTTTACAAAGGGTATGTTCTATTTCAGACTTCAAAACAATATTTTCTTACTTTGGAGCAAATTCAAAGCTTGAATTAATTTGGGGAGTATAGCATCCAAAACGTTTTTCTTTTCTTTTTTAACAAAATAAGTCCAAAGGGGGTCTAATGAATAACATGTACAACTCTGTTAGAAGTTCGTCATATTAAATGAGGGTTAAAAGAGTCTACTCCCTTTTCTTTTGAAAGTGACAATTTCCTATATGAAACATAAAAACTGATTTGTGGCAGCTGTTTTTATTAATAGAATTACTGCATTCTTGTAGATGACCAAATTCTAGGATTTTTTAGACCCACAAGGCAGAAACTTGATTGATGCCTTGGCAGCCCTGGGAAAACAAGAGAATGGGAATAACAGTGTGAAAGGTGCAGTATAGCATCTACCCAAGCAGAAGGATCCAGTTGTGTGTGTAAGCACAGCTTTAGAGCAGGAGTTCTTTAGCCATCACATCGATTCTTGATTGGGTGTACTTTCTGGGTATTAGAACTAAACCAGAGAACTCCAAGTTAGGCTGAAAGAAACCTGGACGTCCTAAGATATGGAGGGGGAAAAGGGTTAGGAGCCCATAGTTTGCTAGAATGCTAGTAATGTGTGGATCCCAAGTGTATCACAAAGTCAGCTAGAGGACATTTTTATATAATCGCTTATAGAACTGGATAAATTTAATTAATTTAAAATAAATTGAAACTAATGATCCATGCTGCAATTGTATATCCAGGTGTCTGGTTACAATTTACTCACTTGAAGTATACAAGTCAAGATTTTTAGTACACTTTAGAGTAAATTTGTACAAACATTACTGTCATCAATTTAAGAACATTTCAAAAGCCCCCAAAGGAACTCCATAATGTCAGCTATTTTCTTCTAATATTCTTTGTTAACATCTTACAACCTTCAATCTTTCTCTATAAATTTTCCTATCTTGATACTTCATATAAATGGAATCAAACACTTGGATCTAGCTTTAGTCACTGCAGTGTCTACATAACTCATCCATGTATTTCTATGTATTAGTATCTGTTTATCAATGAATAATAATCTATTGCCTATACATGCCATATACACATGTATACTTACTCCACGGTGGAAAGAAGTTTGGGTTGTTTCTACCTTTGGGCTGCTTTGGGGGGTACAGATGCTACGTTATCAACTAAGACTCAAAAGCAGGTCTGCAGTAACTTGGAGAGAATCCCTAGGAATGTTTCTGAGACACAGAGATTGCAATCCAAACCAACTTGTCTTTACCGTGCCAATTGCTATGCCAAATGGCAGTCTGATAGGAAAAAATGATACAGCCTCTCCCTTCAGGTGAAAAAGTACTCAAAGGAAGACTACGAAGGCGTTTCTGGACTGAAGACATAGCTCAGTAGTAGAGCTACCACCTAGCATACATAAGGCCTTGGTTCAATCCCTGAACCACCAAAGTGCTTTTCTCAGTTGCAGTTCCTATGTTCATCCTTCATCTTGGCTGGTCTGCCAGGGAGTTGGTCTGACATGCACACTCAGTTATGTAGGAATGTTGGCTTAACCTGGACTTCATACATTCTGTGATGTATGGTACCCCGAGTATAGTGTACAGATGCCAAATAAAAATGTTCACTATCTTACAATTAAACAGTTTGCACAGAAGTACTCTATACATATCTGTGCTCCTAATAATGTGCCATGGGAGGAGCCCAAAAGAAAGCTAAGGAAAAGCAGTCTAAACCTAACTTGGTTCTTGTTAGGTTCTTCCTTTTGGAATTTCAACTACTTAATTAGAATCCTGGAATTGCATTTGATTCGTTCTTGACAAGACCATATGCGCCTGTTTGGCCAGATTCTAGTAAAATAGATATTCCGTGCCATGTTTCAGCATTCTGCCATTTGTAAAATTAGCAATTTCAGGGAAGCAAAAGGCTACTTACCGTTTTGCTGGATCAGCACCTCATTTGGTCTACTTGCCTCTGCTGTGAGTAGAATTAAAGAATGCACAAGTTTGTCTCTAGATAAATAAATTTGAATGTAAAACAGATGCAAAGCTGTGTCTTGAGAGACAGGGTTGATTTAAATCTCAAACTAGCTCTCCTATCAAAAATGTAGCACTTGGGCTTGGATAAAAGCATCCTTCTGCTCTGGAAATGTGCTTTGAGAATGGAGACGCCTGTCCACCACCATGGAGGCCAGCACCAATTTTCTCTCTTTGAAAGGATAATGTCAATTACGTGAATTTCTATACTTAACTTTCTCATAATCACTTCCGTTTATGTGGAGTGTGAAGAGTTTTAGAATATTTTCACATCCTTCCATTTAATTTTTACAAAAATCAGGTGATGACTAATGGTAAAGGATTATTCTAATGAATGGACAGATGCAGAGATCGCAGATAAATGACTTGTAACAGTCATAAACCTCAGATCTCAAGGGCTAGCTGGAATGTCAATTCTTCTTACACTTAGTCCCTTTCACTGTCTTAATGTGTTGGGTCCATTTTAGGATTAGCATCCTGCCTGAGGAGGAATCTTATGTTCTTTAAGCCCACTTCTGGACTGAAGTCCTAATTTGATATTTCCTAAAATCTTATGGGCAGTAGAAGGAGGACAAAAGGAATTTGAACAAATTTAGGTAAACTTTATAGGGAAGACAAAAGGAATTAGCGAAACTGATGGACATAGAATTCTGTCTTCAAGATTTTTCCAGCCCTTCCCTGGCTTAGGTCACTGTTTCCTCCCACTGTATCAAGATTTTGAGAGAAGTGGACGATACATAGAATTTTCTGTTCAAAGTCAAACCTGTGGCTTGCCTGTCCTCAACTGAATTATTGGAGGCTGAAGTAATATGGACTGGCTGGAAGTCTCCCTGTAAGAGACCCATGTGTTCCCATTGACAGGGATGCTTAGCTGGATCTGTCTGACTGCACAGGATACATAGATACTGTGCTCAAAGCCTTTCCCAGGAGGCTTTCCTTGCTTGCTAGAATTTGCAAATAGTAGATATAAAGCAAGTATCTGACAGGCAAACTAATCCTCAATTAGGCCCAAGTTCTGTGTCTTCCTGCCTGTGCTACCTTTATCAACGTACATGTGTCTGCTTTCCCACCAGTAGCATGGGGATGATATCCTCTGTCTCATAGCATCTGGGAGGATGGTAAGAGATGATGCAAAGAAAGTCCTATACTACTTTCAATGTATTCTCAAAGATTAATTATATTTATGAACACATAGGTTGAGATGACAGAAAGATTATTAGGGTCAAATGTGAGGCAGTTCTGAGGGTCCTCTTGATGTCTCCCCTCTGCTGGGTGGAAATGGTTAGGTTAGGAATCTGTAAATCACATCTAACTTGTTTCAGTTCTCATGAAAGCTCATTACCTATAAATGTTTCCCATCCCACCTAACAAACCCCTCCCACCACCTGGATGCCATTTCCTCCTCTTTTAATTTTTGCTACACTTGATGGCATCATGACTGGATTCATTCTAAGTTCATTCATCTGGCCTAGGATTCATTCTAAGTTCCCACCATATGTTTTCAATGAAAAGGAATGGCTGTGTCCTGGCTGCACTGAAAATGGCAATCACACATGGACTGATAAATTTACAGGGAGGTTTTTTAAGGCGCTTTCACTTGTACTTCCAGTGCCCATCATGCAAAATGTAATGCTCAGGTTGGAACAGCAGTGTGGCTTTGAAATAAACAAAGGTCCATTCAGGGAACAGGCCTTAACTGAGACATCTTCAGAGGTGTCTGGCCAGATGGTTATTATTATAATCCACGGGAGTTCTGTGGCAAGTGGATCCCTGGGCTCTAACGAGTACTTTCTACCATTCCCCCCACTTGAAGGTACAGATACAGGCCCATCCATGAAGCAAAGGCAACAGAGCTGTTAAGGTCCATGAAAGGGACGAGAGATGCATGGATCTTGTGGAGCCAATTACTCCCTATTTTGTCAGCAGGAGAGAAAGCGCTGCCACACTTCCTTTAAAGAACAGAGAGCTTAATATAAAGAGCTAAAATGGTCGATAGGAAAGGAAAATTAGGGCAGAGGTGAAGGGATGGATTGATAAACACACTGTATTATATTCTTTGAGTGAGAAAAGGCTTGGGTAGCTCACCTGGCTGTCCATAGAAAATGGATTCTGGGAAAGTAAAGACACTCAGCCTGAAGGAAGGTATTGGGTTCAATTCAAGGGAATCAAACTAAGTCTAGTTCCAAGAAGTCTCTTCTTGAGTACTAAAACAACACAAAAATTCAATTAATCTGTCACATCTTACCCCATGATTGCAATAGGTACTTAATGCACAGAGAAAGTCACATAAGAGGTACATAAAACATGCTAAGCTCCAACCTAAGTCACAAGGATGGAAGTCATAATGCCAAGTCCCTTGCAGTTCCAAGTCAGATGAAGGCTGAAGCCTTCAGACTGCCTTGCTACAGGGTGATTACCTTACCACCCTGTAAAAGTGCTTGCCAAGAACACCATCACTGTTGGAATTCTGGGCTCTTGCTCCTGTCTGAAACCTGACAAGGATAATGGAAATCCATTTAATACAAAACTGTATAAAAGTCCATCCGTCATTTAGAGATTCTGAGTGTAATAGGAATTTAGACCTAATTCCTTCTCTCTACTGATCTTTGTGGAATGTGTATACTCGTGTGTGCATGTGTACATTAAGAGAAAGAGGAACTAATGGAAAGGGAGGCAAGTTATCATTATTACCCAGGGAAAAAAATGACCTGATCCATGGATTGAATTCCAATTGATTATCTAAAGGGAAAGACTCAGAATAGAGAGGCCACAAACCACAAAGAGTAAAGAAGTAGAGGAGGCAGCCTATTGACATGGGAAAAGCTACTTTCCCTTCAAAATGCTTCATACACTCCCCTTAATGCTTAATGTTCTTAGAAAGCATTGCCTAGGCATGTGTGGTGAAGGAATTAAGAAAGGAAACTATGGCGCAAAGCAATCTCTGTGAGTCGATACCAAGTGAGCTCCAGGAAGGCTACACAGAGAAACAAAAACCAACTACTATATACTGGAGTCAGGAACTTTAGCATGATGTATGCAGCATTATAGGACAAATCCAAGATTCCACCAGCCTCAAAAAGGATATAAACATTAAGACTGAGACACCTACCTAACACCCAACTTACTGACTTGGGAATTAAGGTCGGAAAGTAACAGGGACTTCCTAGGCTCTCAGTACAATTCTCACCATGGATCCTGTCTACACAATTCATTGCTTGTTTTACATTAGGCATGCTATCTCTTTATAAGTCATGGTTTGTAGCATTTTGCTTTTTTTTTCTTTCCTTTTATTTTGAAGGTACAGCTATTTGTGTACTGTGAATTCAGACTTCACAGCATACTGATGTGTTCCTGTATTGTCCTGTCTGTGCCCCTTTTGTTTAGTGCCCTGGAAGCATCACCAAACTAACATTCATTTTAGAGAGAAACATATCCAGTGAACTACAGAACATTTTTTTGAGTCAACATTATAGAAACTGATTGTTATTTAAAAGGCAACTGTTTAGCTTTTGGGTAACTTGAAGTCCAAAATGAACAGGCCTCCTACTCTTCTCATAGAGCTTTGACTATGCCCAAGCACCCACACTCCTCAAGCACTCAAGGACAGAATTGCTAGGACATAGCTGAGGTCTGCATATTTACCTGCTTCCTGCTTATCTCTCCTAGCTGACTGTGAGCTCCTCAAGGGTGAGATTTCCCTCCAGAGCCTGGCAAGTGGCTTGACCTGGAGTAAGTGCTTAGTAAATGTTTGTTGAATAAATTATGAGAGTAGCATCATTCCACTTAAAAAAGTTCCCTTAGGCACTAAACTAGGAGCTGTGTGTGCCCTTCATGTTAAAAATCTTTTGATTTTTCTTCAAGTGGACTATCAAAAAAAGTAAGGTGCCATGTTGAGTTTACCCAGTGAATGTGAACCTAGGTCAAGGGCAAAAAACTAAAGTACATCAGCATCATTAACAAAAAGTAAGTTTCAAGGGCTCAAGAATAATTGCAGAGAAATGGGTAGTGAATTTGGAATCAATGTTGTTGAAAATACTTATCTAACTGAAAATGTCCCTAATTAGACAGATGACATGCAATAGAATAAACCAGTGTTATCCCACAGGAGTCCCTAAATCTTGACACCTTTCACTAGAGACATTTTCAATGCCAGTGTGCCATGAAATATTGTGCCCCATTTCCCCTTATTGACTCCACTTCTACAACTACTGGTTTTGAGAACAGGATATGGGCCACTTTCTTCATCTTCAGTATGGAGACAACATTTTTATGAACCACATGAGACTTCAGAGATGAGGAAATGAGATAATGTTTGAGATGCCCAGTACAATCCAAAAGTTCACAATAGACACTATTTTCAACATCTCTTTAAATTCCATAGGGAAGACTGTTCTATTTACCTATTAAACCAAAAGAGCACTGTAAAGTTTAAGGTGTGGTATATGTGAAGGAGGACCAATTCCTCGAAATCTGAAAAGTTGCCTGACCTGTAGAGTGCTACAGAGTGCCTCATTCCTTTTTCCTCTGTTGTCTGCTGCTTCTCATGTTGAACTCAGCCCCACAGGCCACCTGCTACTCTTAGAGGCTCTAAATGGACTACAGAGGTCACGTCCCAATACCACAGAGAGAAATCCCCCCAAACACCTAAACATCACAGAAAGAAGGGCTTCACAAACTTGGGAGGTTTGTAATATTGTTCCTGACTACTGATTCTTGTTTCTAAGGGATAATTCCCGTATTCCTTGACACAGGAGTTTGGTTTGCAGAACACATAGAAAGGTTTGGTATATAAACACATATTCTCCTGTTTTCTTGCTTAGCCACATTTAATTCTATTTTCTTTCCTTTGTGTTGGATCCATTTATATTCTTTTATTAGTTTCATAGCCCTGGAAATTGAATATTGATTATAAAACAAAGTATGCAAAACTATTAACATTGAAGAGTTGGCAAGACATTAAACTTTCTATTTCTATAGCTGGAGCCTCCCAACCAGAAGTGTTTCAGGGCAAAATAGCTACCCATTTGCTCAACATGAGAACCAAGATTAAAATGGCCTTGATTTTACAGGATCCTTGCATGCTGCAGATCTCTGCTGTCCCAGAGAACTCCTGCTGTCAGCATTCCAGGGTATGGCAATATTAAGCTCACAGAATGATTCTGAACTTACTTGGAAATATTAAATGTATGCTCCTCAAAGGAATTGAAACAAAGGATGGCTGGAAGATGGTCTATGGTACCATCCTGGCAAGGAAAGAAGCCCATTGGTATTTTTCTTTCATTGATACCTAAGGGATCCAATTAAATATGTGGATTTTTAAATTGATAACAAAAATGATCCATCAGATATAAATACAAGAAGAGCTGTTTTTCCTCTCTAGAGTTACTATTAATGCTAAGTTCTAAGATGGTTGGTAGGGATTTTATAGAGGCTTATGGGGTTTATAGATTTTAATTGGGACCTGTTTGGAAGAAAAATGATTAATATTGCTGGTATTAGAAAATATCTGCATAACGTACATTTAGAGAAACAAACTCACTGATTTTGTGTGTGTGTGTGTGTGTGTGTATGTGTGTGTGTGTGTGTGTGTGTGTGTGTGTGTGTGTGTGTGTGTGTGTAAATTTGGTGATTGGGCTGAGTACAACTAGACACAATACTAGGGAAAACCACCATGAGTTGGCTCTATTTAATGGAAAACTCACTAAGAGGAAAAAAACAAAACCCCTGAACTTGCAAAAGCAGTGAGAGTCATTTATGTAACGTGCTTATTGGCTTTCCCTAACATTCAGCATCCAGGTGGCCAATGACGATAACTTATCCCAACAGGCTTGTGTCACGATACCTTGACCATTGCTCACATTTCCCTCAGTGAGAAGGTCCTGTGTGCCTTTTCCTGGGTCTCAAGGTCTGTGATGTGTTTACACAGCAGGCTTGCTGCCTACTTTCTTGCTATCTTCACAGATGAAGACTGTGATGTAGTAGCTCTTTCCCAGGAAAACAAACCTTCCTTCCAAACAAACTTGAAGATTGCCCCCCCCCAAAAAAAGGCCCATACTATCCAGATATCCATGGCTAAACTTTGTCAGGCCTAACAAGTATTTCAAAATCCAGCAGTAACAGGTAGAAAACTCACTCTGGGGCATCTCTATACTAAAAGGAGAGCAGGAAATACAAGAAAGCTGCCTCCACTTCTGACATTTGTGTTATCAAAATATAAAACTGACCCTCTATGTTTTAGTCTAGTCTCATAAAAGTCTCAGTCTCAAAATAATGGCTTCAGATCTAAAATAGGATGGTCAGGACTAGAGCTACAGAAGGCCCAGCAAGTACAGGAAAACAATCCAGAGGATGGAAAGGGACTTGAAGTCTCTCCATTCACCATGTCATCAAGCCACATTTGAAGACTCCCTGAATATGCTGCCTCATTAATGGACAGCCCATGGCTAGTTCTGCTCTGTTACAAATGATCGGTTTCGTCTAGGCCTAATGCTCTCTACCAGGTTTGATAAGCTGCCAGCGTCTTTCTTTGGTTTTCCCACCGTTGGGTCCCCACTAGCTGAATCTTTCTGCACGTAAGTTTTTCTGGTGTCATTGGAGATATATCCTTTCTACCTAGTTTCATAATATATATAGCTGTGCCACATCTGCAAGGTAATACCTAGTGGGCACACTCCCAAAGGAAATGGCCAACAGAAGTTTCCAGCTATGAAATAAAGAATATAAAATGGAATGTCAGACACATATGCATTCTTAGAACAGCCAGTTAGCTGTTTCAGAGAAGTGACTCCCTGAGCCTCAGCTTCCCCATCTATAACATTCATATAAAAATAGTAAGCCAAACCAGACACAGTGTCACACACCTATAATCCCAGAAGTCAGGAGGCTGCGTCAGAGGATCATGCATTCTAGAGCAGCCTGAACTACATCATTAGACACTGTCTTCAACAACGATAACAAAAGAGTTATCCAGCTCACAGAATTACCAGTGGTGTTAAATGAGATGTTTGTGAATGCTTTGCAAAATCCTGGAACAAACTAAGTACTTGAAAAATGATAGCTTTTATTAATTAGCAAGGCTAGCTTTGACACATATTTCCTTGTACTAAGAAATTACTCAAAACAGAAAAGTCTTTTGGCGAACTATACAACTGTCAACTGTCACTATATGAACATAAACTCCAACCTATTGGTTTTAATTATTAAATCAAAGCTGTATTGACCATTTGAATATCAAAATCAACAGTGAACAAAAATAATTGGTATATTTATACCTTTAAAAATGCGTCCATTATAGAAGTATAATGCTAACAAACAAATATGTCAAAAGGACCATTGACTTGTAAAGGGTGATGTTTCTCTGATTTCTTTCTCAGCCCATTTATCATTTGTATATAAGAGAGCTACTGACTTTGTTGAGTTAATCTTGTATCCTGCCACATTAATGAAGGAGTTTATCAGCAATAGGAGTTCCTGGTAGAATTTTTGGGGTCACTTACATATACTATCATATCATCTGCAAATAGCAAAAGTTTGACTTCTTCCTTTTCAATTTGTATCCCCTTGATCTGCTTTTCTTGTCATATTGCTCTAGCTAGGACTTCAAGTACTATATTGAATAGATATGGGGAGAGTGAACAGCCTGATCTTAGTGGAATCACTTTGAGTTTCTCTCCATTTAATTTGATGTTGACTGTCAGCTTGCTATAAATTGCCTTTATTATATTTAGGTATGTTCCTTGTAATCCTGATCTCTCTAGAACCTTTATCATAAAGCAGTGTTGGATTTTGTCGAAGGCTTTTTCAGCATCTAATGAGATGATCATGTGGGCTTTTTTGTTTATATGGTGGATTTCATTGACAAATTTTCATATGTTTAACCATACTTGGATCTCTGGGGTGGGCTACAGAGCTAAACAGAGAATTCTCAACAGAAGAGTCTCAAATGACCTAAAGATATTTAAAGAATTGCTCAACATCTTTAGTCATCAGGGAAATGCAAATCAAAATAACTCTGAGATACCATCTTACACCTGTCAGAATGGCTAAGATCAAAAACACTGATAACAGCTTATGTTGGAGAGGATGTGGAGCAAGGGGAATACTCCTCCATTGTTGATGGGAGTACAAACTTGCATAGCCACTTTGAAAATCAGTATGGTGGTTTTTCAGAAAATTGGGAACCAGTCTTCCTCAAGACCCAGCTATACCACTCTTGGGCATATATCCAAAGAATGCTCAATCATACCACAAGGACACATGCTCAACTGTGTTTATAGCAACATTATTCGTAAAAGCCAGAATCTGTAAGCAACCTAAATGCCCCTCAACCAAAGAATGGATTAAGAAAATGTGGTACATATACACACTGGAGTACTACTCAGCAGTAAAAAAAACAATGACATCATGAAATTTACAGGCTAATGGATAGAACTAGAAAATATCATCCTGAGTGAGGTAACCCAGACTCAGAAGGACAAACATGGTATGTACTCACTCATGAGTAGATACTAGATGTAAAGCAAAGGATAACCAGACTACAACCCACAACTACAGAGAAGCTAGCTAACAAGGAGGACCAAAAGAGGGATGCATGGATTGCCCTGGGAAAAGGAAATAGATGAGATCTCCAAGAGTAAACTGGGCATGGGGGGCAATGGAGGGTAGGGGATGGGGGATGAGAACATAAGGGAATGGAATGGTCAAGCTGGAACAGAGATGGAGTGGGAGAACAATGAAAGAGATACCATGACAAAGGGAGACATTATGAGGATAGGAAGAAACCAGATGCTAGGGAAGTTCTCAGGAATCCCCAAGATGACCCCAGCTTAGACTACTAGCAATAGTGGAAAGCGTGCCTGAACTGGCTTACCCCAGTAATCAGACTGATGAATACCCTAACTGTCATCATAGAGCCTTTCTCCAGTAACTGATGGAAACAGATGTAGAGATCCACAGTTAAACATGAGACTGAACTCCAGGAGTCCAGTTGAAGAATGGGAAGAGGGATTCTATGAGCAAGGGGCATCAAGATCATGATGGGGAAACCTACAGAGACAACCAAACCAAACAAGTGGGAACCCATGAAATTTAGACCAACACCTGTGGAGCCTCCACAGGACTGGATGAAGTTCTCTGCATCTATGAGACAGTTGTGTAGCTTGATCTGCTTAAGGGGCCCCCTGGCCGTAGGATCAGGATCTATCTCTGGTACATGAACTGGCATTTTGGAGACCACTACCTATGGTGGGACACCTCGCACAGCCTTGAGGCAAGGGGAGGTACTTAGACCAGCCTCTACTGAATGTACTAGGCTCTGCTGACTCCCCATGGGAGGTCTCACCTTCTAGTAGAAGGGAATGGGGAGGTGGTTGCAGGGAGAAGACTGGAGGGGCAGAAAGAGGAAAGAGGGGGATCTGTGATTTGTATGTAAAATGAATAAAAATTTTCTTAATGGCGAACAAAAGGACCATTGACACAATTTTCTTATTTAAGCTTTGTTCCTGAGCTTGGGAGTCTAAACAATTCTTTGTAGAGTTGTCAAAAATGTCAAAACAGTGGCAGTGGCTTGCTTGGCTTCCATCTCCCGTGTCTATTCACACGATCGATGAGTTTGGTCCATGCCAATACCTGGACACCACACACTACCGAGCCCAGAAGCTGGAAGCTACAGATATTTTCTTGGAATGATCCTGGCTGAACTTATCAGACTATATGATGCAATTCCTACAGAATAGTAATATAGAGTATTAACTAGGAGAAAGGAAGGGAAACTTTGGTTGGGATGTAAAAACAAAGAAAATAAAGGATTACGTTCCTTCTTTAAATCAAAGTGTTACGATAGGGAGATTGTTACAGTAATTCAAATCTCATCAAAATGGAAGCCTATCACTACAATGTACAAGTCAAGTTCAGCTTTATAACATTATCAATTGCTACTGTCCACATCAGAAGTTTAGTAGGCTTGCCATGGGACAAGAAAGAGAAAGCAGGCTAGACAGAGAAGTATACTCCTCTAATTCCAGGCTTGCTAGGCCAAAGTGAGAGATTGGGCCATTTAGTGAAATGGTATCAGAAGGAAACAATGGAGTCTGAAGTACAAGCTCAGGGGATTATATATCTGGTATATAGATATCAGATCTATATACAGGGGACCACATTGGGCCTTTGCTGGTATTTGTTACTTTTATATGCTGTTTGTAGCCAGAATTACATAGCATAACTCAGGAAAGACAAAGGTTAAAGTATGGATCACCCCAAGAAGATGGAGAGATGGCAGAGGATCTGGGATTTCAGCAAGATCAGTTTTCCTGTGTTTTGCTTTATTCCCTTCCTGGCCAGCTAGTCACAGCTCCCACTGGCAGTTTTCTAGGCTTGTCTCTTCTCTGACAGAGAAACAAGACTATCTGCAAAGCTCAGCTAAACACACACATTCCTCAAAGAGGCCAGACTCCTCCTCTGCCCCATGTACATCTAAGCCTACTGAAAAGGCATTTTTATTAGAGCCCCAGGCCAAACAAAAGACGAATGTGAAGACTACAACACTAAAGTTAATAGCCCCAAATGAGAGACATCTCTGCCTCTCCCAGCCACCACAATTCAAAACTGAACCTTTTGTGTATCTGTGTGTGTCTATAGCCATACGTATTGCAAAGCATATGAAATTTAATACTTCACAGGTATCCAAATCTAGTTCCAGTACACAAACCCCCACTGAAGGCCATCTTAGCTGAATAAATTGAATGAACTTGTTTATTGTGCAATATTTTCCCTTCAAACAGGATATTGTATCTACATCAGCAAGGAGATATTAATATGTGTATCATGCCTGCATATCTCCAAGGCTCCTTATAATCTTGATATTCTAACATCTTATACTTCTCCACAGAAATTGCCTTGGGGGGAAGGGCAGGGTGTTCTGATGACATTTGCTGGGATCAGACTTTGCCTCTGTGTGCCACATTGGGGACCAACTTCATACACTCCCAGTGCACTAAGAGAAATTCAATCTACCTTCCAAAGAGAAATCATTCATTCTCTGCTCTGCACAGAGAAGGTGAGGATGAGAAAAAGTCAAACCAGAGAACCTATACACTCAGAAAACAAAGGTTGCCTCCATTTCTAAATTCTCTGATTCCTCAAATATACAACGGGAACCCTTAGCTTAAAATGCCACAATAGCCTCATGCCAATTATCTTACATGGGCTTGTGTAATTTCATTCCTTGTAAATTACTCCACATCCAAACACACTCCTACAGGCTTTTGGGGATGGTCCTGGTGATAATCTGCAGGTTATTTTGGAATTATGCACTTCAGTAATGTTCTAAAATCTTAGTCAAATGTCCTGGGGTCATCGAGACAGTAAATATTTAAGCTTTCTGGATCATACCACCTACATCAAAATTACCTGATTCTGTGGTTGTAGAATCAACCACGGACAACACAAAAATGAGTGAGCCTGCTCTGTTTCAATATTACCTTATTTATAGGGTATGCGAAATGTTCAATTTCGCATAATTTTCAAGGTACAAAGTAGCATTCTTATTTTGATTTTTTTCACATTTCTAAAACTGTGAAAAACATTTAGCTTTAGCTACTTCATGAACTAGAAGAACAATGTATAGCATCTTCTACAGTTCCTCATTGATGTAAATAACCACAATTACAATGCCATTTGAGCTCATGATAGATTCTATAGTAGAAATAATTCTAGTATCTGGTATCATACTAAGTGGTTTCAGTGGACTCTCTCAATTGTCACACTAATGTATGAGCATAAAACTGTTTTTACAAATGAGGAAACTAAGGTACACAAATTCAGAAATGACTTGCCAAAAACTTCATATATGACTGACTCCAAGGCCCACTTCTCCTTCCTTCTAAATGATGCAGTTGCCAACTCTATACTCAATAAACTACTCTAGCAGTGTGATAACATGAATGCAATGGTTCTAAGTGAAAATTATACCAGGTTCATGAACATGAGGTGAGACAGTTACTAGTTAAAATCTAAAGAGTTGAAACTTGATTTTCATTTAAGTTTTCAACAAAAGATTAAAAAATATTTGATTCTTCTCATAGACAACTGAGATCAAATATTAAGCCGAATCTGAAGAGAGCTGGGATGGGATGAACAGAGCTGGTGGCAAAGGAAGAAAAATGAAATGAAAAATGGCGGGGCTCTTGCATAGGGGAGCTGATTTCTGTCTTTCCTCAATTTCAGTTGCTCTTTGTGGATGGCCTGTTAGAGTAGGCAAAATTGCTGAGTGTGGCAGAATTGAAAATGTTAACAATCTAAGAGATATGCAATGGTCCAAGAAACAACTGATAGATTCTTCACTAGGAGAAGTAAGCATCTCAGAAATAGAGAAGTCATGAGGCATGCTTTTGACTAAAATGCAAGCACTGTCAAAGACAGGAGAGAAAGTGACTGAAAGCAGAGGGTACTAGGCTTCAGAGGAAAAGAGCAGTCACCTTGAAATGCTAAATATGTTAAAGAAACATTGCAGCCCTTTGGTCTCACTCTCTCAAAACAGGTGACAATCTTCACCTAGGTGCTTCACTGCTCTCAGAGAAAACACGAGGAGCTTTTCAGCTGTGATGATTAAACTTCATTATCTCCTGCACTGGATTTAGATTCACCTAGGAAACATTCCTCTGGGTGTGCCTGTGAGGGTGTTTCCAAAGAAGTCCAACTGAAGAGGGAGGATGCACTGTTTGTAGGTAATACCGTTCTAGGGTCACCAAGAGAACAAAAAGGCAAAAATGTTATGTGCCTGAATCCCCTGTTCTCTGTTTCCTGGGATGTGAGGATGTGAGGAGATAAGGAGTCAGGGTTGAAAAGCCATTTCCACAGCCATGCCTTGCCTTACACAAAGGACTGTACCCTCATATCATGAGCCAATATCAATCCTCCCTCCCTAAGTTATCCCATCTCAGGTATTTGCTCACAATGATGAGACAAGTAATAATAGCTCAGCTGACAAGATGACTCAAACTTGGCTAGCTTGCTATATTTACAGTTGGTTGACAAGGGGTCCTTACAACCCTTCCTTGCTCACTTGAAAATATTGCCCTATTAGAGCTGTGATGAAAAATCACTGTCTCTATCCCCTTGTTCCCAAATATCAGGAAACTATGTGAATATCACACTCTGATTGTGATACAGGATGAACCAATGCAAAAGCGATATATCAAAAGAGGGTGTTCTGAACAAACCCTCAATTACTACCCCCAAACCTCATTTCCAATTTCCAAATGTCACCCTCCACAGTTAACTTTTTCTTCCTAACAGGAAAGACTGTCCACTTTATTTTTATTTTTCAAAACATGTCTATAGTAGAGATAATTCTACTATCTGGAGTTTGGAGCAAAGAGATGAATAGATCTTCATGTTTTGTAGTTCTTTCACCCCTTTCCCAAAAAAAAAACTTCCACCATAATCCCATGTACCAAGAAAGAACATCATTTGATGAGGTCATTTGCTAGGTTGCATAGCTTTATGTCCTCCCTAATACCAGCACTTTTCAAAGATGGACCCTATAGGGTCGTATTCTTGAAGGCTTGCTCCATAGTTGCTGGAACAGTTTGGGAGGGATTAGGAGGTTTGGCCTTATTGGTGTGTTACTGAGGGTGGCCTTTCATATTCAAAAGCCTAGGCTATCTATCTATTTAATCTATCCCAGTTAGTTCTCTGTCTCTGTCTATCTGTCTTTCACTCTGTTCTTCTTTCTGTCTGTCTGTCTGTCTGTCTGTCTGCATCCCTCCCTTGTGCTTATGGGTCACTTATAAGTTCTCAGCTACTGCTCCAGCACCATGGCTGATTGCCTGTTGCTGTGATTCCTACCATGATGGTCATGGTCTCATCCTCTGAACTGTGAGCCCAAAATTAAATACTTTCTTTTATAAGTTCCCTCAGTCATAGTGTCTCTTCACAGCAATAGAAGCAATTCTACATTGTCAAAAATACTGAGAAGAGGGGCTCCTAGAAGCAAATGACAGGTTATAGAACTCCACAACTGTATCATTGCTTTCGCAGTTAAGATTGAACTCCTATCTATTACTATAAAGAAGATGGTAGAATGATATACCCAAAACTGGTAAGTGAGGAAATGGACGTTAAATAGCTAAAAGATCCCTGATCCTAATTCTACTCATTTGGGTCTCTTATTCTGGTGGGTCTCAGGTCAGGGTCTTGGAACATGTGTTTCCTGTAGTAGTTCTTTCAGCTGGGACTCCCTCCAGACAGGACTGCATTAGTAACAATTGCATTTATTCTGCACATTTCACAAACATGTAAACTACAGTTTCTCTGGGATCAAATACAGAGAGTAGGAGTTCTGAAGCAACTCTTCAAGTGATCCAGTGCAGGTACCATATTGTGAGGAAGACTGATTATCTCATTCATTCAGAATCCTTGTTAATAGACCCCTCAAACAAATATGCTTTAAGCACTGACTATAAGGCAGTCACCATAATTTATAACAGGTTATAAGACTGTTATGGTATCTGTCTTTACCGAACTTAGGATATCTGCAGATCTCTAATCCCACATCTTATCTACGAGTCTTCATGACAAGAAGATCATACAACTGAATGACTGCACTTTCTTCTTAATGTTTTCAGGGCTTGTTTTCTGCTCATATTCATATGCTTAGATTTCTATTCTAAGAAAGGTTTCATCCAAGCAACAACTTCAACTTTATGATCCTATCACATGGCCCATAACCCAGCTCAACGCTTCATTTACATTACTTATGAGCCTCCCTGGACACAGAGACATATTGGAAAGAACAACACAAAACAAACCTCCTGGTCTGCATTAAAAAAAATAATGTTATCAGCTTTACTACAACTGTGTACTTTGTTGTAACAAACAAATGATTACAAAAGATTATTGAAAAGCATACAGCTTTAGTTTAAGCCTCTACCTTTGAGGGACCAAGACATGGGAATCATAAATGGGGGCTATGAAAAAGAATAAGACAACCCACTTACAACCTCCATTTTTTGGACACATCCATCATGCCAGTTCCAGTCTTTTTTTTTAAGTAAATTACTTTTTTATTATTATTATTAATTTAATTTTATGACTTAATTGAATTTTACATATCAGCCTCTCCTCCCCCCCTCCCCTCCCCCCATTCCCATCTCCTCCAGGGCAAGGAATCCCCTGGGGATTCAGCTCAGCCTTGTAGATTCAGTTGAGGAAGGTCCAGTCCCCTCCTCCCTTCACCCAGGCTGAGCAAAGTGTCCCAGCATAGACCCCAGGCTCCAAAAAGCCAGCTTATGCACCAAGGACAGGTCCCAGTCCCACTGCCTGGGGGCCTCCCAAACAGTTCAAGCTAATTGACTGTCTCACTTATCCAGAGGGCCTGATCGAGTTGGGGGCTCCTCAGCTATTGGTTCATGGTCATCCTGATGGTTATGAAGTTGTATCTCCTTTGTTTTTTGTCTCTACTTCCCCAAGAACTAACATTGTTAAACATCTTTCCATGTGCCCCTCATGCATTTTTAAATTGAATACTTTCTCATTGGTCTTTGTTGTTTCTGAGACTTTTATGTAGCATAAAAGGAAAAAGGTCTCTCATATCAGTACTGAATTCTACTGTCACAGACACTTTATACTCTGTTGAAAAAGAATCCCTGTATTTCCTTGTGTCTTTTCCTCACTCCATCTCAGACAAAGGACTCAGTCTACAGTGAGCCAACTCTCTGTGGTCCTGCTTTCATATTCTCCTTAATTCTTCAATATCATTTAGGTATACTCAATATTTCTTCTTCTAACTACCTCTTTAGTAACTCATTCCTGTTCATCAAAATAGATGCTCACTATTGTCTATCCTGAAGAAAAATCCAAAGATATATTTTATATTCAGCATCTCTCTACACCTTACCAAGCAAGTCTCTACAGTCTACAGTCAGCATCTCCCACTCTTCACTCTTCATTCTAGCCTTAAGGTATAGCCATGATTTGTAGCCAGAACATTCTATTTGATCTGCTTCACTTTCCTCAATAACTTCTTGAGTTGCAAAATACATTGGCCTCTTTTTAATCTATCTACCTTGGTTGCTCTGTATCACATGGCAGTGAAGATCACCTCTTCCTTACTGAAGTTCCCTTTCTCCAAGACCCTTGTTCCTTCTGCTACCCCTGCAGACAGTTGTATCTGCTTGTTTCATTGGCTACAACATTTCTTTGGTACAGATCACATCACATATGTGTATATTACCCAGGACTTTATTCATTCTCAAAACCCACATATTAGATAAACCATGGCTTCACTGTTGACTTTCCTTTGTTCAGGTCAAATCATGTTGGTCATGTATCTTATCTAGTCAATGCCAAACTTATGTGTCCTTTCCTCTAGGGAAGTATAGATAGAGAAGATCTCAACATGAATCTAGATGGTGCAACATGCATGGCACCTTATCAGTCAATTTATTTCCTCACTTTGTGCCTGTTTCCTGAGAAAAGAGAAGCGAATGAGTCACCCATACATATTCAGTACTTGATGTTTTATAAAGCCTGCTTTATAGAAGGCAGTCAATATGAACCAATTCTCATGCATTTTTCCTGCTGCAGAATCCCATGTCTGTCTTTAGGTTGATCTCCTAGGACCTCTCCCTAAATCCTACACTCAGAGCACATATAGATAGCACTTAGCTTTCCTCCACAGCAAATAAGGTTCTCTGTTTTTGCTGTTGCTCTGGCCTCTTCTCACCCTCTTGAGTTTGGTGAGCTCTGATTCATATTTCAAAACCCAAATCAAATGTCACTGCCTCCTTGAAGTCATTCCAACACTCTCTCTGCTTCATGCGGTCTTCATTTGTGGCACTTCCTGTTGATAGTCTTAGTTTAGTTCTATATAGTTCTTCACTGGCCTTTTTATTTGACTGTGACCTTCTTAAGTATACAAATTCATCTTCGCACTTTTTTTACTCTGAAAACTCGATTTTGGCACAGAGTAAACAGCAACCAGGTATGAAGATTATCAAGACATTGATGGCCTATTTGGTGGTGTAAGAAAATATCTGTTTTCATATTTAGTAACTAAATATCAAAACAATATCAATTATGTGGTAATTATCCAGTGATAAATGGTAGTCTAAATACTCTATATTTTAACTCATTGAATCTTCACAACAGTACTAAACAGTAGCTACAATGCTTATTTTAATGCATCACATTGGGAAGCTGAGTCTCAAAGTAGTTAAACAATAACCTAAGATCACACAGTTCATGAAAGGTAAAGCAAAGTGTTCAATCCAGGCACTCTAACTCTAGAATTTATGCTCCTGATGGAAACTATGCCCCACAAATGCGAACTTCAATTGATATTGCACTGGGCTAAGATGGCATGCTTTCTACTCATGGCTCTATGAGCTTTGTTTTCTTGAGTAATTCCTTTCACATTTTTGGGCTGTGGTTTCTCTAAATGTCAAATGAGAAAATTCTATTGATGATCATCTTGATGTTTCTCAGCATCAACAATCTAGGATGCTGTGCACATGTACACTGCTTTCTGAGGTGTCTTGTGATAACCTTTCAAAAGCAGGTCCTGTGTTTCAGCCAAATTTGTATTCCAAGAGTGGTTGACTAAGGTGGAGAATGATGGGAAATTTAGGAGTTATGACTAAACGATACAAAGTTCCTTTGGGAAGTGATCCAAATGCTTTGAAATAAACTGGGATAGTGTTTTCACAACTCTGTGACTATGCTCACAGCCACCCAACTTTGCATTTAAAATGAGTGAGTTATTTGGTGTATTTATTATATCACAATATAGCTATCATTCAAAAATTATAATCATGCAGTTCGTCACAACATTGCTCAACAAATATTTGATTGATTGGTGAATGGTAACATGCCATACTATATGTTTTGTTTGTTTGTTTTGGAGACAGAGTCTCGTATATCTCAGACTGGCCTCAAATTCTCTATGTAACATAAAATGACCTTGAACTGATTCTTCTGCCTCCACCTTCCTAGTGCTGGGATAACAGCAATGCAACACAATACTCATTCTTTATGGTACTGAAGATCCATCGCAGAGCACCCTGCATGCTAGGTGAGCACTCCATGACCTAAGCTACAACCCCAGCCCCTATGTGACTTTTAACCTTCAAATTCTAAGAGTCTATTAATGGAACAATTTGTATGTACATCCCAACTCTTTGCATATGAATTTGCTCCTCCAAAAGTATGTTCTGTTTGGCAGTTTAAATAACCCCTTCACCAAAGTTCTATTGTCGGAGATGTACCAAATTTGTTCTTCGTACTGTCTGGATTATTACCTTTTGAATTCACAGGAGCTCAGCTAAAGAGGCTTAACTGTATTGCTGATAACAGCTCACTGTTATGCTGCCCACAGACAGATTAGCTCCCAAGATTCCAAAGTTATAAATTGCTTCAAGTTCTTCAAGTGAGAGACCTAATCAGAGAAGATGGTGTCGCTACTGTAATTAGTTTCAGGTACAAAATTAGTTATTTGAACCCAATGAGTAAGGAGTCATTGTCAACGACTGTTTTTTCATCTCAAAGGAAATAAAAGAAGCATATTAATTACTGAGCAAACAGTTTGCAGTTTCTATAAGGGTACTACAGGAGGGCAGTTTTCTTAAAATATTTGCTGGATTATAATTAGCTCATGCGTGTGATTAATTTAGGGGGGAAAACGCAGGGAAAAATATCAACTTTGAGACCAAATGGTAAGCTTTTCTGTACTCAAGAAAACCCAAGCCCAAAGCCAGTAACTTTTGAGTTCACTGCCAACAAAGAGTAATGAAGCTTCCAGGCCCTGGGAAGTCTCAGCACCAGCTGGGTTCTATGCCTCAGTACAAAGAGGCCCATCAGGCCGAGAGGCAGGCAACAGAACCAGCATGGACTCGGGGCTCTAATCGGCAGTGATTAGAGAATAAAATAAAAAGTGAAATAAGATCACAGCAGGCAAAATTAAGGGAAGAGTGGAGGCCTCGAAGTTAAACCTTGGAACCTGTAATCAAGGTGATTAAAAACTTGAGTCACTCCACCTTGTTACTGCAGTGCAGTTCACCACCTCGCCATGCACTCACCCTTCACAATCACAGGCAATTGTTTGGATGTTTAAAACTGCTCTATCCTAGAAACTGAACAACACTCAACTCCAGTTGAACTGGATTTGCATCTCCCTCCAATCTCCTTTCAAGAAGCCCAGCAGAGACCTAGATCTGAATTGGGATTACATAAAGAGAGTTGAGAGGTTTTCAGTTAGTCACTTGGTAATTAGAAGCAAGGAGAATTATGGGGGGTAATCAGGACACAAAACATCATCTGGTTTTATAAAGGCAACAAAGTTAACTAGTTCCTATTCAGAAATACCTTATGACTAATCAGAATCTACTGAGTCAGGAGAAAAAAAGGGCTTGGAGATTAATGCAACAACCCTCCAGAGAGACCTTGTTGAAAACAAAATACTTAGGTTTTGCCAAGCCACCCCTTTTTAAAAACGCTAAGAAATTATCTTTTGATCGTGCTGATTCTTTTCATTAATCCATCCCAATTTGTGGTGTGTCTATCACATACATGAGACATTTGAGGCTGATTCCTACGAGGAAAAACACAGAGTCAACAGCATGCAACTCAATTCAACAAATATCAATAACTATCTTCTATATATCAGGCACTGTGCTAGGAGATAGGTGAATGAATAAAGAGAAACTTTCTCTCAAATGTTATTTAAAGCAATAATTCAGAAGCCTGACTGTTGGGGATCAAATCCAAGTATTGCTGTTTACTAGTTTTGTAACCTTAGGAAATTACCTTTCTTAGACTCAATGTCCCCTTTTTAAAGTAGATATGATGTTCATACCTACCTCAAACAGCTAATGTAACAATAGAATGTTTTCTTATATTCCAACACATGTTCACGATCGCATCCAGGCATCATATTCATGTCTAGCACATGACAAGTGCTGTCTTCATTTTAGTTACATATTGAATTTAATGATCTTGTACCAGAAACTTCAAGAAGCAGAAAAAAATTCTGTTCCTCACCCTAAAATATGTATGTATATATTTGCATCTAGTCTGAAGGCTTTTGTGAGTTTTCTGTAGCCTCCAAAATCAAAGTGAAGAATCCATGGTTCTCTGGGAGAGACCTCAAAAGGGTATATACACCTACAGAGTCTTGGGATCCACTCCCATGAACTAATAGTGAACCAATGCAGGGTAGTTACGGAAATAGACTATAGGGTAAGAGAGATGTACATTCCAAGTTTGATTCTGACACTTCCTGGTGTGTGACTTCAGACAAGTTACTTACACTTTGTGTCTCAATTTTTGCATCTATATTAATAGATAATAATTGCATCTCTACCATAGGTATGCTGGAAAGGATAATGTATCTAACACTTTGAAATGTGTCTGGAATCAGGTAAATACTTGTATAACTATCCATAATACTAATAATATCCATTATGGATAGGCAATAACTCCCATCAATATAGAGAGTGATGGCCTGGAAGTAACTCTTCCATATCAGCATTAAAATGAGCACCTGATTTTTTCTTTACATGCTAAAATATGTCCCATCTATAACTGAATATCTATTCATCCATAATGGAAATGAGTACAAAACTCAGACAAGGCTTGCTGTGGACGTGCAAAAGGCAAGAGGTTGGTGCCCACTGACTTTCTCGGTGCATAAAAGGTCTCTTTTCCATATTATCAGAGCACATGAAACATGCCAAGAGAAATAGGTAGGTGTGACCAATTGGGAGTTTCTTTCCATTCCACCAGACTGCTGGATATCTCACCATATCTTTTGTCATCCAAATCAGGAGTGAATAGCACTGTCAGACAACCCCCAGTGCATTCAGCAGATAGGTTGCTTAATTAAATATGCCACTGAATGGGCTATAGAATTCTATTGCTTATGCTGACAGGTGAAAGACAGAAGGCACAATTTCCTGGGTTTTTATTGAAGATGTATTTTGAATGTATCCTCCACAAAGAGTATCCCAGGCTGCATTAATTTTTATAAGTTTTTTTTTGTTATGCCCAACTTGAAGCAGAATATGTTAGTTGATGAAAACAAGTCAAAAGTCAGGAATGCCTTCATGCAACATGAACCAACAAGCAATGGCTGGATTTGGCCATTATGAATGATTTAGAGGATATGGCACAGTGGAATTTGGGGAATAGCCTCTCTTTCTATCTCTAAGTGTCAAAGCCCATCAACTAGGAGAGGGGAAGCAATCCTAGCACCAACTAGAGGTGTGGCATTTGCATTCAGCAACCAGCTCTAACAAATTCCACGTTAAATGAACATTGTTAAAGGAAGGCTTGCCTGAACTAGGATCAATCTGATTTTGCAAAGAAAATGCTCAAGACAGAGAAGAAAATTAAAAACTAAATGCAAAACAGCGCAACAATTTGACTAAGTGTGCAGAAGGTCTGACTTTCTATGCTTTCTGAATTGTTAAGGTAGGAACTCATTAGGAACAGCTGCTGTCCAGAGCCTATCACAAACACTGGCTGCATGTGATGGATACAAACACGGTGCTTAGAAAACTACAAGTGTGACCAAGGCTCTCTTGAGAACTGACCTTTCTGAAATAAATGGAGAAAAACATGAAGCCTCAAACCAATGCTGTCTTTAAAAGATTTAGAGAACTGGAACGTAGTATGTCCCTTCCATTTCTCACATGGAAGCAGAATGGTAGTAAGTGCCACCTGACCCGTAACTGAACTTGCAAAACGAAAGATCTCCTCTGGCCTGTCAGCTGGGGAACATGCATGGGACCAAACTAGGCCCACTGAATGTGGGTGATACTTTTGTGGATGGATCTGTTTGGGGAGACCCTGGCAGCAGGTACAAAATTTATCCAGGGTGTATGAAGTGGCTTTTTGGAACACATTTCCTAGGGTGAGATACCTTGCTCAACCTTGACACACAGAGGGCAAGGGCTTGGTCCTGCCTCAACTCAGTGTACCAGACTTTGTTGACCCCCCAAGGGAGGCCTTACCTTTTTCTCTGAGGTGTGGATACTGGGTGAGATAGGGGGAGGTCGGGGAGCAGTAGAAGGGGGGGAAAGGGAACTGGGATTGTTATGGAAAATGAAAAAAAAACTTTTTTAAAAAAATAAAAAACAAAAGTCCTCTCAGGCAGCCCACTCCTTCTTTCTAGATCAAGGTCCTCAATAGATGGTAGCACAAATTCTGAAGGCTGGGATTACAACAAAACACACAGATGGAGCCCACCTAGTAGCTTAGCAACTGTTTTTCTTTTTCCAGGTCTAACTGAGTACAGAAAAGAAGAAGAGCTTTGTCAAAGTGTGTGTGCTATGCCACCGTATTTATTTCCACTTCCTGGGAGTGAGGGTGAGGACAAAGCTTAGCCAAATGTTCATTTGGAGCCCTGGCACACTTCACTCTAAGGCCCAAATGAGAAGAACGTGAGGCAGTAGGCAGTAATTATTCTATTAGAAGGCACTGTACAGAGGTTGTCTGCCATATTATCACTCTAAGCCCCCACAGCCTATGGTCTACTGAAGGTACACAGTCAATCTTTTAATGTTGAGCATTTAAAAATAAGAGTTTTGGAGTCCAGTCCTAGAATGTCAAAGCCTCCCCTGTTCCTGTGCTATTTTCTTGCATAATAGATGAATGATTCAATAAGGAAGTCATCATCAAAAAGCAATCATCCTTAAGCTGAAGTGTAGAAATGCTAGGCATTGTCTTCCATCGTTCTATATTGAAGTAGGTGTACACAGAGGCCATTAAGAGAGGGGGCATCACCAAGATGAGAAAAGCTGTCCACAGATTTCCAAACTCATGAGACTGAGAAAGCAAAAGTGGGAAAGCACTCTTGTCAGGAAGCTTGTCAAGTAACATGAGAGAAAGGAGGATCAAGAACAGAATACAGACCAAAGCCCAAGACTAGAATGCAGAAAAATGATGTTGCTATCAATTGGAACTTCAGGGGAACTGCTAAGGGCCACTGTAACAAACTGCACCCGTGATGTGTGCTCTGGTAGTTGATAGGAAGATTTGGGGTGATGAGCCATGATAACTAGCTTGTTATCAATCAAAAGTCAGAGTAAGGGCTTGGGCTACTTTTCCATTTAATCACAACTCAGTGGCCATTACGGCCAATAGTAGGATTCACACTCTTAATGTGACTATCCATCGGGTGGGGCATTTACCCTAGTTTTATCGCTAATTACAAGCAACTGTGATGTCTTCCACTGCAAGACTGTACCATGAATCTTAAAAGGTCTTATTAAATAAGAATAAATCTGGATCCAGTTATTGGGGTGATATATTGTGCACCCTAATAAACTTATCTGGGGTCAGAGAACAGAACAGCCACTAGATATAGAGGCCAGAAAATGGTGGCACACATGCCTTTAATCCTAGCATTCCAGAGGCAGAGATCCGCCTGGATCTCTGTGAGTTCAAGGCCACACTGGAAATAGCTAGGCATGGTAACTCATGCCTTTAATCCCAAGAACTGGCAGAAAGCAGAAAGGTATTAAAGGCATGAGGATGAGGAACTAGAGGCTGGTTAAGCTTTTAGGCTTTTGAGCAGCACAGTTCAGCAGAGAGACATCCAGTCTGAGGAAACAGGATCAGCTGAGGTGGCTGTGGCTTGTTCTGCTTCTCTGTTCTTCCAGCATTCACCCCAATACCTGGCACCGGGTTTGATTTTATTAATAAGACCATTTAAGATTCCTGCTACACAAGATGACAACAGAAGTCTTTTTACACGTTAATTAAGGCCTATTTATGAGATTCAAATTAACCTTCTCTACTGAGAAGGTTCAGTGATTAGTGTGCTTACTGAGCAAGCATAAGGACCTGAATTCAGATTTCTAGCACTCATGTAAAAATTTGCGTAAGACATCATCTCTAACCCCAGGAAGTATAGTGGGGAGAGATAGGCTGATCCAAGAGGCTTGTTAGCCAGCCAGTCTAGACTAAAGGATATGCTCAAATATAAAGTGTAAAACAATAGAGGAAGTCACCTGATGTCAGAGCCTGTCTCCACATGCACATACATGAACAAGACACTCACATCCATATCTCTCTCTCTCTCTCTCTCTCTCTCTCTCTCTCTCTCTCTCTCTCTCTCTCTCTCTCTCACACACACACACACACACACACACACACACACACACTATAAAGTAATAACAAACAAACTTAAAACCATCTCATGATGGTGATTTAACTGGTAATTGTTGGTAACTCCTCATCTTAAGCAGGCATATCTACACAACATATCTAGTATGGCATTATAGGACCCACTTTCATTCCCATCATTTGGAGTCAACAAATGGCATTTGAGTCACCCTCATCCCCACCATCTTCCAACTTTCAGGAACTAAGGTTGAAAGACACCAAAATGAAAAGTGTAAAGCAATTCACTTTTCTCTTTGTGGGGAAAGTGTGCTGAAGATTGAACCTACAGCCTTTGTGCATGCTGAGCAAGCTCTCTGCCACTGAGCCATATCCCCAGGCCTAAGGAATTCAGTTCTAATGAACATAATAAGTAGTAATTTAAAAGTACTTGCTACGGGCCAAGAAATGTGCCAGAACTTGACAATATGCAAACTTTAATTTTTATAATAAACCTGGGATGTGTGTACAACTATTGATCCCTTGTCCAAAGTCACAAAATCAGTAGTCAGTTAATATCCAAACATCAAGAATTCAGCTCCAGCATCTGTTATGGAACCTTAGCAGAGCTGATAGACCAAAGTGATTAACATGGTCCTGTTTCCCACCGGTTCCGAGTTACCTCTGCCTCCAACGTTGCAGAGAGGACACCTCCCCCCTTCTCAGATATCCAGCTTGCCCTGAGGAGCTGGGCAAGCTGGGGCCACAGAGCAAAGAGAAGACTGAGGTGCAGTGCCATCGCAATCGGCCGAAGAACGGGAACCTGGCAGCCCCCCAAGTTCTGCCTGGACTCTTCACTTTGAAATCCATCTAGATTATTATTACCCCAATACCTCAGCTCAACCATTCTAATGAAATATGAGTAGATATTAACTAAGTGGTAAAATCCATAAAATGCTGCTTCACGAGAGACATTTCCCTATGAATCAGCAGTTGGGTGAATTCATTATTTAGGAGGCTTGTTATTTATAGCTTATTACTGCTTGGTAAATTATTCATATGTGCTTGTTTCTGTGCATGGTTTTCTCTGAAGAGAGGGAAATCTTTACCAACCATACAGGGAGGTTGTCTCAGTGAGAGGCCTGTTGCTCCAATAACTTGAGCTACATTCTCTTTATGACTTCCTGCTCCAGACTGTCATCTGGAAAATCCAGGGGCTGACAAAACTGTAACCTAATCAGCCATTTAACTGCTGCGGGGGAGCCAAGTCACTGCAGGCCAAAGTATTTCCCAAGGTGTATGCTGCCACAAGGGATATGCTTTTAAAAATACAGGCTCTTTAAAACAGGCCAGTTTGGTTAATACTGGGAGGAGGTCAAAGTTTCTAAATGACAGAATCAGGGAAAAGGTTCCAAAGCTTCACAGGCTTTTATATGGTAAGATGTCTCAACTCTCTAAGGGGATGATGAAGTGCTTATGGAGTGTCCCCATTTTTACAGCTTTGGATTATAATATAATTACCACATTTCTCCCCTCCCTTTACTACCTTCCATACACACTCCTTCAATCTCCTTCAAATTCATGGCCTCTTTTCTCACTAAGTGTTATTGCAGGCATATATGTATATACACACATATAAATACATGTGTATATTCCTAAATATGAAGTGTTTTATCTGGATAATGTTACTTGTATGTATGTTATCAAGAATGACCATTTGGAATAGAACAACCAATTGGTCATGAATCTTATGGAACTAGAACTTAATTTAGGAATAGTCTCCTGAGAAAGAGTATTCTTGTGCTAAAGGGGAACTAGCCCTTAACAGATTGGGAACACCGACTCTCTGAGATATATCAAAAAGCCAATGTGCACTGTTACTGATCTAACAGAGGGAGTTAGTCTCTCCTGGGTATCTGCACATCATATGCTGTTTGGGGTGCACCGGTTGCTCCTCATGTTTTAATTCTGTCTTCTAAAATGACAAAGCTTCATTGCAGCGGGGACTATCTATCCTCTCTGACTCTTTGGTCTCTCCTTGTAAAGTATGAGTATCACAAACACCAGGTCTGAATAGATGACAAATATTAAGTAGCAACCAGTCATAAGAATAAACCAGACTAAGAGGTATAACAGAAGGCACAAAGAAATAGAATATATTGAGACCTAGAAGCCAGATTTACAGGGACTGGCTACCTTGTGTTGTAAATAGTTTGTGTCAGATAGGAAACAACTCAAATATCTACCAGAATGCCTGGCCGCTGCCCTATGGTTACTCTGTGTTTTATAGTTTTATTTAATGGCTTGATATCCAACTGAAACCACTTTTCCAAGTGAAGGAAAGTGCTAATGTTTCATTTTAAAAGTCATTGCTTTACTTTTAAATATGCACTGAAGGTAAAATTTTATTACATTCAGAAGGGTAAACAGTTTCCCTATTGGGTGGATGTCTGTTTTTATTAAAATCTGTAATACTATAGATTCAGCATACTAGAACTCATTTTATAGCAACCATTGGTGAAATTCATCTCTTAATTCAGAGCCATCTATCATATAGGATGAGGCTTTAAAATTGTTAACCTTAGACAGCTAAAGCAATTATTCAGAATAACTGAAATACATTTCCTAATGTTACTTTGTTTTGAGAAAGCCTTTAACTAATGGATGCCACATCCAAAACTCTAGGTGACTCTGGGAAAGTTATTTCCTCTCCTGGCCCCTGCTTATTCTTCTATAAAATTAGGGTATTGATCTCAGTATTTTAATATAATATTGAAGTATGTAAGGACAGAAAAAAGAGGAACTAAATGCGGGCCATAAATATTTAGGTGCAAGGGTTCCATCACCCTCAGAAACAGCATACCAGTGGTGCCTATTTGCATCTCTTTAGAATAAACAGCCTGCAGAGAACACTAGCCCTAGAGAGCCATATGTTGAAGTGGTGCCTCAGCACCTCTACTGCACTTGATTCCTAGGGTCCCCTCATAAGCCAAACACACAGATCACAGCCCCCCACATTCCCAGAGGCATAGCTTTTAATGGTTAAGGTAAACAATGTTGAGTCAGACTAGTATGAATTCCAAACTCCATTCTGCCCACGTAGACAAGGCATTCGACATCTCTAGAGTTTTACCTTTCTTGATTGTGAGATCAACATATACAAAGCACTGAGTACAGGAACTGGCCCCTAATTGCTTAAATGACACTGGTTATTATTATTTTCATTGTCATTATTTGATGAAGCATTTTAGCCATCCCCCTACATGGTTGACCTCTCCGCAACACAGCTGAAAGGAATCCCATCCTTCCGTCTCTAATTTCTTTGACATGACTTCTCAGTTAAAGCCAAGCTAATCTATTCCCACAATACTAGAATTTCACCAACCCTATACTTCTGCTTAAGCTGTATCCCCTGCCCAAACTGCATGCTCTCTTTTTTTGATATCTAATATAAATATATTTTACCCAATGTCCCTTGTCTTCTAGCAATCAGCAAGGGTTACTTTTCCTCCAAACTCAGGGAAGGTCCTTTCCTGCCTGACTCACTCTATGGACCTGTGCTATGTCAAAATGCAGTCAGTAGCTACAGATGGTCATCTAGCTCTTGAGATATGACTAGTGCAAAACAAGATGTGCTTTATGTATAAATTATACATCAGATTGTAATGACCTTATTTTCTACAATAAAGAAAATACCACCATTATTTTACATTACTTCTTTGTTGACATAGTGTTTGTGTTACAAGTTCAATGAAATGTAGCATTAAAAGTAGCACCACAAACTTTTATATTTTAATGTGACTACTAGAAATTTTTAAATTAAAAATGAGACTCAAACTATATTTATTTTATCCAGATCCACTGTGTCCCTATAAATCTATGAAGCATGTGAGCACATTGATAATTAGATGTATTAATTATCTTACCACTCTTTTTTTCAGAGAGCACCTAAAACAACTCACTGCCATTTGAATTTCACGTCTGCTCTAATGTAGCACTACAGGTGTGAAGTGTTCACAGGTCCTTGGAGAAAATGGGAGCCCTTGATGTCCATGCCAGATGGGGAACTATCTATAGAGCACTTACTTAGTAAAGGAATGTGCTGTGGTCAGGCCATCTAGTTCTTGCTTGATATGCTCCTGCTATTAATTAAGAAGTCTGAAAGCTCCCTGATGGGATGCTAAAATAGAATACCCCAAGGTCTGTGCATGTCAGTGGGGAAGGGTGGCAAAGCAGCAAACTCAGTCATGAGTTTTGGGTAATGATACCGATTTCAAAGTAGCAGTGTGAGAACTAAGGAGTTGCTTTCTACTGATCTCACATCACCCAATAGCTCTTGGTCCATTCACCGAGGTCATTTGTACCTTTAGACTAGCAGTGCCTACAGAAGCCATTATTCTAATCAGAAGCTCATTTTTGCCATAGCATTATTCATGACTAAGAGTTGTTGAGTGTTCCACGAATACAACTTCTATAGATGTTGTGGGATTTGTAAATGATATCACTGACAGAGCTTCAAACCTCAAGGGTCATATAAGCTTACTGTAGCCCACAGTGTCAGGAAAGGCATGGGGAAGGGGGGTTGGATGGAAAAATCTCTGAAGTTGCTGCCAAGTGGATGAGAGGAGATATTTGTCACAGCACAGGATATTATAGCAAAGGAAAAAACTGAGAAAGAGGAGAAAAAGATAAAGAATGCAACAATAATGGGAAATAAGGAAAAGACACTGAGTCAAAGAAGAAATAATGTGATGTGTTTCACTTTTCTCACTGTCAAGGGGAAGTGACACCATACCCACAGTGCCTTGGTGAATAGTAAATGGGATAATGCAGATGAAAGCACCTGACGTTGTTCCCTGGCCAGGTGTGGACCCTGGGTCACTGGTAATTCTCTCTCCTCTTACTTTTCATTTGGGGCTTAACCCTCTTGATTTCTGCTTTAGACATCTGAATTTATACCTATAATTACTGCTGATCCCCCATGTTGCTCCTCACGATGTTCCTAACCTTGACTGACCTCTGCTTTGCTACCAGAAAGGATTTCAGATGCTTGTCAACCTATGAAAAACCAATTTATCTCTATAAGGAGGGAGGCAGCTGAATACAGTTTGCATGGAAAAGTCGGGAATCATGACTGTCATCAAAATGGAAGATAAAATGACCATTTAGTCTCAGCAAGGAATGCTTACTCTCTAAATTTAGCTTTCAAAATGTATGGGCTAATAGGAATTTCAAGAGCCAATCCTTCTCATACTGGGAGACTTTCCTTTAAAATTCACTTTCCAGGGAATTCACAGTCCAAAGCACAATTCTGTTCTAGAAAAGTCTTGCTGGATCTGCAGACCAAGTTCTTTGCAGCCTCTCTTTTAACTCAACCACAGGAACAGAAGTGCTGAGGAGCAAGGCTAGGGGAGGGTTCTTCTTGAGCCGGCATGGCCCCTGCTTCGTTTCTGTGCCACCTCTTCTTCATCACTGCTCTCTTCCACCTCACAGGAGGCAGAACGGACACTGGTGCTGTCCTCAGTTCGCGAAGAGGGAAATAGAAGGTAGTGGGTGTGTTACACGTGCTGATGAAGTGGTCGATGCTCTCTGGGCACAGTATCATCACCCAAGCAGCAGTGAAATAAAGGCCATGCAAATCTGCTCAGGCAGCCAACCTAAGGAAGCAGAGGTCTCAGTGGCTGAAAGGCCTTCAGAGGCTGCCAATGACTGCTCACGGTGACATATGCCTGCAAACCCAGCACTTAAAAGGCAGAGACAGGAGGATGGCTGCAAGTTTGAGGCAAATCTTATCTCCATAGTGAGATCTGCACTACCCAGGGCTATAAAGTAAGACCCTGATTCCAAGGAGAAAGCAAAGAAAGAGAGAGAGATAATCTGCCAAAGCATTTCAGATGAGAAAAGAAACATTCAGAAATTACTTACAAATGAAGGCTTTTCATGGGTGATATCTGAGCAAAAATACTGAATGGTGCAAGATAAAATTTTCCAGAGATACTACAAATGACAGAAATTATTATCTATCTAGCATAATCTAGACATCATTGACATAGGAGCACAAATGCAGAAATTCACCAACCTTATAAACAAAACTTTTGTATATTTAATGTATGTCAATTATACTCATTTAAAATTATTTTCACTGTTTAGAAGATCAGATCAGTGCCTTGCTCAACCACTATCAGAGAAGCTTCCTCCTGTAGCAAATGGAAAAAATACAGAGACCCACAACCAGATAATATGCAAAGAGTGAGAGACCTTGGAACACTTAGCTCTAAATGGTATGTTTCCATGAAATCCCGCCCCTCAGAGCTCAGGGAACTTTGTGGAAGATGAGGCAGAAAGAGTGTAAGAGCCAGAGGAGATGGAAGACACCAAGTAAACAAGGTTTTCTAAATCAACAGGATCAGCACACATATCGAACTCACAGAGACTGAAACAGCATGGACAGGGCCTGCACATGCCTGCACCAGATGGTTCCTTACAACTGAGAGAAGTGGAAACATGTACCCATCCCTAACCCTGAAGCTATTCTAATTGATAACCACTTGTAAATGAAAATTGAGCTTCCTCCAAGTGGGTCTTACTGGGGAAACAAACTACTCTTAAGGGTAGACTGCAGGATGGCCAACAGAAATTGAACTCAATGGCATCTTTGAAGGCTCTATGTCTCATTATGTCATGTCAGGGATTCTTTTAAATCTTATTTGTTATTTAGTTTATTTATATTTTCTCTCTCTCTTTTACCCTACAGGTCCTTTGCATATATATTACGGCTTCCAGTTTAGTGTTTCTATGGGATTTCCAAGTGTGCAAATAAGTGTGTCTCCATGTCTATATGTGTTTCTTGCGCCTTTTCTTGGGCTCTTTTATTTCTGTTTGTTTTGTCCTATTCTGGTGTGTTAATTTTGTTCTATCTAATTAATTATTAACCCTTGAAAGCCTGTTTATTTTCCAATGAGTGACAGAAAGGAAATGGATCCAGATGGAAGGAGAGGAGGGAGGAACTGGGAGGAGTAGAGGGAGAAGAAACCATAATCAGGATATATTATGTGAGAAAAAAAAATCTATTTTCAATAAAAGGAAAAAATTTAAAAATAAAGAAATGGAGTTTGGATGACCTTCTCTAGGCCGCGTCACCAGGAAGTACTTCCTTGTTTTTGCAGAGGTTTATGACCAACTTTGTGAGGACAATCTTCAGTCTACAGTGAATGAAAAGGCTAAACCCAAAACTCAAAAGCATCATCTCTGAGAATATAATGCTGTATGTCTATACATAAAGAGAATGTTCTCACAAAGAAGTAAACTACCAACAAGTTAAAATAGTATTTTCAGTGTTATCTATACACATTTAAAGGCCCAGAGGAGACTTGGGCCTTGCTGTTCCCATCTGCGTCAACTGGCACACTCTTCAGGAAAGCAATTTGCCACCACACATCAAGGACCTCAAAATAGCTTTAGAGCCTGACTTAGTAATCCCATTTCCGGATATCTATCCTAAGGAAATAATGTGAAACATGAGAAAACCTATGTGCAAGATGATGGTCAAATAATTCAAATGAACGAGAAACATATTTGATCAATGTAACTAGGTTGGGCTCTGTGCACATAGTAAGTTAAAACAGCAGACTACAAGGGCTTCCTTATATATTATGACTTGTCCTGACAAAAACGGGACAGAACAAAGTAAAAAAATACCCCAGAATTATCAAACTAGTTATGCTAGGAGGATGGAGTCGTTTGTTTGTTTGTTTGTTTGTTTGTTTGTTTTTCCCAGTGATTCCTCTTATGAGACTCCAATCTCAGGTTGTCTCAGAGTCCCTCTTATGTCTGTGCACAGCATATCCCCCAGCAGTATTTTCAGAAGTGAGGGTCAGCTTAGACACCCTAGGACTGCCCAGCCTTTAACAACTACTTCCAGAGTTTTGCAAACAAGACAGATAGTTGGACAAAATGATGCTTCTTGAAGCAACAGCACAGTTCATATGGATTATCATATATCTTCATTCTGCATTTCATATCTACAGAATGTTTAAATGTGTCCACCTAATTCTGAGAAAGAAGCAGTACTAAAACACACGGCTACAGGGGCCACTGGAGCCTTGAAACATATAGGCTATGGGAGGATGAACATGAGGCCTCGGAAGAGGAAGTGGCCACCGAAGGAACACTCCCAATACCATTCCCTCAGTTTGTTTCTGGAGTTAATTTCTTTCCCTAGATGAATGCTCCAGAGACCAGCAAATGAGTCAAGACTGGGTCTTCATCATCTCCTGTGACTTTGTACATTTCAAACGCCAAATTTTAAATTCCTGTCAGTTCACAGAAGTTCTAGAGAATTCTTTTTTTTTCCTGTCTACCTGTAAGAGACTTGAGGATGATTTCACATTTCCCCTCCAGGTTTTCCATTAGCTAAAGCCATTAGGAAGGGCCTGAACTCTGTCTTTATGAGGCCTCCTTCAAAGGAGGCTGTCACTGGGGTTGATGGTCCGGTTACAAGATTGAAGACTTGGACTCTGGAAAGAAGTGCTTTTCCAAAGTCATTAGTAGGGTCCCCAGGCCCAGGATTCTACACTGAGTGTAGGAAATCTTAGCACACATCACCTACTGTGAGAACATAAATTTCATTACTCTACATGTCCCTTTCCACTGTGGTGTGCAAAAGTGATTCCATATGCAGAATATGATAGAAGGTGGTAAGAGAGGTAAACAAGAAGGCATTAAAGTTGTTGTGCTGTAAAGATTCTGACATAAGACATATCAAAACACTATCTCAAGAATTGCTTTTTTTTCCAGAATAATTCTTTTAGTTTGTTTAAACTTACTAAGTTCTATGAGCACTGATCTCCCCTTAGCACAAAGCCTGTGTGCCTATAACTTCACTATGCTGGATTCAAGGTAAAGCAATAAACACAAAGAGAAAAATGTTGCTCAGAAACATGACAAAATGGGGTCAGCAACAACTCTGAACTACTGTGATGTTACTCTGTGGACATTCAAAACCATTAGCCATGGAAAACAAGGCAGTTGAACCAACCCACCTCGGCTCCTCATTTGTAAAGTGAGGGGTTCCAACAAAAGAAGCCTTCGAGTTTCTCAGTTGTTCTGGTAAAAGATGGGAGGCTGAGCAAACCTTCGAGCAGAAATTTCTATTTCTGAGACAAGGAGGACTAATGGCAGTCAGGCCATTCCTCAGTAAGTTCCAAACACTTTCCAGACATTCCACAGCACACAGGCTTTGTCCAATGACATTCAGAACAATACCCCTCAGTTCTCCGAAGAGAGATGTAGAAACACTTCAGAAATGGTTCTCATCTACTGCAATGTACTCAGCAGCTGTGGTTAATGAGAGCTGGGAGGAACTCCCTCATTCTGTTCCAGGGGCAAACAAAGGGGTCGGGCTTGTTTCAGGCAGAAGCCACCCAAAGCAACAATTCTCTTCACAGTGAGCCTCCCCTCCTGTCAACAGATGCTTAAAGCTACAGGATGGATATGAAACAGCTGAATTGGACACCAAAGTAGAACAAGACAGCTGTTCCTTGCCCTTCAATATAAAAAGCATGGCAGCAATGTTGAAAAGGGTCTGATGGTGCATAAATACGATCACGTTGCATGTTCTCTTTTCTCCGTGGTTCTTACAGCTTGAGTTGTTTAACTAGCTGAAGGTGTAAAACACCCGAAAGTTTTATGCTACAGGTAGGCCACAGAAAAGACAAATTACAGTATACAAAGGATAATAACAAGGTTAGCATGGAGGAGGGGCACAGCAGGGAATCACTCAACTGTACGACTAAGCTTCAATAGAAAGGCTAGCTTTTAGCAAGTAGTTCCCACCAGCACTTAATGCTAAACATATGAAAATCACTTTTCTGAGTGTTTTGATAAAAGCTACTATTCAATTTATAGGATAAGATCAAGACAGGCATTTGTGTGGCACATCATGATTATGAGGTAATTATCATTGTATGCTATGAAATTTTCAGGAGCTCTGATTGAAATCATGATAGACATCCATTCTGGGGTGAGAGAAGGTGGTTGTGTATTATTTTTCTGCCATGTGTCTTCCAAAATAAATTTGTGCTACTTTAGCATGCCATTATTCTTGGCAAATTTTTATAAAATTCAATATATTCACAAAAACATTGAGTAATGATGCTTTCATCCAGACACAGGTCATATATTTTATACTACACTTTAATTTTCTGTAAACATAATTGAATTTCTTTGTCATTTCTATCTTCAATTTTATTTTATGAGCTGAAAAAGGTGGTATTAATTCATTTCATTTTCCTTTGTAATAAATTTTCATTATATATAAAATCACCAAGAAAAATGTGGGAAAATACAGATCAGAAAATAAACAGCTAAGTCAGATGTGGTAGCTCACACCTATAATCGCAGCACTAAGAAGGCTGAAGCAGGAGGATTGCTAAGGGATCGAGGTCAGCCTGGCTACATAGTGAGTCACAGAACACTTTAAGCTAAAGAATGAAAGCATCTTTAAAAAAAACAGTTAAAAATTACCACTCTATTATATTCACTATTAGCCTTCAATAAACATTTATTTCCATTCTGTTTTTCTATATATATAAGTTTTATTCTTCTTGCTATTTTTTTTGGTAGCAGCTTTATTGAGATATAATCTACCTAACAAACAACTCATTCATTTAAAATGCTCTGTGTAGTGGTTTGTTTAGCATATTCACAGAGGTGTGTAAATTGCAGCACAATCAATTTTAAAATATATTCATCACTCCCGAAAGAAAGCCTACTCTACCATTTCTTAGTCCCTATGAGCCCCATCTCCAGGCAACCATAAATCTATCTTCCTCCTATATCTAAAGGATTTGCTTATTAGGGGTTTAAGCTAACACACTCACACACACACACACACACACACACACACACACACACCTTTTTCATCTAACATTTCCAATGTTAATGTCCACATGATTGTTTAAAAACTGTTAAGGTCTGAGTATATAGGTCAGTTGTAGAGTACTTTCTCTAACATGCATGCAGTCCTGGGTTCAATCCCGAGAACTGCAAAAAAAAAAAAAAAAAATGTAAACAAATATAAACAAAAAATGCAGATTTATGAAAACACATTGAACTACTTGTAGGAATTTTCGATACTTTCTAACTTACTATTCTGATGCATTTATATTACATTGGCTCCTGTATATAAACAAGTGATAAGTGAGTCATTCATTGAATGCAAGTGCCAGCTAGTGACAGAGCCATACAACCTTCTATTTCTTCCCTCTGCTGAGGATTATTGCTTGGCTAGAATTCTGACCATGAAATCCTTGGCAAAGAGTGGATAACCTTGTTAAGGGGAATCCAGGACTCAAAAGTCAGCCATGTGATCAGAGGCCGGATGTCTAGTGTCCTGTTATCTCCATGGTCTGATCACTATCACAACATGAATACTGTCCCTCCACTCAGCCCTGCAATCTGATGCCATTAGTCTACAGCCAGAAGCACACACTGCACTCAGGAAACCTGGGAGAATCCAGGTCCCTGCAAAGGAAGTAGGCAAAAGCCTTCCTGGCTCAGGTCATTTACAGGGAGAGAAGATGCACATTCCACGCCACTCACTATTGAAAAGTTACAATACAACACACAGCAAATGTTTTCACATCCTCATCCATAGTTTTCCAAAGCAGGTAAAAGGTCCCAATCTGTCAAAGATGTCATTAGTAACTCTAGGTTACAGATGCAATGAGCATTTACATGTTCTTTATATTCAGCATCTTATTTAATCCTCTCAATACAAACTCAAAGGACCACATTTCTAGTGACTATCCCTGTTACCTGATAGAGGAACAAACGCCATAATGCTTTTTTTAAAAAAATCTACCAAAGATCACATAGCTCTTTATGCCACTATTCCTGGAAGTGGGAAACAGAGACTACAAATCCAGGTCTTTCCTATACCAATGATAGAGACCTGTCGTTCATTTATTTGAATGCCATCCACCTATGATGAAAGGAGAAGACATGAAGCAATAGCACATCATTATCAGCACATCTATATATGCACCATGCCCTGGGTACCGTACTTGCTCATCAATGAATATGCAATTGCTCTGTGAGTTAAGCGCATCACCATTTTACAGCTAGACAAAGGGAAGCTTTGAGTGGCTACATGATTGTCAGACACCTCACAGCAAATCATGGGCCAGATACTATGAAATTCAAGATTAAGATTCAGACTCAATGATCTTATTGTTGTAGCAAAGCTGAAAGAAAAATGTTTGTGTTTTAAGTCCCTGATAAGATCAAGGCCCTGTGGCAACCTCATTACTTGAAGACCCAGGGCTCAGGAAATTAGTCTTTGGTCAAGTCCAGGAAAATCAGGTTAAACCTATCTCAAGGGGCAATGAGTTTTTGAATACTTGGTTTCCAAATGTAAGATAACCCCAAAAGAAAAGATATAATTTTCTTCATGACTTGAGAATTGCACATCACACATAAATGTGCACTTTGTCAAACCACTTTGTGGTTCACCTTTATGCTTAACAGACCTCTTGGGACGCAGAAAAATATGACAATTATGCAAATAGCAGTGTTGAGCCAATTACATGGAAAAGTGGGTGTACTTAAGGAAAAAAAGGTTTGGCAAAACTTAAGCTTTTTAACAATAAAGAGCTTAAATTCAGAGACATTTTTGGCAAACAGGAGGGCCTAGGTAGGTCTCGTTTTCTCTCTAGGAGTTATTAGCGCCAGAGGGCTCCCAGTCCTTTGTTTTCAGCTTTTAATAACCCAAGTGCTTTCTAATGGTATTTTAAGTGAGTTGCTAAAGTGTTCAGGATTCATTTCCCCATGTTGAGCTCCACAGAGATGATTCTCAGCGAGCAAATAAAAATAAGCATTTAAAAGATTTCTTCTCTCATCAAATGGTGAGGAAATCCATTCCTTTTAGCTGGCTCCATGCTTGAAAAGGTTAGTGTGGCCTTTGGAAAATACCAGGCTGTGCATCCGTACAGTGCTAATGAATACTGCAATGTACTGACACTTTCGAGTACATCTTAACCTTTTTAAAATGGGGCCTCCATTGTCTTACCTTAATAAGCAGTTTGTTCACCTTATGTCTTACAAAGGCCACTCCAGTGGAAAATACATATTAGATGTACAGCTGCATGGTTGAGTGGTGTAACAGACAGAGGAGGACAGGACACCGATTACATAAACCATGACCTGCAGAGGCCCTCCCCCCGCTGCTGACCTCAACCCAGAAATGGCAATAATGACAGCTGCTCTCTTAAACAATGCCCAACGATTACTCCTCCTCCTCACAGTATCATCCAGAGGGCCCTTCTCAAAACTGGAGCTGTATGAAATGAACTATGGGTCTCCCTGCAGCCAGCAAACTTCAGGCTCACCAAGAGACCCTTATGGTTTAGAGAGTCCGTATTAATAATGAAGCTAAACAGCATGCTTTCCTGTTTCAATGCCTCACATGCTCTGGTGGCAAGAACCCTGGGCCCCTCCCAAATTCCTGAGTTGGGGAATTCATCTTGCACATTCTTGAGCACAGTTTCAGAGTCCCTGATGTGGAGCTAGTTGTCTCTTCTTCTAGAACCCTGGAGTACCTTTTCCACAGCAGCTTGAAACACTTGCTCAGCATGAAGCACTGGGGATACTCCAAACTGTGTTCAAGGATTTTGAATGCTGTGTTACATAGTCCCTGCCCTCAAGAAACTCCACATTGACTTCATTGAGTCTGTGGAATTTCTGTGAGGTAAAACCATTTCATTCAGAAATCTCTATGTCTAACTGTTAATTTTTCTCCTAACTTCGAGAGTCACTCAAGAGTCCTGGCAACGTTGTCCTTGAGGTTGTTGGGAAAGGGGATATTTGTCTACAACTGGAAAGGCTGGCTGTTTTGGAACCATGCTGGTCTTTTTACCTCCAGGGCATAAAAATTCTCCTTTGCAGCCTCCTCAAGAATGCTGCTGGCTCTTAGAGGCAACAACCTTCCTCTACTTACAAAGCACTTGACTGCATATCAACATGGGTTGGCCATAGCTGGCTGAAGTGTCCAATCTCATAATTGTTCTGCACAATTGCCAGTGACTTGCTTGAATGAATTGGCTATGTTTATTGTTTGTGTGTCTCCCTCCAACAAGTAACTCCTGGTGTGAGGTCCCTACTGTCTCCAGAAAAACAGATAAGGGCAAGTGACTTTGTGCTGATTAGTAGCAAGCCTTGGTTGTTAGGCTAAAAATTTGAGTATGACTGAACATAGCTTCTCCATGAGAGATTGCAGAAGAAATGAAGCCATGAAGTTACAATGCATATTAATTTGTGTTTCTTATAGAATTAAAAAAAATCTAGCCTCTATAGTCTAAAACAAGATATTAAAAACTCTGTTGGACAATCTGTTTGTGGAAAATGAGGAGCCATTTAGGATTCATCAGAGCAAAGAGGTTTACTTGAGCCTTGAGGTGAAGAGAAATGGTATTATAAATCCATTTTAAAAAGAAAAGCCAAAAAACGCCTAGAAAGCATTTTGCACTACAAGAGAAAAGCAATTTCCTTGTTACTGCTTCCATTTCTTAAATCATCTGGCTTCATAGATCAACACTAACTCTCTTTAAATCTACCAAATGAAATTCCAGCCAATGACTCATTACCCAGGGCAAGCCACAAATTTGGATTTGTGACTCCAGTAGTTCCTCCAGGAAATGTGGGGAGAATGGCTGTACAGGAAAATAGCAGCCTGGCACATGTGTAAATAGACACTGTTCACATGCTGACTCTATTCTGCTCCATTATATCTGGAACTAGGAATTGGAGATGGTCCCCTGACTTCTTGAATGTAGGTTTAGAGCTGAATACCGAGTCTTTGCACGGTGGGGCCAAGCCTGTCCCATGACCAGAGCTTACCAGATTGTAGACAAGCTGGCTTCTCACTAATTGAGCTCCAAGTGGTGTCACTGAATCCCTAACTCAAATGGAAATAGTCATTGTTTGCCCACTAGCACTTGTCTCTGATACAAAGGTAGCTCTTCTCTTTCTGGGACGTATGGGGCAAAAGGAATCCCCAAAACTCAGTCTCTTCACTCATTCAAACTGTCCCCTACACTTCTGGAACCATGATAGCAGGTGTTCAGTGACCTTTCAGACCCCTCCACTCATCTCATTGGTTATTGTTTGTTGTACTTTGTACCTCACTTGGTCCTGTAAGGATTTTCTGCTGTTTTTCTGTGAATACTTAACATAAGCTGGACATAACTGTTATCTATCTTTTCTTTTTTTCCCTCCTCCTCAACAAAAGCATAGATTTCTTTATGGCACAGATAACTGTAGTCATCAAGTGGTTATTTGATCAATTATACTATATCTTGCAGTAATTATGCTTTGATGGTGATAGTCTTTCACATTCACACAAAAACAATTTTGATGGTCATGAGTTCTTTAACAATTTGACTGTTCTTCGAACAACCTCCACCACACACACACACACACACACACACACACACACACACACACACACACACACAATCAGGTTCCAGTAAGCTTAACATCAAAGTTCCATCAACGTATTCTTTTCATGCCCACCAAACCTATCTCCCCTGCCCACCCCCGCCCCACATCTGCCAGTGAGACTAATCAATACTGTTCTCAAATAGGTCACTCATTTGATGAGATGCTAAGAAGTACCCCTTGGTTGCTTCCCATCCCTGAGCAAGCAGGTCATTAGCTAAGTATCTCAGTTTCACTAGTTAGCAGCAGATGGTGTTTACTAAAGAAGGAATGAGCTCTCCAAATGTTAGGTTTGGATTAGAGCGGTGGTCTAAGGGGGCTTTGGCTCTAAGGAACCAGAATTAAAATTATCATTTGTGAACTAAAATGTCACTCTACTGGCAACACTGAATTTAGTATTTTATTTTTTTGATTTGCATTTGATTTTTCCCACTAAGAATGGACTTACATAGCCATTATGAGATAACACATATTATTTCCAAGGGAAAGCAAGATTTTCTTTCTTTCCACATACTAACTTGAAAGTAGAAAAAGTAGTTCTGGATTTCTATGTCACAAACTGAAATGCAATTGTAGATGGCAAGCCAAGTGTGAGGAGCACCCGACTTCCCACCACTATTAAATGTGTTGCCTATAGCAAGCAAGAATTGCTTAAGATGATGCCATAACTCTGCAACTCGAATAGGAAGGCAAAAAAGAGCTCCTAAGGATTAGAGATAAAGCTCATTGGCAGAGCACTTGCCTAATATATAGAAGGCCTTGAGTTCGATGCACACCACTACCAAAATCTATAGCTCTCTATGGAAGTAAGGAACTGAAACCCATTATCATTTTCAGATTATAGCCTTGGCAGAGCTAATAAGAAATAAATGCCATGAAGTGGTTCCAATCCCTTTGCACTTCACTATAAACCAAGGACCTCTTAGTTCTTATTCCAAATATCCAATTATTTTAACAACAGGACTTAGTTCAGGGAAATGGGGAAACCTTAGCATAAAGAGATGAATAATGCAGCTTCCCAACCTGCAGTTTCAATGTCCTGAAGTAAGGCAGGATTTATCTCTTGCTCTCCCCACTTTTCCTCCCTCGTTTCCCTTTTTCTACTCTCCCTTCCTTGCTCACTCTGTGCTCCTCTTCTTCCTCTTTCCGCCTAAAGATATGTACCTGGTATGTTTTATATTAAGATTGTTGGACGTTTTTAATATTCTGCAGAGGGCACTTTGGAATTAGCTACAATTGCTAGGCATAGTACATGACAGACACATTTGGGGAGCAGTGAAGTAGTCACTTTACTCTTGCTCTCTCCTTTTGTCCTACCCTTCCCCCCTCTTTTAATCTGTGCCTTTGTTAACTATTGTTTCCTTAGTTGGCTATGACTGGGAAATAGAGTCAATTCTAACATATATTCACAGTCCCAGAAATACATAAATACTATCATTTATTCTTAAATTAAGCTTCATGCTCCCTGTTCTTGTTGAGGAATGTGGTAAAGATGAACATTTTATATTTCCCTCTTGTATATAATGCATACTGTGCCTTTTTTAAAAAAAAAAGAACTTCACAGGGGTGGTTCATAAAACTCCCAAAGCAATTTTAAACTGTAGTGGGTCAGTAGAAAGCAATAGACTTACTGAGCTTAATTTATTTCAAGTGCAACTTTACATTCTAGTTAGAGCTGGTGAGAAAGCCCTGGTGGAGGAAATGAAATCACATGTTCTCACACACTTCCCAAATCTTGCACTTTAAAGAAGAAACTGAGTCTCTTGGTTGCTTTTATGAAAAATAAAGAGCTGGAACTCTTATATAGATCCATGGAAACATGAGACGTAGGAGCTTTCCAGGGTTCCAAAGAAGCCTGTTAGATTTATTGCTCAGTTTTCAAAAGGTCTCCAGTGAGATGTCTGCTCTTCTCATCTGAGTTCATATTTCTCCAAATCCAGAAAGTACAATCAGCATAAGTATTGCTCTGTGACATCGCACTTGGGCCTCCTACAACAACAAACACTTCTCTTGCACCTTTCCTGCAGAAGACCCTTTGGGCCTTGTAACTATCTCTAATAGGTATCAAACTGAGTAGCTAATAAACACAGACCTTTCTGTAGGAAGAGTCCCCAGGCTGATTGTGGAGCTCAAGGCATGGAGGCATTTCTGGCAATGGAGCTCATTATCTGAATTAGACCCTGAGCCTTTTGACTGCCAGTGGGCTCCTAATGAAACCCAGAGTCAATATGAAGGGGCACTGGTTGAAGGTCTGGACTCAGCGACATACCATATGAAATGGGGGCACCTCTACAGGTACAATGTTCAGAAGGTAGTTAACTCAATTTCCAAATAGCCAGCTGAGAAGTGGAAAAGGCCGACAATCAAGGTATGTTTTATAAAGACAGAACCGTGGTCTTACTGATTGATTTTTTTTTTGTTTTTACAACTGAACCAGCCAATTATGTTCAGAATCTACAGGCGTAACATGCTAAGTCAAACATTTTAGCTCATGTTTTCATAAAAAAATAGGTTGGTGTAACTGATGGGCATGGCAAACATGCCCACTAGGTGAAGATCAAAGGACAGATGAGGTAATTTTATCTCTTCTAAGTCTTAAGAAGATTGGAGATGAAAGAAAGTCACTTAAGAAGGAAATGGGCTATGAAGACATGATACCATACTTAGATGATTAGAAGTTAGGAAAAAAATCAAAAACCACTCAACATAGGGCTTTTGCCTATGTGAAAAGAGAGAAAACACACTTGAGAAATCCAGTTACTACATCAATCAGTTTTGATTGAACAGATCAGCTCACCCTACTGCTTTCTAGGGGCCAGACTGGGCTTTGAGCCAATGCCATGCAGAGCCACAAACAACAGCTCAGACTAGCAAATGCTCCCTGACAAGGCTTTCTGCCTCTCTTTGGGAACTATATATGCTCCATTTTGGTTATGTAGCAATTATATGCAGCCTAACTTCAGTGCATTCATTTTTCACACAGCAGTTTCATTTATTTATTTATTTCCATGTTCCATAGATAGGTCCCTAATCACCAAACAGCTTGTGAGCAAGTACCCTTAAATATGTTAAGTCTAACTCATAATACAAATGCATTGTGCTGCTGTAATGACTTTTCATTACCACCTCTAATTAAATGTGTTGCCAAACTATCAGGAAAATATTTTCCTTTTTATTCTCAGAAAATCCCGAGAGAAGATGACAGAGAGAAAACAGCATTTTGAAACTAGCCTGCTCTCCCCCACCCTACCCCCACTGCCCTATATCGCTCTGCAGAGGAAGGAGGGAGCATTCCCCAATTATCACACACAGCCAAATGTCCTCATTGGTAATCACTACATCCAACCAGAGCAGCCTCCACAGGATTCAAATCCCAGGGACTCCATTCCTATATGAGGGCCTCTTGTGCCTGCAATACTTAAGCCTGTATAGTACTTACCCACAGTTCATTACAGACTTGAAGCCAGTGGGAGCTCTTTAATTCCATTACAAGTATATGGATAAATGGCTACAGATTTAATAGCAATGCATTTAGAAAACAATGGTGTTGAGAAGCCATTCTATCTCTCTAAGGAGCAAGGACACCCCCCACACACACACACTTACATAAAGATGTTTTTGCCTGTCACTTACAGTTTTCTCAGTATTCATGGATGACTGGTTCCCGGACAACCCCCATCCCCTGCAGATACTTACATTTGTGGATGTTCAAGCTCTTTGTATGTAATCTGTGCATAGGCTGTAATATACACTAAGTCCTCTTTAGATGACTTATAATACCTAGGTACTATGGAAATGGCTAATATGCTATATTATTTAGGGAATAAATATAAGCACATGCAGGTTCAGTACAGACATAATTCACTTCAAATATTTGAAGTCTTCATTTAGTTGAATTCACATGTATGGAACCCATGAATAAGGAGAGCCAGAGGTATGTGTATCCACATGCCATATCATGTGCTTCGTGGCTCAGCAGTGTTTCAGGAAGACCCTAATGCTAGCTGTTCACATTGGCATCTGCTGACAAGGTAACATCACCTTCAACCTGGCTTAGATTAGCAAGTGAATTTTCTACGGTGAATAATTTCTACATAATTACTATATCCCTTAAACATCCCGAGTTCTACCTGAACTAATACTTACCACAATACTCCTGGACTATTTGGATAAAAATGATAAAACATTTTTTAAGTATCACATAAAAACTCACTTCCGAATTTCTGTGTCTGAATATTGTACTTAACTTTCATATTGCTCAGAACTCTAGTGTTTGCTCTGGAAATGTCAGCTTTCTTAAGTATTTTGCAAAGCAATAGAAATAATAAAGGTAAATAGGGATTTTACTTGAATTCTTGAGAGGAAACTTACCTACCCACATACATATGCATATAGTTGTCATGATTTTGCATTAATATGAAGAAATCTAAAAACAGTGAGTATAAAGAGATACGCAATCTATCCAAACTGAATCTATTAGTGAATCTATTCCAAGTGGATCTATAAATATAGAATTGTATAATCCAAATGACCTTCTTATTTGGGCTGCTCACAACACCTCTGGATGGTTATCTTTACATCACGGGACAACAGCTTTACAACAGACAATGAGAAGCTGGACAAAAGCACCACTATGGAAAATAGTCTAGAAAGCACCGATGTGTGACAGAGTTCAGGGAAGATCCTTTTATCTGGGGAAGCATTTTGGATTCTCTATGATCCTAGGCCTTCATCTGAAAGTACAAATTGTAGCATTTTTCATGTTTCTAGGGACATAAACTTTTAAATGAAGCTCTACACCTAAGTGATAAAAAAGAACCACTGGCATTTAGCTACTCTGTCTTTCTTATTTCTCTATTTCTTAGCCACCATGTAGACTTTCTCTTCAACTCTACTTCCAAATGTGGTGCTCAGGCAGGACAGCTGTCATCAGGGCAAAATCAAACTAATCTACTTCTCCTCCTCAACAAAACACTCTTCACTCCTTTCGCCTCTCCTAACACCACAGGGACTCCATTAGAGGAATCAACACCAACAAACTAGATAGATTGAGCCTAGCTATGCCCTTGAGAATATTGGGTAAATTATAGACAAATACTTGTGGAAATTGTTCAATCATTCATCAGTTCTGTAGGATTGTACAGATGAAAAAAATCTCAAGGATATTCTCAACTGCAGTCAAGTTAGCTTAATTCAGTAAACATTTAACAAGATTCTACTATACTGAACACTTTAAATGATGCTGGAGATATAAAAGAGAATGAAGTCTTGGCATCCTAAATGAACTGCTAAAATAGAATATTTTGGAAGCTACAAATAGTCTGGGTAGGACTGAAACTCAAGCATCTGGCAAAATACAAATGTATGCTTTATAGAAATTCATATTCAGTTATAATATATAAGTATATAGTGTTCATATACTTTATATAGTATTATATATTAATAAATAACTGAATGTTATAAAATGTAGTATCATATAATATGGTCATATAGTATATTATTTGTATATTTTGCTATATACAATTTTACATTAACAATTATATGTGTATGAGGAGTATATAATTGATAATTATTGCTCATCAATATAATAAAATATATTATTATACTATGCAATGATACTTTTATTAATTTTAATAATTATGTACCAATATATTTTTATATGTAGTAGTCTACATAATAAAGTACATCACTGTATTGATAATTATATCATAATTAACTATGTATATTAGCGATGGAAAGTTTGAATTCCAAATGCTGACTAAACTAATCCTAATGGTAAAAATGATAGAGATGGAGAAATCTCAGTTCTATTCTTTCAGAATAGATTTAGATCCATTATGTAAGTACATATATGGTTTATTTGTATGTGTGTCTATATAATATAGATGGCTGTAATTAAAAGTTTTGCTGTGTTCCACCTGGTCCAGGTTCAGGACAAATCACAGTGGAAATTTAAAACTTAGCTTTCTAATATCTCTCTATGTAGAAAAGACAAGAGACCATAAGTTTCAAAAGGTTGACATCACATTAATTTCAGAAAAGGTTGAGGTAGAAACTCCTAAATGAAACATGTAGAAACACTTCTGGGAAAGATTTGCACACTTCCTATCTAGTATATAGGAGGTAAACACACATTCTGCTGAATAGATGTGAGTAACTGAACAGCCTTTGGGTTACTCAGATGGAGGCGATCATAGCCAGCAATGCCTATGAAAAAAGTTACTGTATGCAGTAGGAACTGCAGAGCTAGAACCTGCTTTAACACACAGGAGGCCCAGGGTGCCATTGCAAGCACTGCAACAAAGAGAAAGGACTGCACAATTCTGGGGCAGGGGGAGACTCTTAGATTTATACACAAAGAATGCAGAAACTCCCATCCCTCCCATATTCAGCGAAATTAGGGAATTCTTTCTCCCAGATCCAAGATTGGGGTTTTACAGAGTTTTACATAGTTTCATCCTTAGGTCAGATGCCAGAAGACTTCTATAAAACTGGCTTTAAAAGAAAGATTATTTTCATGGCACTCAACAGATTAAAATTCACAAAATGAAGACTCCTTTACATATGCTATGCTGGTGAGAAAAAAGGTTAGTTTTCTTTTTCTGTAAAAGGCCAGATAATAACATATTTTGGCCCAACATGTGGTTTTGTGGGCTATAAGAGTTCCATCACACCTACTCAATACTGCTCCTCGTGAAAGTGGCAAAGAAAACATCCAAACAAATAAGCCTGGTTGTGTTCTGATAATCCTTTTCCTATGTATCTTGAAAGCTGAGTTTCATATGATTTTCACATCATAAAATATTTTACTTTGGGCTATTTTCAATCATTTGACAAGGTTAAAAAGAAACATTCTTAGTTTATAGGCATAGAGACACAGGAAACACACTGACCTTGGCTATAGCTTGTTGACCTCTGCTCTACTCGTTGGAACAACAACAACATCACTCATTTGGCCCTAGGAAGTGAAATATTTTAGCTATCTGGAGAAAGAGCTCAAGAGGGAGACCTCGTCTGTGGCAAGCAGGGCATGAGAACTGCCCTAGCTTACCTCATACAATTCGATTGCAAAACGCGATATAAATGCAAGTTGAAATGTGAGTCTGCTTATCTTGGCCAACAGTGGCAACAATGCAGTCATTAAGCCAGCAACTGGAGCGATGCCTAGCCTGGTGTAGAAATCTGAACAGAAGCAAGAAAGTTTTCCTTAAAACAAATCCCATTAAAGGCAGCAGTATCTGCCTACCAATAACAGTTATCCCCCATCTCTGTCTAAGCATGTGGAACTAATAACACTTGAATACTACATGGGAGGGGGATAGATTTTGCCAAGCAACAAACTAGGTATCCTTCGTTCCCTGTCCCTTGCTCTTCTGGGGAGCCAATATTTTTCCGCTGATGTGGCAGTTAGAACCTCCACTTACAGCACCACTACCATCTAAGTGGTCTCTTGTTAACCTAACTGACGTCATTCTAAAGCCAACCAGCTCTCTATTAGAGAAGTCAGAGACAACCAAAAAATGTTTACAGATTTTTTTAAAAAAAGAGTGTTAGCCAACCTGCTGTAGAAGTACATGCCAGTTCACGAGTCATTGTTCTGAGAAAGAGAAAGGGTCTCTATACATGCTAATAATTGTCCTTTACAAGCAGTGGAAAATCATGCACAAAGCTGGAAATACTGAAGACATGCTGATTGATGCTAAGTGTCCAAACATCTTAAATTAACATGATTTCTAAAGAGATGAAATTAAATAAGATGTAAATTTAAAGATTGCAAGTAAAGTGCCTTTTAAAATATAGAGAAATAATCTGAAAGTAATGTGTGCACACTGGTTTCTTGACATTGAAACTGTATACACACACACACACACACACACACACACACACACACACACACCAGTGGTACATAAACTCAGCCATGAATACCAAAACTGTGTCCGGGGTGAGAGAGGTGGCTTAGCATTCAGGAACACTTGTTGCTCTTTCAGAAGACCTGGGGTTGGAGCTAGCATCCACATGGTGGACCGTACCATCTATAATCACAGTTTCAATGGATCCAGTATCCTCTTCTGGCCTTCATAGGCAACATTCACTCAATCAGTACACAGACAAACATGTAGGCAGGCAGACCAGCAGACAGGCAGACAGCACACATATATACAATATTTTTTGTTTTTTAGAGACAGGGTTTCTCTGTAGCCTTGACTGTCCTGGAATTCTCTCTCTCTTTCTCTCTCTCTCTCTCTCTCTCTCTCTCTCTCTCTCTCTCTCTCTCTCTCTCTCTCTCTCTCGACGAGGCTGGCCTCGAACTCACAGAGATCCACCTGCCTCTGCCTTCCAAGTGCTGGGATTAAAGGCATGCACCACCATGCCCAGCAAAATTTTTAAAAATATCTCTAGACATTCCCAAATGTCCCAGGAAAGTGGGGATAGCAATATCACCCCCATTCAAAACCAGTAATCTACAGGCAGCAAGGCAACAACCATGGTCAAATATATGGTAAATGGGAATTTCCAGTATGGTAAGGCCACCAGAAACCTAATAGGTGCATGAACTCCAGTGTTAAATCGAAGTGCAGCACAAAGATGAAGGAAGGTGCTCATCAACACCAGAAAGAGTTTGAGATGGTACCTCAGCATGAAGCCCAAGCATCCTGAGTGCCAAAATCACAGGCCTAAGCTTCCTTGCTCCGCTCCACTAGTGACATTGTATCTGAATCTTGATAAAGGAATACTGAGGAAGAAGTACTTGTCTCTATTAGTGGAAATAAAAGGAACTGGGAGAAGCAAGCCCACATCACCAAAGGAATGGTTGTACAGCCATTCCTCATTCTACCCCTAAGTCTCCACTAATTTACATCAATCAATCTCACTTTCAGCAAGCAAGAAAGAAATACTTTTCTCCAGTTGTCTCAAAGGCATCCTTTCATTCTTGACTTGACCTCTACAGGATTAGAGGACCCTTGGAAGAACTCAAACCAGACTACGAAGGGTGGAAGAGGGAACCCACACCAATTTATAAAAGATTCATGTAAATACAGCTATAAATGTTCTGTGTGGTCCCAGCTAGCAGCAATGGATGACAGTAGTATGGAATAGGAATTCAAAATCACCTGTGGCTAGGCTCTAAGTTCCCTGGGTCTGAGAGCACTGTGCATAAGCAAAGATAGCAATTCGGTTGTAGAACCAGCTGGTGTATCAGATGGGAGTGAGTGGGTGGAGTAGATGACTTTTAAGAATTCTTCAATCCTGTAGATTCTAACAAGTGAACAGAATGCTGCCAGCACTGTGCTCTTTTCAGAGCATGCTGGGGAGGCAGTATACTAAAGCATATCTACTAAAGATGCCTCTCGCCTAGGACTATATTCAAAATGGGACCCTAAAGATCATTTGTTCTCACTGTACCTTTGAAAGGAAAGTCATTTGCCTGGTAATAGAAAAATGAAGCATCATCAATCTGCCTCCTTCCATAGAACCTCCATGCCCAGAGATGTACCTCTCCATGTAGAGTAGATGACAATGTGCCAATTTAGGATGAGGCTTGGCATCTGTATATGCACAACAGTGGCTCTAATGGAAAAGCATTTTCTACAACCTTTCTGTTTAAAGGAATATTGTCCTTGAGCATTCCTGGCCCTTCTCCATAGGAGAATAGTTTCTATGTCTCTGGCACTTGGCCTCCCTGATGCTCAGCATATAGCCATATATAGTTGCTAGTGGGCCATTTTCATAGATGTGTGCCACGAACTCAGAGACTGCAAAAGGAAGGTCATTTCTTTCCAAAATTATTAGAAAAAGTACAGGATATACAGCTTATAATCACTCAAGGGAACATGAAGGAAATTCTGTGCAGATTCTGAGAGCATCCTCTCTACAACTTGTAACTAAAAACTAACAGCATTCTGGAAGGATGCCCCAAGGTAGCAGGAATAGAGAAGAGTTCAATTCTGGAAAAGAGCTTTCTCCTTAAACACCAAATGATTGCAAAGGTCAGTCACAAAGAAATTACTAGAAAGACTTTGATTAGAACCATATAAGCATATGGAGCCCTCTCCTGTCAGTAAATCATGAGAATGAATGTACCTGAATTGTCACACATTCAAATGCACCTGGGTTCCTCCAGGGCTTATCTGGAATCTCCTTGCCTAGTCAGGAAAAAGAGAGGGGGGAAGTAAAATGGAGAGACAGAGATATAAAGACAAACAGAGACAGAGACAGACAGAAAGACAGAAGCACATGGGGGAAACTTGATAACAAAATATAAACACACTGGTCTAGAACAATATTTTTTTTTTGACCTTCATGAAAAACTGATAAATCTCAGCTAGCTACTGAAACAAAAATCAAAGATAATCTGCTTTTAGTGTCTAGGGTTTTTTTTCCAGCTATTATTTGAAATAAATTCCTTCCAGTGATTTTTATGCATAGATCACTTTGGCCTTTGTTTCTTTAGGCGATACAACATAGCAACTATCCAGTCCTCCTATGGACAATGCAATGACAGTCAAAAGCTGGAAGAAAGACACAGAAGGTATTTCAATTACGCATACTGTTCTGCTGGCTTCTAAGAAGCCAGACAAAGAAATATGTGTGCAATAAGTCAAGTATGGAGCTTGTCAGTCAAACAAAGATTTTTTTTCAAATAAAAATCATTATAATCACAGAAGCCCACATTAGAACATAGGGACTATGCTAACAATATCAGGCAATCATTCCTACATATGGGAAGTGTTCTGAGCTGTAAATATTAGTACAGACAAAAGACAACATTTTCCCGCATTCACCTTAACTGGAGCCCAAGTAGTCAATAGAGTAAGATATCCATGCAAACGCTTCAGTAGGGCATACTGATTTTGTAAATTGTTTGCTTGGTGACATTACAAATGTCAGCAAATATGGTTTATTTAATATACAAATAACAAAATTAAACACATTTCTTTCACTCACTTCCTATCAACCTATAGTTCATTTTCATCTACCAAAAATGACCATGGTATGAAATTGCCCATGATAGAACAGAAACTTTTACAATGATACACAAAGGCTAAAAATTAGCAGTGTTAAACCATGTTCCTGCTTGATGATCATTCATGTTCCTGATTGCACAGGCTTAGAGCACTTTAGCAATTATCTAATTCACTCCTGCTGTTTCATGGGAAAAGATATCAAAGTCCAGAGGGACAGTTTCCCTTGACAAAGTCACCCAGGATGCTGTAGGAAAGGAAGTCAGAACCAGGCCAACTAGCTCTTTGCAGAAGGCTATCTCTTCAGCTACCAACAATTCTTCTTCATGGGCTACATCAAGAAAGATTCATTTTTGGCATCTCTAAAAACAAACATCACATTTCAGGAAGACTTTGTGTTTGGGGAAAATGTATAGTGTATGGCTGTATTGGTGTTCCCTAGGATGATTTTTTATTTCTAGATTATCTTGCAAGAAATTTATTTACAAAAAATCTACACTATAACCCATGTATTTAAACATGCATGTACCTTGCTGAGTCAATTATCCTCATTATTTTGTATCTATTTTGTATCTATTTTTAAAAAGATAGGGCCCCTTTTAATCCCAGCACTCGGGAGGCAGATGTGAAGGACAGCTTGGTCTACAAAAATATTTTCAAGACAGTCAGGGATACACAGAGAAAGACTGTCTCAATCATGATGATGATGATGATGATGATGATGATGATGATGATGATGATAACAATAGAAATAGAGGCCAGGGCTGGCAAAAATGGCTTAGTCGAATAAAATAAAAAGATAGGGCTGGGGCTGGCAAAATGGTTTAGTTGGTAATGGTACTTGTAGTAGAAGTCTGGAGATCTCAGTTTGATCCCCAGAATACACATAAAAGTGGAAGGAGAGAACCTAATTCAAAAAGTTGTCCTCTAACCTCCACATGTGTGCTGTGGCATGTGCCCCCCCACATATAGACACACAAACACTCAAGGATAGGTAGACAGACAGATAGACAGATAGATAGATAGATAGATAGATAGATAGATAGATAGATAGATAAACAAATAAGATGTTTTTAAATTGAAGAAATACAGGGCTGCATTGGGTTTGCATTCATGATCCTCCTAACCTTACTTGCCAAGACCTGGGATCACAAGTATGTATTCCCCATGCCCTGCTCCCTACATTTTATTCTTTTCAAATGTTATCTCGGCTCCCACATTGGTCTCTGATAAGATACCAGCACATTTTCCATGTGCCATCTTCTTTAAAAGTTTCTTTTTTGGTAATTTCATAACTGAGTAGAATGTAGTTAGATTATTTTAGCCCCTCCTCCTTTCCTCCAGCTGCCACCACCACCACTACGTCTTTTAAACTCCATGCATTCTTGTTTGATGAGAACCAGAGAGGAACGGTGCAAGCATCTCAGCTCCAGTTTGCAGGACTTTTGGAAACCTCTTGTTTTTCATGTCTACAATGAGGGACATGCCTACTGCTCAGTTGCTAGCTATTCTGAGGTTGGGCATTCCCAACTTCGCTTGATTTATTTGCACCACAACTTCATGGGGGAGAAAATTTGGAGGGGCAGAGATGCTAAAGAGCAAGCCTTTTAGAGCACAGATGGGAAGCTGATACATACACATAACTGAACAACATTCATTTTCAACATAAAACACATGCACACACAAGTAAACACACTCACCAATACCCTCTCATATCACACACATACGCACACGCACGTGCACACATGTGCACGGTCATACAGACACACACACACACACACACACACACACACACACACACACACACACTAGCTTGGAAAGCAACTCCATGTCTTCTTCCACCAGTGTGAGCTCAAAGCATCTTGGTTTGGTTTTACGTGACCAGCTACTACTGCTGATTGTGTGTTGAAAATCAGTTCACTTTCTCCTTCTTTTGCCAATTTTCTGCAACTGCCAATGGCTTTTCTACTGGCCAAACATTCTACCAAATGTTCTCTTCAAGTTTCCCAACTGGAAGTCTGTTTGTCGTAAAATTAAGAGCTGTCTTAAGAACATAATATCATAAACCTTTTCAAATGCAAGAAAGTCACTGAGTTCAAAGGATCTCAGCAAATATGAGGAAGCAAAAGTCATTTCTATATACTACTAATGAAACACAATCAGAAGAAAGAAAGAAGAGACAAAGAAGATTCACTTGTAGTAATGTTTCTTTTTTTCATTTCTACAAAAGATTAGCCAAAACAATCCACAGGCCTCAAAACCAGATTCATTCACTTCTCTGTCCTTTCTACAGAGGCATAAGCAATGCTCTCTTCAATAAATAAAGAAAGAAAGAAATGTAAGAAGGTCATAGTCCTGGGAGATATTAGAAAGCTGTGGGTTCAACTATACCTCGCCACATTGTGAGGTTGTAGTTTTGGAAAAGTTACTGAACTCATCAAATGTTGGGTCATTGTTAAGGCTAAACCAAATAACATGTGAAAAGAATCTAACACATAGCAGGAATTAAATTGACACCATGGCTCTCCTGTAGATGGTTATTTAATTTTGGTGATGAAAAAAATCCATCATCAAATACTAATGGACAACACAAATTGGACTTGGTGTATTATTTTCTTTTGGAGGGGAGGGCACAAGAGTGAGAGGGTGGACCTGGGAGAAATGGAAATTGAGTGTGATTGGGGTGCATTGTATGAAATTCCCAAATAATCAATAAAAATATTATGTTGGAAAAAAATGTCACCACATAAATTGTCTATAGTTTTACATATCTGTATCATGTATTTTCAACACAGGTCATACTGCCCACAAGGGGAAGAAAACTGGTTCACAGAGAGAGTAAAAAAATAAAAATCTTAGATATTACAGTGGTGTAGTCATCCACATCCAGTTCTATTCTCTGCCAATCTCATTCCTTGTTTATTTTACATATTATTTAGCAGTAATCTTCCTTAGGTTGTTATCATAAAAATAAAGGTCATGAAACACTGGCCTGTATTGTCAGCTATATTTAAAAGATGTATTTCTGGGTGTTTCTATCCTAATTCCCTATACTAACAATAACCCAATCCGCAGTTGTATCTACAACAAGGAACAGAGCAACCCATGAGGGTATTTTACATTGGATATAATAATAGGATTTAAAAATATGTCATTCTCTCCCTGTCTAAATAACAACATTACATTTATTAAAGTTTATCTTCATAAATAACCCTTTATATAACTGTCTTACCACGCTCTAATTTAAAGCCTCTAGGGAGCATGTGAACTCCTAAATGAATGTAAGTCCAGAGTGCATGTGTGTTGTTGACATGAGCCACTCATTTCAAGGACCCCAATATCTTAGACTCATAGGTACTGGCAAAGCCTTCCCTGAGCTAGGCTCAGGGAAATGGCAAATTCTTCCTTCCCTCTTGGTCCAAGTGTGATAATAGTGTGTACCAGAAATATCCACTATAGCTTTCTCCATCAGGATATTTACAGCCTGAAGACTACTTCCCTACAGAGACCACCTTCCACCAAGTTAAGCTGAACCTGCCTCCTTGTTCAGCTGTATACCATAATCCCCACTTTCTTGTTCAATTGCATACAATAACTCTGCCTCCATGTTCAAATGTAAAAAATAAATACACTAGTTCCAGGGTGCCAAGGGTCCTCCATCAGGGCAAGCACAATCTACGTGATGCCAGCTTTTCTGTGGACATGTGTCTGTGTGTCTGTCATGTCTTCATTCCCTCACCACCCTCAGGCAGGGTTCCTGGACCCAACCCATGCAAGGACATGCCACAGCCTTTCATTCCATGTCACAAAGACAATACCTATATGGTACTTGCTTGTCTTTTTCAGTCAAGATTTGGTATAAAAAGTACTACCACGTCAAACCATTCTGGAAGCAGATGCAGATTAAATAGAAAACTCTTTCCTTCCATATTTACACTGCCATCAGCCCATAAAAATTCATTGACATTTTAAATGTGACACATTTCGTAGAAACCCATTCAGTGATTGTCTTAGCTGGGGTTTCTATTACTATGAAGAGATACTGTAACTGTGGAAACTCCTAAAAAATATTTAATTGGGAGTGACTTACAGTTTCAGAGGTTTAGTCCATCATTATGGCAGGACATGGCTGTGTGCAGGCAGACATGGTTCTGGAGATGGAGCTCAGAGTTCTACATCTTGATCCACAGGCAACAAGAAGTGAACTCTGTGCCACACTGGGCTTGAGCACATGAGACCTCAAAGCCCACCCCCACAGTGACACACTTTCTCCAACAAGGCCACAATGACTCCAATAAGACCACACATCCTAATAGTGCCACTCTCTCTATGGGCCAAGCATTCTAACATATGGGTCTATGATGGTCATATGTATTCTAACCACCATATTTGTCTCCAATGAATATGTTTGTGTCAAAATCTCCTATTATCAATGAGCCTTAGAACCAATACCAATATAGGATACAGATTATGGCCCTGTAGCTACCTAGAGCTATTCCATAAAGGAATGTCACAGACAGTTCATCTTTTTAAGTGTCATGGCTCTGATTAAAGTGGAAAAAGTTTTATGAATGGGCAGCCAACACACCACTGATAGCCACAGGCTCTGCTACATGTCAGCCATTATTCCTGTCATCCTGGAGACACATAGTAACTTCAACGTGAGATTTATTTGAGCTATCATTTATAGGCACCTGCCAATAATTTGTAGTCCTAGGGACAACATGAACATAGAACCGAAATTCATGGTCTTCCAACACACAATGCCAAGAGTCTGAATGCCTTCCTCATTTAACTGTTCTGTCTTTAAGATTTGTGTTGAAAAATAAAATGGTTTTCACCAATGTCTCTACCTCCAGCCCTACACAAATATGGAATCTGAGCCTCTAAATGTGAAAGGTAGGCATTCAAACATAATTAGCAACCCCCAAAATATCAATACATAGACTTCTTGTAAAATGTACATCATGATTGCAAATGAACTGAGAGTGGCCATTCTGAGCAGGAGTTCAAAAGCCACTAAGGGATCAATGTACAGCCAAGCACAAACAAATGCCCACAACCCATAAAGCCATGTTTCCAATTATGAAAAACAAGCAGCAGGCCTGTTGAACAGCATTTTGGAACCTGGACAAGTCTCACAGCTTCCACTCCATCGCTAGCCATAACACCATCCTTTGCTGAGAATTTTTATAAGACTGCCATCTTCACGGTTCTACAAGCCTTCCATCCTTTTATAGATGGAAGTCTTGTTTTACAAAACTCAGACTTAATTACTTCTCATTTTCTTAAGGAATCCTGGTACAACTATTCATGTAAATTTGACGGAAAGAGCAAAAGCAGTCTGCCACAGCCCAGTGCTACAGCATCAGAAAGGTTATCCATCCAGCTCTAGGTTTTGTATCTATCAAAGAGGCTCTAGGGCAAGCAGCTATTCTTCAGTGTCTTTCCTTCTGAGACTGACATAATTCCTGCCCTCCTATTCCTACAGAATAGAAAAAGCACAAACACATTTTAAAGTGCATAAACCATTATTATGTGTGATTTACTACAAGATCTATGAATCTGGAAACAAAGGATAATGAATTTGTAGTCTCTTTCAATCTATGCTACCATGCAATAAATAAAAGTAACTTGAGTAGGCACAGGCAACTTCCTTTTGAGAAACTGCAACATGACTGCTTCTTTTAAAATACAGAAAATCACCACAACCTCTACCTTCAAATACTCATTATGGGGAAGAAAGGAGTACATTCCTTAGGAATCTTTACCATTCACTCCGGACTCATGGGAGTAAAATTAACAGCCAGAATTATTACAACATTACTGAACAGATTTGCATACCATCCGCCCTCCCTTCTGTACCCTTTCACTTCCGGCAACTGAGAACAACCACTCAATCTCCCTGGCCTTTTTTTTTTTTTATCACTTTTAAAATGCTAGGGGAAATAAACAGTCATCTTTAAATTTCCCATGATTAGATCAAGAAATCCCATGTTTAATGTACTATGCTCTCCCATTCAAGTTTATTTGAAGTATGTGGTATAATATCCATGTAAAAAAAGACTAACCTCTGCAGCCAATTACCTTCAAACATTCTCAGCCAGTAGTCTGTGAAATGAATCCATACCCAAAAGATCTTCATTTACCAGGACCAAAGGCTCTCTGGGATGCACAATGGTTGTAAGAACTACCATTGTTGAGGTCCTACCATGTCCTATATGTTAACCATCATATCTACACTTATTTTTTTTTATTCTTCAAGAAGATATTATGCTTGTTTTAAGATTATGCAATTAAAGTTGAGAGAAATGAAATGACTTGCTTGAAGAGAGCCAACTGTAAGTCTCACAAAAATGGATCATGTCTGTTTTATTCAATAGCAAAATACGGTTCCTAGAACTATATCTAAAAACAATAAGCATTTACAACAAATTTACATAATGGCAAATGAAAGAAAATGGTATAATGAGCAAATCTATGTTTTGGAATATGTACTAACTCAAATTTAATTATTAAATAGAATTTGCCTAAGGAGATGAAGGCTGTATTTTGATCCATAACTTCACACACATCATTTGGCTAATTTTTGGTTATACAATATGTTAATACCAATTTCACCTTAGTATCCTGACACTGAACAAAACATAAATTATATGAGAATGATTACTGGACAACAAATCCTATATAAATCATATGGCAACAACTTATTGTCTTTTTCTTATAATTCTTTTAAATCATTACATTTGTTAGAAGTTTCATTTTTTTTAAATAAAGATCAGATGCTACTGCCAATGAAGAAATTTCTCAAAAGCTAATTACTATTAGTAAACTAATATACCTCCAGGAAAACTAACCAGCATCTTGCCAGTAGCCAGGCAAAAATAATAAAAAAGACGTAAAAGCTGTTCAACAGAGTTATTGTTGGGAACTTGTAATAAAAGAAAAATTATATCCCACAAATAAACACTCAAGCTACATCAAATCACATACCAAATTCTTTGGAAATGAAATTATCTTTGAGAGGATATTTGCTATAAGCAGTCAAGATTTAAATAAATAAAATTGTAGGGGAAAGGGGGGCAAATTTTCTTGTGAGGTTCTATCATGGTTAAACAGGCAATTTCCTTCACCTGAAGAAGCCAAGGCTGGAACTCTGGGAGCTGCTCTTTGGACAGAGGACTAAAGGAAATAAACAAAGTGAGCCGCTGTTGCAATGGAAAAAATTCTAAAGTACTACTTGAAAAAGTGAAAGAAGTTGTATTGTAAGCTGGACACTCAAAGTAGAAGTAAAACAGTCACTGCCTTTGGATTAAGTAAATCCAAAAGCAGGAAAGGAAAAAGAATTTGCTCTAAGCAAATGTAAGCATAAAGATACCAAAAGTTGGCCGGGCGGTGGTGGCGCACGCCTTTAATACCAGTACTCGGGAGGCAGAGCCAGGCGGATCTCTGTGAGTTGGAGGCCAGCCTGGGCTACCAAATGAGCTCCAGGAAAGGCGCAAAGCTACGCAGAGAAACCCTGTCTCGAAAAACCAAAAAAAAAAAAAGATACCAAAAATTGACCTATAGTCAAAAGGGCATTCTGTTATTTTCCATATGATATTAAAGATTTGGAATTATGGGAAAATAGACTATCATGTGATATCACAATAACAAAGTGTGATTAAAAGAAAATAATGGGAAAGAAAGATGGAAATTATTTATGAATCGTTGAGTGTACACTAGAGGCCACACTTACTCCCTTCGAGAAAGCATTATGCTTGAGGTCAAACATAGCGAGCAAATGGTAGATCTGGACAAAATAGAAAGGTTCATGAAGACAGGGCCCTTTGTCTATTTTGGTCATTAGAATGGAGACTTAAACATGATAAACAATCAATATTTGATGAAGGAAGGAAGTGTAAGAAGGAGGAGCAATTCAATTTAATAGTAAAACTTATGTATGATGTCTTGTTTGGAATTCTAAGGGGAAAACTATGACATGGCACTTGGTCCCAGGAACTTACCATCTATTTAAGGGAAACATAGGGTGCATACCAAAGGGTGACTCACCACCAAATATTAGACCCTGAATCAACCATTTAAGAAAGAGAAAAATAGTCTACAAAATGAGAATATGACTCAGTACTATCCACAAGCTTATCTATCTTCAAGAAGTTGGTGATGTGGATATGCATAGTGTTAACATATGATAGAAAAGATGCAGACATAGTAAGAAAAAAATTCCAGGTCTGGGGAGACAGTTCAGTCAGTGAAGCTCTTGCCTTGCAAGCATGAGGAGCTAAGTTTGATTCTCAGAATTCACATAAAAAGCCAGTGCATGGTACAATGCTTTTTACTCCCAGCAGCCTGAGTAAGTAGAGATATATCACAGTGACTCACTGGCTGGCCAGCATGCCTTGCTTGGCAAGTACCAGTCCAGTGAGAGATGCTGTCTCAAAAAAAAATAATAATAAGGTATACATTTACTGAGGAACTACATGCAAGGTTGACCTCTAGCCCCCAAACACACACACACACACACACACACACACACACACACACACACACACAAATAGATTTTTCAGGAGTTCAAGTAAATGAAACTACACCCAGGAGTGTAGAGATAACAAAGAGGAAACAGTCCTGAGCTCAGTGTTTTCCCTTTTGGTCTGCAACAATTGACCCAGTAAGAGGCATTTCTCTCCTGGAATAGCCATGGTTAATCATAACACATATGGTGTCTTTATAGGAACCACTGAAGTAATATCCCAGTTATCCCTTCCTCCAGGCTGGCATGGACCAATTCCAAAGTATGGGCTGTCCTTTAGCTCCTCCTCTTTCTCTGCCAGGTATCTTTATAACACCCATATCTGCTCATCGTGGAAATAGCCTATTCTGTCTTTGACCTGCTGCATTAGATGGCACTTCCTTTCACAGACTGTCACTCTACTGCTTGGTAGCATTTGTTGCATATGTGAAATACCTAAGTCTCTCTTCCCAGAGCCAGTCCACATACTTAGACTGCTTCAGCATCACTCTTCAATCACCACATGTAGCTAGCTATTTCCTTAGAAAGCAAACCAAACCAGATCCAAAGCTACAGCAGAACTGTGGTGTCACTGGAAGTACACTAGAGACATAAGAACAACATAGAGATCAGGATCATCATCATTACCAACACTTTAATGAACCTAAGTAAAACATTAAAGGTGTGTGGGAAGAACCAATATCACCATCACCAAGTATGAGAGACTTGGGTATCTGAAAGAGCCAGCAGCATGATACATTTACCAACATCAGCACCATCATCAAGTATAAGAGACTCAGGAACCCAAAAGAATCCCTAGTGAGAACAAAGAAGAAACTGAGGATAGGAGGAATACTTGGAGGAACACTTGGAGGAAATGATAGTGAGCTGAAATTGTGAAGAACTCCAGGGATGCCAGTTCTAGTAAGAATGTGAAGTGTTTAGGTAACTAAAGAAAAGAGGAGGCGAAGAAAAGAAGGGATGAAAGGAAGGGAGGAGTATTTGGAGGCTATTCAATGAATAAGCAAGAAGTTGTAGTGATTATCAATATGAAATTCCTCAAGACACCTAGGAGTTAATAAAAGAGAGGAAGGAAGGAGGAGGAGGAAGATGAGGAGGAAAAAGGATAAGAGCTGCTATTCAGATGCAATTCTGATAATTCTGATTGTCTGGTTTGAGTGTCAGAGTTCACTAATGAACATGAGCTGAAAATAAACCCATTGCCTTTCAGTTCATTCTGCATTTACCATAGCGACTGAAATAGCAGCTCCCTCAGAGGCATCTGTGTGTGGTGTGGAAGGATGTAGGTGGGTGGTTTGTTTCCCCTAAGGGGAATCCACATCCAAAGTGGTCTGCAAATTTTGGCTTGAATGATGTTCTCCCTAGTAATGGGATTATCCAAGCTTATGAATGGCATATTGTCAGTCTGTAGTTCATTTGTTTTATAGTACCTCAGCTGGTCATTTTCCAACTCCAGTGCAATTGGACTTTCTTCTGGTATTCCATGTTCATAATATGCAGTTTAATTTGCCACAGCCCATTCTAACAGATGGCCTCCTCTTTCATTCCCACTACCTCTGTGAAATCTACCCGCACATTCTTTGTACATCCTTTCTTCTGCCAACCATCACAGAATAAATCTCCTCACAGAAAGTAGTACTCTCTTGTGCCGATTATGTTTGATTGAAGGCTGGATCTTTCTGATCATGTATAGCTCATCAAAATAAGAAATAGAGGTCTGAGAAGAAAGGGAGAAAGGAAGCAGCTTCCAATAAGAAATGATGCTTTGTGAATGAAGCCCATTTCTGTGACTGCTTGTCTGTGTTTTCATTTCTATTTTGTCTCTTTCAGAAAACAGGAACAAGGTAAATAAAAATAAATCCCAAGACCCTAATATATCAGATGTTTTCACTTTCCTGAGTTCCCTTTCTATCTGGATCCACATGTATGTATATCTTTTTGATATGGGTGAAATTTTAGTCTGGATACAAATCTGTGTCTTGCTGTTTTTCATTTGCCATGGTGAACATTTCCATGCCTTTACAATGTTCATAATTATCAATTTAACAGAGATCTAATATTCTAGACACACACACACACACACACACACACACACACACTACCCATGACTTGCTATTTTATATTGTTTAATTTTTTTTCCTTCTCCAGGACCACATTATACATTAAGATCATCATATGTTCAATGCATAGCTTTTTCTACACTTTAAAACTCTAGTGAAGGCACTGCATTTTTCCATACGGTTGTTTACTCAGGGTAAATTTTCTGGGAGAGTGAGTACATTAATGATTCCTGATGACCTCAAATTTGCTTTTAGCTGCTATGAGCAACATATAAATCTGCTAGCTTTATATCTTTCTCTAGCACGGATAATTAATATTTTCTTTAAAACTGGCTGATTCAAATGGTACGAGACACTATCCTTATGAGCACTCACTTTGTAGCTATTTGAAAAGCCTCATCTTAGCTGTTGTCTATACACCTATCTACTAGTTCTAGCTCCTGTTTTGTGGACTATCTGTTCAGCTTCTTTTCAACTAACTCCTAGCTATCAATCTTGAAGTGTTTCATGATCTTAATTATCACCTACTTCTTTCTTACTTATTGAATATCCTCCAAATCAATTTTTTAAATTATAAGCACACTTTATTGCTTTAGTAGTCCAACCTATAATCTTTTCTTCATTATTTCTTTGAATTTCTACAAAACATGTGTTTCTCAAATGAATTTTCAGCCATTTGTTTCCCGTTCTTTAAAACTGTATCATTAAAAATGCTTCAACTTGGGGATCAGTTTGCACTGCTTTAATGACTATTGTCCTTTATTATGTATTTTCTTGTGTGCCTGATAATAAATGTACCAGAGTTGTTCATTCGCAGATTTGGATACAGCTAGGGCAAGCATCGTCTAAATGGTGAATATGGCAGAAACATCAGGACAATAGCTTCAGAACTAAACCCAGGAATCACATTCTAACTCTGGGACTCCCAGGACATTATTTAACTTCTTCAACTACAACTTTCTTTCTTTCTTACTTACTTACTTACTTACAAAAGTGAAAATAAAAAATAGTTGGAGTTCATATCTGGATCATTAAGTATAACCCACATTGGTTATTTGGGTTATAATTAATTAATAAAAATTAAAACCTCTGTTTCTTAGTCTCACTAGCAATATTCAAGTCCTCAATAGTCACACATGTTAATGGTTATCAGAGTTGGGTAGTGTTCATATTATAAATTATTTCTGTTGTCACAGAAATTTCTATTACATAAATTTGCCATAGGTGCTTTATGCATATAATAAATAACTTGTAGTAACTGTAAGTGTAGTGGCTAAAATATGAATAAAATATTTTTCAAATGAGTACTAAAGCAGCTATTAGTAAAATTCAAATGATCTATATCAAAAAATCATATTTGTACCACACAGCAAGAAACTTAGGACTGAGGATGTGACTTATCAGAGTGCTTACCTAGAAGGCCCAAAGCCCTGAGTTCAATTTGCAAAACTATATAAATTGGGCGTGGTGGCCCACACCTGTACTCCCAACACAAGGAGGTAAAGGCTGGAGAATCAGGAGTTCAAAGTCATCAACGGCTACACAGATTCCTTCATAGAGTCCACAGGAATAAAGACAATAGACTATGGAGTAAGTTATGTGAATGTCCAGACCCTTCCAACCTGTTTTGTCTCCTCTGCAAACCCTTAGTCCTGAATTAAGGCCAATAAAACACCTTAGGGGCCAAAAAAAATGGAGGGAGGGAGGAAGGGAGAGAAGGAGAGAGGGAGGGAGGGAGGGAAGAGAAGGAGGGAGGGAAGAGAGGGAGGGAGGGAAGAGAAGGAGGGAGGGAAGAGAAGGAGGGAGGGAAGAGAGGGAGGGAGGGAGGGAGGGAGGGAGGGAGGGAGGGAGGGAGGGAGGGAGGGAGGGAAAGAAGGAAGGGCGGGCAGAAAGAAAAACAGAAAGAAGGGAAAAGCTTAGATACTGCTAAACAGTGAAACACATTTTGTGATTTTTTAATGAGGTTTCTGGTGACCAAGTCTACTTGGGGTACTAACCCGTGTTTTCCAGTCTGAAATTGCTGTACAGAAGCAGAGAGTTAGGGCTGAACTTCTCCAGATCACTTCTCTTCTCCTGTATGCTTGATATGAGATTGTTGTTTTTTTCTATTCCCACTCATCATCCTCTCACATTTCTCCCAGGAAAAACAAGAAGCAAACATTATTCTGCAATTCTGACAATGAGAAGCTTTGGGTCTTCGCTCATGCATCTATTTTAATATTATGTTATTCCAGAGTTCTCATTCTCAGCTATTTCCCCATGCCCTCAGACCTCCAGTTATGAAAAGATATTAAAATACCAACATCTGGCTGGAGAAATAGATGCCTCTGTGGCAAACTTGATTAAATTGCATTTGCCTCAAGCATCCATTCATACTTATGGAAACTATATGCTCAGCAGTATATACACATAAATGAAATATGCACTTCCCTACTTTTAGGAAGCTTGCAATTTAGTAGATCTGGGTAATTTCTTTTAATCACTGAAAAGCAACACGGACTTAATTTCAAAATATGTTTCTTGATTATAGAAGGAAATTAATGAGTAAATGAATGACTTTAATGACAAACTCTAATGGCATCAATTAGACAAACAAAGGACCTGGTTAAGAATAGAAATGGTATATACACCTGAGTGTGGAAACATGCATATATCCCTCAAAATGTTTTTAAAGAATCGAAATGTAAGTTTTCTCAATGGTCAGGAATAAGAACAAGTAGGACAGCTGAGTACTGGCTGGCGCCACAGTAAAAGTGTAAGCAGTTCTTAACTAGACCCCTGTGAGACAAAGCCAAAGTTTCAGAGTCCTAAGAGACTGTCTTTGTGCATTTCCAGTCTTCTACAACTCTCCTTTCTAAGAATAGCTGTGCACCTCAGAGTGCTTCTTGGGCAGCTGGAGGCTACGTGCACTGCCCTCTGAGAGACCTATTGGTACCACTGAAGCTTCAAGTTTGCCCTGGATCAGAGAGAGCACTTTCCCAGCACTCTTGCTTTGACCAAGAGAATTATCTGTGTGTGCTTTTAAATAAATAAGCAGGTGAATTTTTCCTAGAACTGCTCCCATAAGATGGAAGGATCTGAATCAATAAGTAGAACTCACAACACAATTTTATCACAATTGGAAACGTTGTCTTTAGGGTACAGGGCAAGCCGAAAACTGGGAATAGAAAGAAGAAACATCATTACACACACACACACACACACACACACACACACACACACACACAAACACTTCTATCCAGGGCCAGTAGATGAATGGGTAAAGGTATCTGCTACCAATTACATGAGTCTGATCCTTAGAACGCACTCAGTTGTGGGAGAAAACAAAATTCATAGGTTGTCCTCTGATCTCCATGCATGTGCTACGGCATGCATGCATACACACACATATATTCGCGCAATAAATAAGTGTAAAAAAAATTAAAAAAAAACCAAAAACTTCTTTGAATTCAGCTTAAGATGCCAACTCATCAAGAAACTCAAAATTTCTGATGAGAACTCTTTCATAGTTCAACTCAAACAGTGTTTCCCTTGAGAGTCTTCAGGACTCCATTATGTACTTCTTCCCCGCTTCAACTAGCTGTATGAACATGGAAAAAAACAAATCTCAACTCAGCCTTGGTCCAGTACAACACCCAGAAGAGTGTGACTGCCAAAGACCTCCCTGGACTTGGTTGGCTGTTCTGTCTTGTGAGAGACGGCTTTCCTAGGCCTCCTCCTCCTCCTCCAGCAAAGAGGCAAACCGTGGGTGGCAGAGACTCGGGGATGTCGTCTCTGCCCTGACTCAGAGGGGGCCAAGAGGAAGTTAAAATCCGAGGAGATTAGAAGGCCAAGAGTAGAGGAAATGAAGGCTGTTTTTCAATGACAAGAAGCTTTTGGCTCCTCTTGACTGAGAATTGTGCTTCACAAGCTGAGCACTGAAGCTCCAGAGAAGGCAAAGGTCTGAGACTGGCCATGGTAGGAGACATTCAATTTGGACACTCGAAATGGCACCTTATTGCCAACATGTCTGTGACAACAGGAACACAAAGTATGTGTGCATCCCCAGGAGAGGCAGGCAGTGCCCAAAAGGTCAAACTGATTTTAAAGACACTGTTCACATTTAGTGTCCCTTTCAGTTCCAGATTCAAGTTGAGGATTGAAATGCCTTGGGGATCCTGAGTTGGAGCTTAGCTCGCCAGAGATGAGGCTCTGGTATCTGTCATTCCAGCCCTGTCTGAGAAGTAATGAACAGTCTCTAAGTCCCCCATCTGCAAAGACTGGCAGGATGGAGTGTGAAAAAAGTCAGGAACTCAGCCAGCTGCTTCCTTTATCTCTCTCCATCTGTGTCTGCAATGCCCAAGATGGCTAAGCATCTTGTTATGGCCCAGGGAGCTGGTTAGCTTACTGTTTGTATAAACCTTTCCAGAAAGCTCCTCTTGGGGGAGGCTCTTGATGGATGACAGAGGAGAACTTGAATGAATTCACTTTCTTTCACTGAGAAAAACGAAGTGGATATCAAACCTTTGTAGAAAAGCACATGTAAAGCCAAAGGCTACAGCCCCAGCATCGGACCAGACATAGATATTTCATTTTCAAATCTGCATGCTTTGAGGATCACTAAACTTCACAGGGGGTAGGGAGAACAAAGGGACACTTGGTTTTATGCTGGCATTCTGTTTTCCATTAGCTCAAAAAAAAAAAAAAAAACCCACTGCCTCAGGACATCCAAAAGGATGTAAAGTTACAATCCAAAAATGGAGTATTTAAAAGAAAATCTAAACTTTTGTGGAAGAAGCACATTAACTTACAGGATTTTAGTTTTCAGTTGGTAATGGCAATGGAGGGGATTTCAAAACAACCAAAATCCTACAAGTAAGGAGCTTGAGTAATGAGAAAATCTGGAAATACCTCTTTTCGAAAACACGGGTCTATAATCACGTCTCTTCCCAAATATGATTTGGTTTATATAATCCTCTGAGTTCCCCCAAGCCCTTTGTGGTGAAAATGTTGGAAGTACAAAGGGCATTGAAAGATGGGGCAATTGACGTGAGAATGGAAGACCTCATCCAGCAACACCTTCGGCAAACTTCATTAACCTTTGGGATACTAGTCCTTCAAGAACTGTGACCCATCCAGAGCAACATAAGCATTGGGTGCTAAATTAATTAGAACTTGGATGTGTTGACCTTCCCTTATCCTTCAATAGCTCTTTCAGGGGCAGAGCTTAAAGTGAGGCTATTTGTGATCTGGACACAGAATAACAGCCAATTTTCAAGTAATCACCATTGTGGGGTAGGTGTTTACATTTAGGATCGACCTTTCCTTGGAAGGTTTTTAGGATTTTGTTTTGTTTTAATGCTTAATTGCCTTTGGTCCCAGGAAAGAAAAATTAGCCACAGGGTGGAGAGGTTCTGGGAAGAATGTGTGGGTGGGGAAAAGAGGGCAGGAGGGAGGGAGGGAGGTGAGTGCATGGTCCTTAGGGAGAACTTACCTTTTCTGGTGAAGAGGAGACAGCTGAGGGATTGGAGGACTGAACGCCTACTAAGGAATGAGCTCTCTTCCAGTCCACCAGCAGAGGTGGCTGTAATTCTGATTGGAACCCTTGGTTTGCCCTTGCTGGCAGCTATCATCAGTGTTTCTATATAGATAAGACCTTTAGGCTGGAAATTCATAGAGAAAAAAAAAGAATTTCTCAGTTGTCTTCTGAGTCTGAGGCAGGAATATGTGTAAGTAAATATGATATTTCCGCCACATCAAGGACATCAAATTTTTTAAAGAATAATATTTACCTTTTTTATTGGCTGCCATTCAAAGGCCTGGAAACATTTACTAGTAAATTTAATTACTTTGCATGTTAGAGCTATGAAATTGGAACTAGCAAGGCTAGGGGTGGGAGGAGCAGTTGAATTTACAGTCCAAGCAGCCCAACTTCAGCACACAGTCTCTGAATTCCGGGAACGGCCCCCACTAGAAAACACAACATTCATTAAACACCTCCTGTCTGCTAAGTGCTTCTCCAGGCTGTCTTATTCAATGCTCCCACTAACTCAGTCAGGATGGGATTGAGATTTCGAGTCTAAAGATGAGGGAAAATGAAGCTGTAAAATGGAAATTTACTACATGTATTTATTCATAATTTGTAAAAGGTTTGTTTATACATTCATTACTTTCATCCTTATAGTACCTTTTCACATTATTATGTCAGGGACATTTTTTTTTTTATGTCTACCATAAAAAAACTGGAAAAATAACCTCAGAAAAGGGAAGTCATGGAAGGTTATGCTATTAATCAATAGCACATTAGGAGCTCAATTGAGTCGTCCAGTTCTAGTGCATCAGCTCTATCTACCTGGAGTCAGACCCCATTCCACACATGCTGTTTGACTCAATGAATGTTCTCCCAAAAGAGTTAGCGCAATTAATGAGGAAGGCTGTTTGTTCAACAAACACGGATACACCAAGCACTCTGGAAGACACTGGAAGGCTCCAATCCAAACCTTGTGCTTGCTTTTCTCAAGTGTCTGTTAGTTGAATGAAACAATAACTAAGAAGGAGCTAATACAACAAGGTACATACTGGCAAGGACACCAAGAAAGGTAATGGTGAGATCCATGATACCAAAAGTGATAATGCTATCAATTTTAATGTGCACGCTATAGAGGCTTTATGGGCGAGGTGGTCTTAAAAATTGTACAATGAAGGTGCATGATATTCCAAGAGAACAGGAACTATGAGTAATAGTATTTAAAGGAAAATCATGAAAAAAAATAGCCATTGAGGGGATAGGATCTGAACCGTCTCCTCTAGTCCTAAACACTTGTGAAGCTCCTGCTTCTGCCCAAGCTGTAACAATTTGTTTGGCTCATGATCAATGTGAATTTTAAGGTAAAGAGATTGTATGCTACAAAAGAAATAGATCTGCTTTCTCTTTCCTTTTGTAATGCTTGAGGGTAGCAAATGATTCAAAATACCAAGGAAATGCTTCTTAATGATTCTAGAAAGCAAATAGAATCTCGAAGATTGCACAAAGTATTAATTTAGAGGAAATAAGATCATTTGGAATATAAATCAGGAATAATAAACGCATCATACTGTCAAAATCTGGAACATTTTCAATAAAGTACAACATCCTAGACACTACATACAATCAAACAATTTTCGTGGATATTACAACTGTAATACAGAGCAGCACAAAATGCTTCCCCAGCACCCTGAGCCAGTCCCAATCCTGAAATAAAAACCAGCAAATAAGTAATGTTGCTTGGCAAAGCAATATTTGAAAATCCCATTTCTAAGATGAAGACTGTCATAAAAATAAATTAAATAAATTTCACCAAAGCCAGCAGTGCCCAGTTGCTTCAAGCTTCCCAAACAGATTGCTTGACAAAAACCGATACAAATCTGGAAATCTCCTAATTACAAGCATTTAAAGAATTAACATCTATGCTTAATTAGCAAGCTGGAGTACACAAGTCAATTCCAAGGCTTTTAACCTTTTCTCCCTAAATCGGAAATTAGTAAGTTATATGGTACAGACATAGGTTACATGCCCAGTAGCTAATGCTGCAAGAGATTACCTCAGGAGGAATTCCACCCTCTAACTAGAGCCAAGCTAAAGCAAGGTAAGGTTTGAAATATCCCCTCTGTCTCTCTAACAGCTCAAGAATCTTGTGCATCATAAAGAATGCTTGCTCTAAATAGCCAAACATTTCAGACCACCATGTGTGTAGAGAGCGTGGCTAGATCTCCCGGAAACATATTCTCTGGGTGTTGCTTGAAATCCTATCACATCCTAGTAAGTGCAACAAGAAACTTAGGCCCTCTCAGGACTTGACTGAAAGCCTACACTACTCAAACACAAAGAGGTGGGTAAAACGAAGGAAGCACAGGGCTTCCCTCAGGGAGGCTGAGCCAGAACTGCCAAGGCTGAAATCCAAGGAGCCTGGATTTTCAGACTGCAAGGAACCTTAGAGATCAGATTCTGAATTCAGTTCAATCTTCAATTCGATGTATTCTTGTCCATTATATAGCAACTGAACAGCTCCTTGGCATAAGCCTCTTGAAATACAAGTCAACGTTTCACTCCCTGTGCGGACGGATGGACATAAAGCAAACAAAGATGTTGAAACACTGTGGCTCCAGAGAAACCTTTGCCCCTCCGTTTGGACACCGAGCACGTACAATGGTCACTACTATTCTCCTAACACTCTCGCACCTCTTGTTGTCTGCTAGGGTACTATGCTCCCAAAGCACAGTGAATGTGAATCCAATCTTGTACTCACAGCAGGAGCCCTTCTGGGAATAAGTGCTCAGTGGTTGGTGCCCAGCCTTTGCTAGGACACTCCAGGTGTGAATTGTCTCTGCTGCATTATTCCATTACTAACCCATGTGTGCTAACAAAATACTTGCTTCCTGTAACATTTTTCAAGCATAGCCACTTGTCTTCATTTCCCCTTCTGTACCAAATGCAAGGGTTAACCTTCACCAAAATGAAAAATCAAATGTAAAGAAATTTAGAGAGAAAATTCACCTGATAATGTATTGTTTATTTGGCAGAGATTTTTATGGTTCAATACTGAGAATTGAACCTAAGGCCATGTGTATACTATGCAAGGACTCCACCTTTAAACCAGATCCATCTTCGGTTCTCTATTTATGCAGAGAGGTGAACAGAGTCTCATGTAGCCCAGGCTAGTTTAAAGCTCACTATGAAGCCTGATAAACTCCTGGTTTCCCTATCTCCATCTCCCAAATGCTGGGATCACAGGAATGCGCTCAAGCCTTCTTTTACTTTTTATTTTAAGACGTGGTCTCATAATTTGCCAAGCCTGGACTTTGGACTCGCAATCCTCCTGTCTCAGCTTCAAAAGTAAATGAGATTACAGGCTTGCACTAAAAGGCTGGGCAACAGAGATATTATTTAACCAACATTGCTTTGTAATATCTGTTTATTAAATTAGATAGATGTGTCTATGTCAGTTTATAGGTATGTACACACTAATTCAGGTGCCCTTGGAAAACAAGTGTTGGGTACTTCTGCATCTGGAATTCCAGGAAGCTTCAAGCTGCCTGATGTGGGTATAGAAAAGTAAACACATGAAGAGGAGTATGTGCTTAATGACTGAGCCATCCTCCCATCCCCCAACGTTTTTTACTGAGTACATAACACAAATCAAACTTATTTAGAAATACTTATATATGATTGTGGTGAGAGTAAAGAAAGCAGACAAGAGAGGAGAAGAAAAAGGAAAGAGAATACAATAATAATTTTGAAAATCCAAATTAACCCCCAATCTGATGATGTTTTGATTCTTTGAGTGTTGGTATGTTCTGATCCTATGCTAGGCAACTCTGGGAATGCAAAAAGCGATAATAAAGTAAACTCAGCTAAAGCCGACTATCCTATATGACAGATGATTAAACGGCATTGGGGAAGTACAACGTGCCATAGAGGAGAGACGGAGTGTGCGATGGTTTGAATGAAAATGGCCTGATGGAAATGTCTGGGACAGATAAGGAGGTGTGTGTCACAAGGGTAGGCTAGGGAGGTAGCTTGCTTTCTGCTTCCTTCTTGCTCTGTGAGATGTGAGCTCTCAGCTGGGCCTGCTGTCACGTCTTCATTCTGCCATCATGGAGTCTAACCCTCAGAAACCATGAGCTCAATTAAACATGGTCATTTGTAAGTTGCTTTGGTCATGGTGTTTAATCACAGCAAAAGAACAGTAAGTAAGACAGAGTAGATCTGCAAAAGAAAAGGTAGGAGTGATAGGGATAAGGGAGAGGAATAAATAATAAATTTCAAAATATAAAAACAAAATTTATTACATTTATTTGGCAACCAGTGGAATGAAAAATGATGGGAAATTGAAAAAAAAACTCAAAATGTTTGGGACCAGGCCACATTACATCATTTTTGTAGTTTAACAGAATAGTCAGAGGTGAAGATAAAATTAAGTGTTCTGGCTCAGCAGTTCATCACACTTGCTGATCTTACAGAGGACCTGACTTCAATTCCTAGCACCCATGTGGCAGCTCATGGCCATCTGTAACTCCATTTCCAGGGAATCTAAAGTCCTCTTCTAGCCTCTGAGGGCAACAGGCACACGTGGTACACAGACATACACCAAGGCAAAACGTTCATATACATAAAATACTAAGATAAAGTACTTTTAAAATGAATGTTGGAAGGAGCATGTCAGTGGAATAAGGACTTAGAGGTGTGATAAAGAATGCAAATAAAGTTTAAGATTTGGGGAGGTACTAGGAGGAGAGGAGGGAGCAGAAACTGAAGTCAGATGCAAAATAAATAAATAAATTTAAAAAATTAAAGTTTAAGATTTGACATAGAATTCTTTAGTGAAGAAAAGTTAGAATAGTACCCTAATATATAATAGTAATATTATACTATATGTAAAATAGGTAGGTATATATACAAGAAAGTTAAGATGGAATATACAAAAATTTATACACTGCAAACAAACAAAACGGCCATCACGTACTAAATGAACAAAGTATAGCCTACTCAAACAATGAAATATTATTCAGCACCGACATAGAATGAAGTGTTGATGCATCACCAAATACTTTCCAGGACAGTGGAGAAGAGGGACTACAAACCTAGTACTAATAAACACAGAGTTTCTTTTCAGGGCAGTATAAATATTCTGGAATTGGTAGGGATGGTTGCACAACTTTGTGACTGTACTAAAAAACAAAGTTGTAGGCAAGTGATGTAGCTCGGTAGGGTAAAAATTGTTGATCTGGGTTCAATCACTGGGACCCACCTGGTGGGAGGAGAAAACTGACTCCTGCGACTTGTCCTTTGACCTCTACTTACACACACACACACACACACACACACACACACACACACACACACTAAATAGATAGATACATAATAAATAAATAAATGGAAAAACAAATAACAGAAATGCACACTTTAAAATACAGTTTTTTATATCATAATAAAAAAGTAAAAATGAGAAGTCATGGGTATTTCCATTGGAGTTCCCAACATCTCACCAGAAAATGAAGTTAGTTATCTACTGATACCAAAGAGGCTAGATTTAAGGTCTTGAGCTAATAGGCAATAAGAAAGTAAAAAGTATACATTATCACTGCTGAAAGAAAAGAGCTATGCAATTAGCATAAGCACCCAGAGTCACTGAGAACAGAGATAGTGCAATGTGACTCAGAAGGAAAGAATAGTAAGAACAGACTCTAAATACACTAAACTTGAAATGCACAATGGTCCCCAAATCCAGACTCCCATGCCTTGGTGGCATTAGATGTCTGACCGCAGACAGACTCAGTATAGTAGCCACACAAAGGAAAGTCCATGGGAAACCTGGGGCAGGGGAGAAGGAGGGAGAGGAGGGAGAGGAGAATGAGGAAAACACCTGAGAGGAAAACTAAAGGCTACAGACTATGTAGGAGACAATTCACGTTCTTATCACACATGAGTTAATAAACAAAACTAAATAAACTAAAATTGTAAAAATTAGCAATAATGCCATGCTTCAGGAGAAAACACTAGAATACACATTATCTAAAATGTGAAGTTTTGAATAAAAATTTACAAGAAAGAGAAGGGAAACCTATTCAGTAGATATAAGGTCGTCTATAGAGGGAGTTTGATGTTGGATTTAGGAGAAGGGACTTCAAATGATTTATCAAAATACATTTATCACAGAACTTAAAAGAAGCATACTTTAAAAATAAAGAAGAGGCTGCAACACAGGCCCAGGGTGGAGTACGCCAACAAGCCAATTCGGGTGATAAGTAAGAGAATAAGTGAGAGATAAATTAAAATAAATAGTTTGACTTGAAGAAGAAAGGATAAAATTTAAAATATCAGACTTGAGATATGTGGGACAACATTAATCAGTATGCTAATGAAACTTCCAGAAAGAAAGGGGAGAAATGTACAGGAAGAAATAATGGTTAAAAATTTCCCAAATGTGATTAAGACCACTAACTTAGAAAGAAATGCATACATGACTTTAAGAAGGATAAACGCAATGAATTCCATTCCTAGAAACATGGTGAAACCACTCACAGGGCAAAGGGAGAGACGGGACAAGAGGAGATTAATACGAAGACAAGAACATGCTAGAGTTACAGTTTGGTAGAGCACTTGGATGGCTTCCACAAAGCTCCAAGTACAATTCCTTCCTCCTCTGAGGGAAAGAGAAATTCATAAGGATGCAAGAGAGGAAAGAAATCCTTATATACACAGGTGAATCAATACAATAAATGACTAGGATTTTATCTGTATCAATGGAGACAATAGAGAGCAGAATAGCATTGAGACAAAACTGGTCAACCAAGAAATCTCCATGTAGTAAAACTAACCTTCAAAAGCAAAATCAAAATCAGGATATTACCACCTAAGTAGAGACAGAGAATTTGCCACAGGCAGAAGAGATAAGCAATTTGTATGTAGAACACAAAAAGTATTGTAAGAAATTACTAATGAGAAAATGAGCCAATTATAACTGAGCAAAATATTTCAATACTCATTTCAAAGAAGATATATTAATAATGGTTTATCAATGCATGATGTCTACTTGCCATTAGACAATGAATTAAAAACCAAACGAGAGGCTACTATACATCTACTGAAATGACAACAGCAGATAATAACCAGCTTCGTTGACATGTGATGAACTAGCACATTGCGAAAGTAATCACTGTTGCAAAGTGAAATGGCACAGCCACTTGGGAAAAAATTCAGGCAGTTTCTTAAAAGTAACATTTATATCTACCAAATAACCTAATAATATACTCCTAGTTGTAAATGTAAAGTGAATGAAGACACATGCCCATGCAAAGGAATATGCAGAAGCATTCATAACAGCACTATTCACAATCAGTAAAACATCCATCCACTGGTAATGGAAAAACTGTCTGTGGTATATCCATATAATGGAATATTATTTAATCATAAACGGAAAAAAATTGATGTATGACATAACTGATTCATGAATAAAAGTAAAATTCAAAACCATGATGCTGTGTGAAAAAGCAACCTGTTTTGTCAAGGAACTCTAATCACAGCAACAGAAAAGAAATTAGAACATGGGGGCAAAATCTCATCATCTGGCGAATTTCCTTACCCAAATTTATACAACAAAATTATTCACTAAAAGAATAAAATATTTCCTAAATTAGAAATTTATGTTTAATGTAAGTTATTAAAAGCAAAGAAAATGTGTTCTATGACATCACTTTAACACTTTAAAAAATGTTCAATTAGGTTATGAGACTTGACTTTCCATGCATTTCTGAAAGTGTACTTTTGTATTTCAAATGTGATCTATGGATCAAGAGCATCAGTGTCAACAAATCACTTAATAGACACCAGGATCCCATGACTCATGCTGGAGATGCTAAATCAGAAACTGTAATTTCCAAAATTCTCAGGTGATCTCCACACACGTTGTATTTGAGAAACATTGATGTACACATAGACATCAGAGCAGCAAGATGGATAAGATGTGGAACAAAGGGGCCCTAGGTTCTGGGTCCAAATCGGCTAGTGGCTAGCACCTAGGGATAGTAACCTCAGCTCTTTTAGGACCCTCCTCGATTTTATAGAACTACAGAATGTAGCTGTGTCTGGCATCATTACCACTTGATGAACAGTAGCTATTGTTATGGTCAAGTTATTTGTTATATCTTGGGTCCTATTAGAGCATTTGTCTAGCATGGATTCTATCCCAAGAGCCACAAAAATCTGTGATTACATCTTAGCAATTGTTGTGAGCCAGTGTTACTAAAACTTTAAAAATCTCCTTGTAGATAGAATTGGAATGATAAAAGAAAGAGCAGTGTTTAATTTCTCTAGAAGTAAGTGGCACAGATCGCTCCAGAAGCTTAGACATGAAAAACTAGGGCCCGAAGGCTATTCGGACCTGAGCATCTGACAGCTGTGTGCCTCTGGGCACAAGAAAAGAACTGAAGCCAGAACCAGGCTCAAATGGTAGACAAATAGCATTGTCCACTGAAGTTCAACAGAGTTCTTCCTAAGCCAGGCAAGACATTTAGGGACAATATGGGCACAGAAAGGGAAGAGGAGGCGCTACATCTCGATGATCTGACTTCAGCTGAAAAAGATAGAGAGGAAGAAAACGAAGATGGCATTACTTTCAGTAATTGTACATGTCATTGATGAAAACTATATATACATTTAAGGTATCTCTTTTGCTTCTACAATATCATCATTCTAGTAACTATCATCTGGAAGATCCCTACATGAATTACAAATAACAAACATTAAGTGCCATTAAGACTGATTGCCTTGAAAAACAGGACAATGCAACATACAGTGTTTTGTTCAAATATTTAATGATTGGGAAATGTGATCAGACTCTAATAAGAGTATAAGGGTGCTGTGTCCTAAACAATGGGAGAGATTCAAAGTACCAAAGCAACTATTCCATATGTCTACAGGTTAAGGGTCCTGTATCCAAATTGCTCAGGGACAGAATTATTTCAGATTGTTTGGCGGGGTCAGGTTTTGTATGATTTACATGGACGTTACTAAGAGAACATCAGTAATGTAAAATTCTGAAATCTGAAATGTTCCCAAATCTGAAACTTTTTGATCATTATATTAGAACTCAAAAATGTCTGTTGGAGTTCAAACTTTTGAATTAGGGGTACCACTCCTATTCTAAATACTAAGTGAAAAGACAAAGTCCTTTTACATGTCCATTAACATAGGAGAAATACACATATATATGGAGGCTAATGTACAAGCTAATAAGTCAAAGAAGTTAACACTTGGAAAGCAAAACTGTAAAATCACTCAAACATGAAATATGTGCTAACAAATTCCACTTCTACCACAATGGAGTAAAAGGGATAAGATTAAACAACTATAAAACTGAACAACATATTACAAAAAATGTGTTTTTTTTTAGATCATCAATAACAGCCAACACAGAAATGTACCCTTTGGCCAGGCGGTGGCGGCGCATGCCTTTAATCCCAGCACTCGGGAGGCAGAGCCAGGCGGATCTCTGTGAGTTCGAGGCTAGCAAGGGCTACCAAGTGAGTCCCAGGAAAGGCGCAAAGCTACACAGAGACACCCTGTCTCGAAAAACCGAAAAAAAGAAATAAAGAAATGTACCCTTTGAGAAGAAAAAAGTTAGGCAACCATAAAACTGTCCACACTGCTCATCAAGGGTTTCCATGCTGTAGTACAAGGAGAGGTAATCTAAATGAACTCCAGACATTAATATATGGAGAGGCCAAAACAGTTTTAAAAATACTATGAGGAAAGGTACCACGGAGGACAGAACTGTACAGAAGAGAAATCAAGGTCTTTAGATGGGTTCCTTCATGTTGTTGGGTAAGCACTGATCTACATAGAACTCAAGATCAAGTAAAGAACTACTACTTTGAAAAAATAGAAAGAGAATCAATCCTTATGAAATGAACAAGGAATGGGAGTGCTCTGTGTCTTTCTGGGGGCATTAAATAGGGCCCTCAGAAGCATATTACCACAGAAATAGATAAAAAGTAGTCCCAGGTTACAGACTGGTGATACCCTAAGAAGATATAAAATTAAGTCTCAATAGGAACAAAGTGATACTGAGTTGAAAAGAGGGTTCCATGGGTAATGTGACTACCAAGCAAGCATGAAGTTCTGAATTCAGATCCAACACACCCACATAAAAAGCAAGGCACAATATCATGCTGTAACCGCAGTGCTGTGGGGAAGGCAAGATAAGTAAGTATGTCCTCAGAGCTCACTGACTAGCTGAATGGATGAGATCCAGGTTCAGGGAGTGAGCCTATCTCAAAACTGAGGTAGAGAAGGATAGAGAAAAATACACAATATTGACTTCTTGCCTCCAGAAACACATGCAAACATGAGAACACACAACACACACACACACACACACACACACACACACACACACACACACACACACACACTAGCTGTGACAAAACTTCAGGTGCTTTAATGAAAGCTTTCAAAGATATGAAGAAATAAGGAGCAAATTCTGAATATTTTCTAAAATCTGTATATGCACAAGTTTAAGAATATGTTAAGAATGGGCCCTACACAGAAAAAAAAAGGAGGGGAGAGAAACATACTACAGAACATTCCAATCCAAATAAGAAAAAATAAGAAAGTTCATTGAGAGGAACAAAGATAAGAATGATATCATATTTTCCATCAAAGGCCAAGAAGGCCAAACAAGAATGGGTGTGTCAGGTTTGAACTGCTGTCATAGATGGAGGATGCTTTATCATTCTAGTCTTCCAAAACTAAGGTGAAATAATTCATTTAAGTCAAACTTTTCTTCAGTCATTTATTGTTAATGAAGCAAAATGGTATTGGTTTTTGGAAGTTGCAAAATATTCTTATTAGTAATCAAAGCTTTATATCTTTCTTTTCATTCCTCACTCGTTTCTATTTCTTTCTTTAAAGGAAAGTTTATTGCCAGAAGACCATACCTAAAAAAATAATAAAGTTATCTTAGTAGAAGGAAAATTAACTACTAGGGATAAAAAAGAAGGAATAAATCACACGATAATTGACTGTTATATGAATAACAATTAAATATATGGATTTTGGTCTTTTTAATTATTTAAAATATAGTTAGCAATTTTAATGTGTTATATTATGTGCTATATAACATATGTAGAATATGTTGAAAATAGCAAAAATGCTGAAAGTAAGAAAATTAAACGGTAATGTACTTTTCGTACCTCATGTGAAGTGCTATAATATTACAAGGTAGAATGCAAAAATTAGAAAGAGGTGGTAGGTAGCTGGTTCCCAATGATCCAAAGCTCTGATACTCATTCCTGTGTGCTACCTTTCTTTGAATGTAGGGCGAATATAACAATTTCCTCTTAACAAACAAACTAGTGCAAGCATACTCAGATGTCAGTTCAGATGGGATGGGAGGAAGGCTCTGATCTCTCCCTTGTTACCTCTTACTTCTTGCTTTAGAATTAGCACCTGATGTAGTTTAGTCTCTCTTATTCATCAGCTTTCTCTCAGTAGAATCATACTTTCTATTTTTGATTGACACTTCTCATTTAATAATGTGCTCACTACATTGGCCTTTTCTTCAGCAGAAGTTCTCCATTCTTGGCATCTTCAACTTCCATTAAGTCTCTACTGCAGCTGAGGTTTCTTCCTCACATGCATTGCCCTTTCAAGGTTCACATGCAGGAACCCTGACCTTGTCACATTGCCTAGACTCCTAGGATTTCCTTTGAAATATAGGTGGAGATCTGCATAGCCTCATACTTTTCTGTCTGAATTTATTTTAAGGTAGCATACAGAACAATGAGTTTCATTATGGCACTTTCATATATGTATGCCATACTTTGTTCTTATTCACCTGCTTTCCCCAATGCCCAACCGCATCTTCCCTACTCTCCTCCTACTCGTGCCTCCCCCATAACATCCTTCCTGTTCTCACGTTACATGAACATCAGTCTCTCCTTTTCAAACTCCTTTAATATCTTTTTCATTACCTTCACAGTCTCTTAGCTAATTTCTGGCGTTACTCTATAACCTTTGCATCCTGCATGCCTGGAAAATGCTATCATACAGATGACACAAAGACCCACTGCCAGCTCACCTTAGAGCTGGAATCTTTTAATCATGGACTCACTTAGTGTCTGGAAGGAAAACCTGGGGAGATGCTTCCTTATGTGGTCATATGACAGTAAGACACCTTAGAGATCTCTTCACCCAAAAAAAGCCTTTCAAAGCACTTTGCTCTTTTATATCTTGAAATGAGTGGTGATCGGTCAACTCCTGAAATGCCTTCAAATCATCTTTCTTATTATCCTGGAATACAGTACTCAGGCAACCAGATCATTACAGGCCCTGGGTTTGCACAAACTTCATTTTTGACCAAACTGGAAGCTTTTCAAATCTTTCTGTGCGTTTTTTTGCTTCTGATTCTCACTGTAAACATGGAGAAAAACAGCCAGCAAAAATTCATACCACAGCCTGAATGCTGGGCTCTCTGTAGTTTTCTCCAGCAGAATAAATAGTCCACCACCAACTCAGCTTCTTGAGTCACCTAAATGGTTCAGTGGGTAGAGCCAGTTACTATAAAAAACTAACAATTTAAATTTGATCCCCACAAAGTTAGAAGGAGAGAAACAAGCCCCCCAAAGTTGTACTCTGATCTTCACACATGTGCTGTGAAATATGTATGTGTTCCCCACATATCAAACACACACACACACACACACACACACACACACACACACACAGAGACAGACAGAGAGAGAGAGACAGAGAGACAGAGAGAGACAGAGAGAAATAGTAGTAATTATAGTAAACACATTTTTTTTAAAAAAAAAAAAAATCTGTTTCCAATAGAACCCTAGGGCATAGACAAAATCTGGAGAATTTCTTTGCCAGGATGTAATACAAATGATGTAATTCCCTATAGGTCCTTGCTGCAATTTGAAACCTCCTGACCAGTCTTTTCTGTCTACATTCCTATCATTCCTATAGGCATGCTGATCTGTTGAGCTTCCACTGGAAAGGTCCATTAGGCTCTGATTTTAGCACTCTAGGCCGTCGCTAGCCTGCCTTTCCAACTTGTCCTATTTCCTCCCACAAAACCAGTTCCAGTTCCAAAGACGTCTGAAGCACACTGTCAAACAGTCACAACAATGACCCCACTTTTCTGTTTTCTTGCTTCTTTTCATCACTATGATGAGATATCTGATATGAATAACAAGGGAGGAAGGACACGTTTTGACTCGTGATCTCAAAGATTTCAGTCCACGCTTATCCTGCTCTGTTGTTTCTGGGGTGAAGAAGGATATCAGTGGTAGAAACATGGGACAGAAGCTGTTGCCTTATCAAAGCCAGGAAGCAGAGTGGAAGGAACAGGAAGGACCAAAGGCAGTATAGAGTTCCCAGTGGCGCACCTCAGTAACCTACTTCTGCAGTTGAGGCCCCATCTCCAATAGTTTCTACTTCATCCCCAGAGAGTACTACAAGCTAGGAACCAATCATTCAACAATGGGCTTGCAAGGAGATTTGCAAATTTAGATGGTAACAATAACCCATTAATTCTCTACAGTTGCCCTACAGTAATGAAATACTGTGGCCAATGAGTCGAGCATGGTAAGTAAAATGAAATTCTATAGGTTTTTTTAAAAGTGGATTCATGATAACTTTGTTGAAAATGAACAGATCATCACAGGTGAAGTCCCAGAATACGATTATGGTACCACCGTTACTGAAGCCAACCTAACAAATTTATAGCTACCCCATTGGAATAGTTGTGCTATGCATAGCTATAGAGAAAAGAAAGGAACAACCAATAGTAGCCCTTTCACCAAAAGGTTCTGTTTCCAAACAATGTCCATGCAAATGGATCAAATTGGACCCTTCATACTATATGCAAAATTTAACTTGAAAGATCACACACAAGCATATGAAGAGCCAAAATTACACATGCCTTAGAAGATATAGCTAAATCTTTATGACTTGCAATGGCTTCTTAGCTATGAAACCAATAAACAACAAAAAAAGAAATATAAATAAATAAACTATACATCAAGTCTTTTGGGTTTCGAAGAACACCACCAAGAAAGTGAAAGAAAAGACTGAGACTACAGTTCAGGGATAAAGGGAGACCCAGGGTCAATCCCCAGCATTGCAGGGAGTAGAAGTGGAAAGCTAATTTACAGACTGGTGGGACATTTTTACAAATTCTTCAACTTATGGACACACATCTAGAATATTTCAAGGATAATTACAATGCATTAACCAGAAAGACAGGGGTACAATTGTTGATAGGTAAAGAACTTAAGCAAATATTTCCCCCAAAGAAAACAAAAAAATGATTAATAGTCTGATAATAAGAGGATTAACATAAGTAATCAACAGAAAAACACAAGTTACAGTCTCAATGATATATCAGTGCATATCCACTAGAGTAGTTATGATGAAAAATAATTATAGCGATACTACCCAGAACTGACAAGGATACAGAAAAAATGGGTACCTGTATATGACTGATAGGAGTGTAAAATGGTTCCTCAAAGGCTTAAGCACTGAGACTTCATATAACACAACAACTGTACTACAAATCAAACTTTGTTTCTTCACAAGGTTATACACACATGTCTAGTGCAGTATTATGCACAAGTCAGAAAACAGGAAACAAACCAAATGCCCATTAGCTACTGAATGGATGAACTGTGGTATGTCTATAGAATGGAATGTCATTCAGCAACAAATCTGAATGAAGCACTAAGAGATACTACAACACAGATGAACCAGAAGCCAGCAATAAAAGATTGTGTATGCTGTGAATCCATTTATGTTAAAGGTAGAGAGTAAACAAATGGACAGAAAGCAGTTTAGTAGTTGCCTAGGGCTTTGAAGAATGGAAAGACTGCGTATAAAGGAGTGTGGGAATTCTTTGAGGAATAATGTTTTAAGACTTACTACATTTTGGATTCACAACCTCGTAAATATGCCCCCTAAATTTTAATTTTCCCCTTTAATATGTAAACTATATAGTAAAGTAAATTATGTTTCAAAAAGTTGTGCTTTTCAAAAAAGAGAACTAGCAAAGCTTCCGAGTCCTACAAGCCTATCAAAGAGGCTGGGTTGTACACTAGTTGCCCTCCCAAATTATAAGTGTTTCAAAGCCAGCCCCATAGAAATCCCAAGAAAGAACAGAGCTGTCTTTTATGCTTAGAGACAATGGATAGTTATGAGGTGTTACATCCTAGCTAACATATAAATGTGATTTTCTGCTTGAGAAAATTCTATTCTAATTAAGTAAATTACATTTAAGGTATTATCAATCTGGAGCTACTAGAGCTGGGGCGGGAACTTGGTTGTCAAACACAACATAGCACAATGTATACACAGCTCTGGTTTCAATCTCTAGCAGGAAAAACAAAACTTTTTAGAAAAAAACAGGACTACTACTCAGTTCTCTCAAAACATGGAAAGCTTAAGATTTAAATGCCTCAGAGTTTCCCAAAAATAAGTGGAACAGGCTCTTGTTTCCTGAGTCCTGGCAGAAAGATGTTTTTCAACTGTCAACTCTGCACTGATTTGATTCATCTCATGGTGGGTGGCTACACAATGGTGCTAATGTGAAATTAGCAATGAGACTACTATGTGGTAGGGCTCAATGCAAAAAAAAAAAAAAAAAAAAAAAAAAGCAGAATGCCTTAATTAAGGACTGCTGACTTGAACTTAAAAAAAAATAACACCGAAATGAAGAAAAAATTGGTTACGTGCACGTATGAAGATAGAACGCTTTCCTGGGTCTGAGGAAGGTAGGGAGAAGTGGTACGCATTATGAAGTCATTCTTCAAACCATAACAAATCGAAAAGCTGTGGTTTAATATATAACACAGATGGTCAGTTCTGTAATGTTTTTAAGTTTACAGTATCTTCTTTTTGTCCCCTGGAGCATTATATTTCACTTGGCAGAGGTTTGTATCCTGGTTTTCTTCCAGCTGCTTTTCAAAAAAAAAAAAAAAAAGCACATTACTTCATCTAGTGGTTTAATCTTGGTATATGGAACATTACAGCAGCAGCAATGATTTGCTGTAATCACCTCTGCCCTATATCAAGGTCCTTAGGGAGGCAGCATTCCATACATCATGCTGCACCACCATCAAGAATGGTCATCACTTCAATAGCTACAGGGGTGGTAATAAATGCAGACATCAAACACTTCCATCCATCCCACCCAAATTCCATTCTTCACTGGACAGATGATGATATGAACATGATTTCATAATACATTCACATTCACTCCACCATTTGCCATACTGGGACCTTGAAAGCCTTCAACTTTGTTCCTGAACTGATTTTTATTCTTTTCTTTCCAATTCTTGTAGAAATGGCTTGCTATGAGTTTAGGATATCAGCAACAGTTCTTAGAATTTCAATTAGGAAAAAAAGACAGAACCAATAAACTTCAGGATTTTTTTTTTTTTAGTAAAGTGCTTTCTACTTCTTTTACTAACCCAAACAACTTCAGATCCAGTTTTTTTCCACCAGTTCTGAGTAGCCAACACTAAAGAATAGCAAACAACAAAATCTTGAAAAGCATGATCACCAAGGAGAGAAAGAAGAGAAAGAAGAAGCCAAGATATTGAATCTGTTATCTTTTCTTAGTGGATAAAAGTGCAAGGTAACTTGCATAAACTCTTGCAATGAACAGATTTTTTTTTAATCACTACCAAAGAACATTGAGGTGATCAATACAGTGAAGAATGGGGATAACATAAATGCCTTATGAATTCTTTTGACGAAACTACAATTTTGCTGTTTTTTTTTTTAAAAAAAGACTAGACTTTATATTAAACATATTAAACAGGAAAGGTAAATGAGAAGAATCAAAGGCAACACAGTCCCAAGGCAAAAGTCAAAGCCTAGCCTTAGATGCCTTTGCTCCAGGACCTAACCCAGACAAGGACGGTTTTATGTTTCTTGCAATCAGTAGTTCTTTGCTTTTGATCTCTATGCCTCTGCAAATACAGGCCTCTGATGGTCATAGGAAAATGTTTCTAGGAATCTTTGTAGCATGATGTATCCTTCAAACCTTAGAGAAACATGTGTCAGTATTCCACCAGTAATCTGGGATTCCAAGGCCATTCCTAACTCTTTCCCTTCCTGCTACTCCTACACTTCTAGCATTCTGATTCATCCTGCTCTACGAAAACACAGAAGACAGACAAGCTTTAAGAGAACTGTCGTGACATGAGCCTCTGGTACAAATTCTCAAGTTAGAGCTACCAACAATGGAGCACTTGTGCATTGAAAGTACCAGACTGCAGGAGGCCTGTCAAAGAATGACCCCAGTAAGAGTCCTGAGGGCAAATGAACCTCACATTTTGCAACTCTCAGGCTGGCTTCTTCCATCTTTAACTTGGATCCTTCTTCCCCCAAAGTCCATGGACTTCAGCTTAAATATAACTTCTTTACAGTGGCCTTTCCTGAAAACCCTTTTGAAGTTCCCTCCACCTCCCACTACAAACCACTTGATCACATGGTTCAATAGTCATGTCCACAGACTAGAACCAGACAGACCCTGGCTCCTACCACCAGCCAGACATTAGTTCAGAATCTCATGACCCCAATTTTAGTACTCTCCATGACAAAATCATACTAAGTATAAATGGAGGCAAACAGCAGATTGACAGGTGGCTTATGCTTTATTCTGCAGTCAACCTGGGACAACATAAGACAACTAACTTTCCCACATAGAACCTCAAGTTCCTCATATGTCCATTTAAGGGGCTGTATTCAATGAGATACTTGTCTGTTTTCTACATCTCTGCATCCTGCATTTTAACTCTCATCCAAATTCACAGACACATTGATTTGGTCTCTGGTTAAAAACAATGAGCAACCTCTTGAAGTTCCATCCATGGCATCATAAATACAGGCCCTGATACCTCATATAAGGGGCTGAAATGGCATCTATTTTACAACCATCAAATAGCTTAGGACCATCTGGGGCCCAAGACCCAGAATTTTACTCCCTAAGAGTACACTGTAATTTCTTTTATGTTCTTTTATTAAAAGTTCATCTTTTGCTCTTCCATTTTGATAAAATTTCCCCCTCAATTGGTTCATTCTGGATATCCCCAACTTGTGGAATCAAGCAGGGCTCTATTTTGCTTTTCTTATTGCCTATGTGTCTGCATCTACAGGTGAATTATTAATCTCCATCATCCCTAGAAAGCGTCTTCCAAAATTGTCCTCTCTAGTTGGTCAATCAGGATTTGAGCCCCTGTCCTATGGTAGATCTTTTATGAAAATCTAAGATTATAGCAAACAAAATATCTTCATAGTCCTTGACCTGAGATTCTGAAAGATGGTAGCCATTAAAAAATTCAACCAGGTCAGTGTGGTGGCACATGCCTTTAATCCAAGCACTTGGAAAACAGAGGTAGGAGTTATCTCAGTGAGCACTAGGGCTACATAGAAAGACCTTATCTCAGACAAAAAAAAAGGAATTCAACCAATTATAGCTATCCCTCTCCATATTTCCTCCTCCCTCCTCCCTGCCTCTCCCCTACCACATTTAATATTCCTGCTCTAATTTTCCTTTATCCCTTTATAACACTGTATTCTAATGGAGTGACACTGGGTATATCAACCACACTTCATGGCACACTCTATGCTCAGGAGAAGTTATTCAGCACAAATCTACCTCGATATTTGTGTGTGAGAGAACATGTTTCTTTTGTTGTTGTTTTTAAGAGAAAGAACATGAAGTTAGGGAAGGAGGGAGGGTCTGAGAGGAGTTGGGGAAGTGAAATAACTACGATCAAATATAGTATGTGCAATTCCCCAAAGCAGGACATATTTAGGATTCCACTAAGTCAAACACAATGTCCACTGCTTTCCAAATGGAAGCTGACTAGCTCTCTCCATTCTCTGCCTTTCCCCTCACTGAGGCATCAAACTGCCTGTCCTTCAATACTGTCCTTTCATCTATTCTTTTAAATTGGGGTTTATTAGGTTGCCATTGAATTATTTCTATTGAATTATTAAATAAAACTCATTGACCAATCATCTTGGATGACATGTGAAATTTTTGCTTCAGTGATAAAATCTTTATGTGTGTCCCATTCTGCTCTCCCAAAGGGGAAGAAATGAATAAAGTATTTTCATGTGGCAAACATTTGCTTCCCTGACAGTACTTTTTGTATGATATCATCATTTTAACAACCCACCTAAAATACTTAAATTGACCAGGGTGTCATGGAATCTACTGACAACTACCACCGCTTTATAATATATTTCTTGAGCCAGCAGAGAGGGATCTACATCTGACGAGCACCAAATATGCAACTTCAGGTTCTGTAGCTTATCTGTGTTCTAAAGGAAATCACAGCCAGGAAAACTGTATCCCAAACACCAAGTGTTACTTCGAATCCTGAACTTATGAGGGGGAATAGAGGTTCACACCTGTTATCACAGGACTTACAAGGAACACAGGGGAAGATCCCTACAAGTAGGAAGCCAAGCTGGCCTATATTGTAATTCTAGACCAACAAGGGCTGCAGAGTTTGATACTGTCTCGAAACATCCTTAACTTGATTGTAGGTTGGTTCTCTTAAGATTGTATCTTGCCTGCCTCACTTAAGCACACTTGGTATCATGTAACTTGACACCTTTAATGATGGAAACTTTCTATTCATCCACTAAAGGTAGTGGCAGAGCCATTTTGTGGGTATCTCAGTCACCAACACCATGGCCCTGACATGCAGTATACTAACTAGGTCAGTAACCAAGGAGGTTAAATGTCTTGATGTGACCAAAACATTTTTCTCTGAGCCATCCATGGATGTCCAAAATGCCAGCAGAGCAGGGCTTGTACTCTAGTATGCATACCAGGCACCACCCTTACTCATAACATCCACCAAACAAATGGGTGAGACAGTATCTTCTTTTCTAATACGGCATTTCAAGTATTAACACTTGCAAACATTTCTGTGCCAGCTGAAAAATGATCAACCATTTAAAACAGTAGAAATGTGGCAGCACTTCATTAAATTTTTAAAAGAAAAGATGTGTTTTAAAAGGGAAAATCACAACAGACTGAAATCTGCCAAGTGAAATGAGCCCTTGAGGCTCTCCTGTAAGCAGTGTGAATGGAGACAGACTTTCTCAAACAATGGCAGCCGCCCATATTAACCACTGACCCTTGTCACACTTGCCCGTTAATGACAGCTTCCTCGGTGTGGCACCCTCTCATATAGGACAGTTTCCTCGGAGTGACACTCTCTCCTGTAATCCTGGAAGCACTAGCACTGGCCACTGAGCCCACTGCTGATCTGTGTTAGAATAGTCTCTGCAATAATAAACACCCACGGTGCAGCATAAAGACACCCCAGGTCTACACGTATTGCATAGAGTTTACAGCTAGACTCATCTAATGTTGTGGAGTCATTGGATTAAGATGCTAGCTAGCTAACAGTTCTGGTAGAAAGGAGTTGTATTCAGCAGTGAAACAATTCTCCAGTAAGCTTCTTGTGAATCTCTCTTTTCTCAACACATTCTATCTTTATGTTTTGCTTTTTTTTATTGTACAGCAAAATTAAATGAATATGTCACAATGACCATCTCAGTTTGATTACTGTATACTTGATTCTAAGGCAGACATTTATGCTCCCTGACTCAACTTTCTCCACCATAATACAGAAATGGAAGCATTACTAATAATGACAGGATGGTGACGATGCTGTCCCAACCCTATCTCACAAGTGTGCTAAAGAGACACACATGAACAAAAAAGAAAGAAAAAAAATTGTAGATGAGCCAGGCAGTGCTTTGGGACGGTCTATATGTCAAACTGCTCTGATTGGTCAATAAATAAAACACTGGTTGGCCAGTGGCCAGGCAGGAAGTAGGTGGGACAAGGAGAGAGGAGAATTCTGGGAAGCAGAAGGCTGAGGCAGAGAGACACTGCAGCCGCCGCCATGACCAGCAGCATGTGAAGATGCCGGTAAGCCACCAGCCACATGGCAAGGTATAGATTTATGGAAATGGATTAATTTAAGCTATAAGAACAGTTAGCAAGAAGCCTGCCACGGCCATACAGTTTGTAAGCAATATAAGTCTCTGTGTTTACTTGGTTGGGTCTGAGCGGCTGTGGGACTGGTGGTTGACAAAGATTTGTCCTGACTGTGGGTAAGGCCGGAAAACTCTAGCTACAAGGCAGTAGTGGCACACACCTTTAATCCCAGCAATTGGGAGGCAGAGCCAGGTAGATCTCTTTAAGTTCGAGGCCAGCCTGGTCTACTGAGTGAGTTCCAGGACAGCCAGGACTGTTACACAGAGAAACCCTGTCTCAAAAAAACAAAAACATGCAGGCTCCCCATCTGTCAGTCTAGTGTCCCTGTGCTCCCACAAGTTCAGGTCATCTGTCTCTGTGGGGTTTCCCCCGTCATGATCTTGACGCACCCCCCTCCCCGGCTGCTCATATAATTCCTCTTCCCTCTCTTTAACTGGACTCCCATAGCTCGGCCTGGTGCTTGGATGTGGGTCTCTGCATCTAATTCCAACAGTTACTAGATGAAGTTTCTATTATGACAGTTAAGGCAGTCACCAATCTAATTACAGAGGAAGGCCAGTTCAGGCACCCTCTCCACTATTGCTATGTGTCCTAGCTGAGGTCATTTTTGTGGATTCCTGGGAATTTCCCTAGCTCTTTGTGGGACTCCTGGCAGTGGGACCAGGAGCTACCCCTGGTGCATGAGCTGGCTTTTTGAAGTCCATACCATATGGTGGAATGCCTTGCTGAGCCTTGATGCCGGGGAGGGGGGCTTTGTCCTCCCTCAACTGAAAGTGCCCAGCCTTGCTGACTCTCCATGGGAGGCCTTACCCTTTCTGAGGAGTGGATGGGAGTGAGATGGGGGAGGTAAGAGGAGTGAGAGGAGGGGAGGGAGGGGAAATTGTGGTTGATATTTAAAATGAGTTAAAAATAAATTAATAAAAAAAGAAAAGTAGATGTAAAACTACTCTGTAAAATGCAAAAAGGCTATACTAACGTGAAAAACCTTATTGCTGGCGACTATATATTAGTTTGTTTTGTACTGCTATAATGTCATTGTGAGGTGTAGTGGCAGACACCTTGAATCCCAGCACTTGGGAAGCAGACAAAGGTGGGATTCTGAGTTTCAGGACAGCCAGAGCTACATAGTGAGATCCTGTCTCCTCCACAAAAATAAAATAGAATACAATCAAGCTAGTCATTTATAATGAACATAATTCTATGTGGCTCATAGTCCTAAAAGCTTCAAAATCTAAGCTAGAAGGGTCACATCTGGAAAGAGCTCTCTTGTATGATAACATGCTGGAAGACATCATGTGAAGGAGACAGAGACGGATGCCAAATGCATTCTCTTAGCAGAAACCACTCCCAAGACAACTGACCCACTCCTTTGGGAGCATGAACTAGGTTTCTAATACAGGAACTTGAGAAGACACATTCAAACTTATAAACTTATAATATGATGGCTTTAAGATTCTTATACACAAACCAAATAATGACAAAGGAAAATCATGGTTGAGATATAATAAGACTTTGGACAAGAGGCATAACGACACTTATAGACATGTGATGTGGCATTTCAAAGGACTTGTCCCCAATCTTGATGGTAACTACTCATGTAACCTTCCTGTTGTTTTTTTATAGAACGTTAGGCTCATTTTACACTTCGAAAGGTTTACAAATCTTTTGCTACCTGAAATTATAGTCATGAGTTCAACATTTAGAGCAAAGCAAAAAAAAATAAAAAATCATTTGCATTATTGTAAACTTAAACTATTTAACAAAAAAGCATTAAATTTTGTTAATTTGATGACGGATTATATCTATTTATAGTTCACAGCTAAAGTAAGGACAGGTTTTAGAGTAAATGTGCATCTTTTTTCACTATTCTGAAGTACCAATATTAATGTTGCAAACAATAATCCATGACATCTTAGCATCCATCAACAATATATGTCTGGTAGTTTCCTTGACTTTGGTGTCCCTTCTAGAAACAGGTGGGATCTGGGAACATGGTATAGAAGTTACTGGATTAGAAGATTTCTAAGAGGCATAATAAATCTGTCATTCTACAATTTAAGTATTAGGAGTGACTATCAGAAATAGCAGCAAAGTTCTATTCTAAAAATATATTACTAGAGGCATTACCATACCAATTTCAAGTTCTACTACACAGCCATAGAAACAAGACAGACACAGAGATCAGTGGACCAGAATCAAGTAAGCACTTGATGTAAATGCACTCAGCTACAGCCACTTGATTTTGACAAAGATGAAAAAAATACAACTTAGAGAAAAGATATCCCCTTCGACAAATAGTGCAGGAAAAACTGGATATATATATATACTTGCAGAAGAAATAAGGTGCCCTATCTCTCAGACTGTACAAATTCAACACCAAATAAATAAAATATCTTAATATAAGAACCAATATTCTGGAAACAACTATGGAGTACACACTTCAAAACGTAGACATTGAAAAGTATTTTCTGAGCAGGACTCCTATTGCTGCTGCTGCTGCTAATAATAATAATAATAATAATAATAATAATAATAATGATAATAATAAAAAATAATCAACAATTGACAAATGTGACCTTAAGAATTTAAAAAGCTCCTGTATTGCAAAAGAACCACTGAAGCAAGAGAAGATACACAGCATACAGAACAGGAGAGAAATCTTTGCTAACTATTCATTTGGCAAAGGACTAATATCTAAAATTTATAAAATTTAGACCAAAAATCAAATAATGCAAACAGTAACTGGATTAATGAAATGAAGATAGCTCTCAACAAATGAAATACAAATGGCCAGTAAACACATGAACAAAACATTCAACCTCACTAGTCATCAGAGAAATGGAATCCAAACTACATTGACATTCCAGCTCACCCCAATCAGAATGGCACTGATTAAGAAAACAAATAACAACAAACACTGGCAAGGATGTGAACTGGCAATGTAACTTAGTTCACATGCTATGGAAATCGGTATGGAGATTCCTCAAAAAACTAAAAAGAGACCTACCATATGACCCAATCATACCACTCCTGGGCATTTACTTAAAGAACTCCACATCAATATGTCACAGAGATCCTTGCATATCAGTGCTTATTACAGCACTATTCACAGTAGCTAAGTTATGGAACAAACCAAGGTGTCCAAGAATAGAGGAATGCATAAAGAAAATATACAATGGAGCCAGGCAGTGGTAGCGCACGCCTTTTAATCCCAGCACTCGGGAGGCAGAGGCAGGCGGAGCTCTGTGAGTTCGAGGCCAGCCTGGGCTACCAAGTGTGTTCCAGGAAAGGAGCAAAACTACACAGAAAAACCCTGTCTCAAAAAATCAAAAAAAAAAAAAAAGAAAAAAGAAAAAAAGAAAGAAAAGAAAAGAAAATATACAAAGGAACAAAGAAAATACACAATGGAAATTTTTTAGCCATCAAGAAGGAAGTTATTTTTAGGGAAATGGATTGGAGAGGATTACAGTAAGTGACTTAATTCAGTTTCTGACAAATATTATATGCTCTCATATAGATATATAAAATTTCGTATGTATGTACGAGATAGAAATAGAAGTAAAACTGTCTTGGGGAAAAGGGGACTAGGCTAACAGGAGTCATGAGGAGAAAGAAAAGGAAAGGAGGAAGAATAAAATCAATGTCTAAGATATACAAAATTTTTTTAAATTAATAATAGTTTTTTTTTTTTTAAAAAAGACTGTTTTGGAATCCTATTTCTCATCCATTTGTCTTTATTTTCCTTTTTGTTTTGGGGAGGTGTTTGTTTGATAGAGAGAGAGGAGAACAAGAAAAAAAAACAGGAAAAGATGGGTGGATATGGAGGTGGGGAGGATCTAGGAGTTGGGAGTGGGAAAAACATGATCAAAATATATTGTATGAAAAGAATTTAAATAAACAAAAAGAAGAAACAGCAGCAAGATTCTATCCAAGCATATTACACAGAATGGCTATTCTGGAAGATGTTTCTTTTGTGACTAAAAGAGCCACATCTTTTTTTTTTTGTTTTTTTTTTTTTTGGTTTTTTTTTTTTTTTTTTTTTTTTTTTGGTTTTTCGAGACAGGGTTTCTCTGTGTAGCTTTGCGCCTTTCCTGGAACTCACTTGGTAGCCCAAGCTGGCCTCGAACTCACAGAGATCCACCTGCCTCTGCCTCCCGAGTGCTGGGATTAAAGGCGTGTGCCACCACCGCCCGGCTAAGAGCCACATCTTAAGGTAATATGTGATACGTTTACAGCTACCTCTACATACTTGAGAATACTGTCCATTCACCCACTTGTCCAAAGGCAGACCTGCCATTATGAGGCCTCAAAGATTAAATGGAGCCATTTCCCAATGTACTATGTGATTCTCTGTATGGGAAGAAGCCTGATGTGGTGAAGAAAGGCATCAGGATGTCCTGGACCCCTCTAGGCCTGGGAAAATGAAGAAGTTGAATTAGCTGTAATGTGATTGATAATTGCAGTAACAACCCCTCTGGCATGGAAAGCAGTTTTACATCCAGGATCTCTTCTGATAGCTCTAACACAAATTCTGCTTGGGACAGAGTTCATTTTATCAGAGACGATTATTTACACGCCAATTCCTTCTGCAAGTGTAGAGGGCTTCATACCTGTCCCCATTGAAATCATTCAGAGTCCTGATCATGACCATAAGACCATGAGCAACCATAATTCACATACACGCACACTTTCAGAAAGCTTTCAGAAAACTGGACCCCATTTGTCACCTCCATGGAATGTGGTCAGGTAGGACAGTAGCCTCCCTTAGTGAACTTTTAGAGAAGTCCTAAAAGATACTTGATTTTCTCTGACAAAAGCCCCTCAGCCTAATGACAAGCATCCAAACAAACACTCTGGTCTTGATGGCCCCTGTCATGGATATAACTGGCAAAGAAAATCAGAATAAATGACATGCTAAAGGCAAGAAAACACTGCTAGTTCCTCTTCCCATACATCCTGGCCTGTGTTCTTCTTTAGACAGTTGGTCCTTAATCCTTCATTCTAACAGATGGGATTGTTGTCATTGTTTTTCAAGAAATAGTGATTATGAAAGGATATTCATACTGGATTGTGGACCATGTTCAGTGATGTTTTTGCAAAATTGTCTTCTCAAGTATGTTTTCTTTAATATACCACAGAATAAATTGGTTTTCTGGTTTGGCAATGGCAGAGAGTCTATAATGAATCTTAGGATCTGTGTAATGGAAGAAGGGCTCTTCTAGCCAATTCTCCATGATTGACCACTAGCCAACTAGACCTCTGTAGAAATAATAGCATTCACTATGTAATAGTTCAATGTCAAGGGGCTTAGAATATTCAATATCTTCACTTTATTCCTTAGGCATGGCCACATTTTGTCATAACAAAGGACAAAAGACAAAATGTAATTTTCAAATTTGCAATGCCATAAAATCCTATAAATTCTACTGAGTGCATTGATTTGCATAATAAAATTTCTCATTTTGGAACTTCTGAGAAGACAGAGACCAGAACTACTAAATTCTAAAAGCCTCTGAAATTTTTCCTGAAATATTTTGTAGTCTCTGTGTTCCTTATTTGTTGATTTTATAGGAGCTGAAAAATGGGTGTGTGTGTGAAAATTATTGAAGGGGGATATTTTATGTAACTTTTCTTTCCCGATCTCCAGCCCTAACCCCCCTACATACACATACAGCCATCCAATAATGTGTGTGAAAGTACATTTTCACTACTTTGATCTTCCATTAGTGAATTCCTTGAAGTCAAATGCACTTCATTTTCCCTTGCTCTTAAGTTTTAAGCAGCCGTTGGAAATCTAAGCAGAACTGAACACTTGGGCTACAAAATAAGCATCTGAGGTCTATTTGCTCTGCTGCCATTTGGGAGGCATTTCACTGGGCAAATTTCTTTCCTTGGAAGCAGTTTTTCCCACTGAACTCAATAGATGCTGCTCGAACACATTTAAAAACCTTATTTACCCTTTAAGATCTCATTTGATTGATCTCCCCAGCACTTTACTCTAGAGAGCCAGCTGTAGGCATTAGTCAGCATATGGAAAAGCCTGGAATGATGAACAAAGAACAACCACTGTGATGAGTTATAAATTAAAGAGAGAAGAAAACAAACACTACCAAAAGTCAACAGGTCTCATCATTCTTCCCTGAATGCAGCCACACTCCAGCAGCAGCAGCAGCAGCAGCAGCAGCAGCAGCAACGCAATGGTCACAACAGGCCAGTTAGAACTCCTGAGGTAGAGTCAACCTACTTTTCTACCTGCCTACCAGGAGGACAAGATGCTTTGTTCTTCTCCACATCTCCTAATGTCTGGCCATCCCAGATATACATGTTGCAACAAGTGCAGTGAGCTCCTTTTGTTAAGAAAGAAAAGCATAATCCTAGAAGTCTGTCATTCTCCTACCACCACTATATCCTACTCTTGGGACAGATTGGATATCTGTGAGTTTACACCTAAGTAAGACTATATGCACATTAACCACTTAACAGCCCCCAGCTGATAGCACAGCAAGAGAAACCTGAAAAAAGGAAGTGGTGGGCAGTATTTCGGGTGTGGGGTATGTAATAAAATATTGCACTAGATACAAGAAAATTCTCTGTAATTCAAACTAAAACAAGAGTGGTGGATTTGGGGAGTGACAGAGCCCAGAGTAGCTAATATTTGAACAAGAAAACAGTTGAGACATCTCTTCTGCCAAAGAACCAATGGCCAATGGCTTTAGCATTTTGGATGCCTGACTTTCTGACTACAAGGAAGGAAGGGAGGGAGGGAAGGAGGGAAGGAGGGAGGGAGGGAGGGAGGAGGGAGGGAGGGAGGGAGGGAGGGGAAGGGAAGGGAGGAAGGGAGGAGGGAGTGAAGGAGGAGGGAGGGAGGGAAGGAGGGAGGGATGGAGAGTGCAGGCATCTGTAAGTAGCCCTGGCTACTTGGGTTGGCTCCTAATGACTGGTTCTTAGCTCCCCAGTCCTTGTGTTATTTAGCACAGCCCGGCTCCCATGCAAAATCATAATATCTAGCAGCAGAAGGACTGTTGGTTTATCCTCTATTGAAAGCCTCTCAACAATAGACTGGCATAACCAGAGACGTATTTGCAGGATATCATTTGGCAGCAGTACAGAGAACAGAAAAGAGGAGAAAGATATAGTTTAATTAGATGGATGCTATTGCAGTAATCCATACAGAAAACAATAAAACCTTCAGCTAAAACAGAGGCTACAGAAACAGACAGATTGGTACAGGAGACAAAGTCAACTGAACTTGATGATGGAACTTTGGAGATGAGACAAGCCTCACCAAGGGTCTAGATTTGTAGTCAAAAGGGTTTTCATATCTGGCCAGGCCCCTGCAGTCCTGTGGCCCACTTATAAAATAATCACTCAGAAGCTTATATTAATTATAACTTCTTGGCCATTAGCTCAGGCTTATTACTGACTAGCTCTTACACTTAAATTAACCCATAATCCTTATCTATGTTTAGCCACGTGGCTTGTTACCATTCCTCAGTACTGCCTTCACATCTTGCTTCCTCTGTGTCTGGCTGGTGGCTCCTCACTCAGCCCTTCCTCTTCCCAGAGTTCTACTGGTCTGCTTATCCTACCTATACTTCCTGCCTGGCTACTGGCCAATCAGGGTTTTATTTATCAACCAATCAGAGCAACAAATATTCACAGCATACAGAGTGACATCCCACAGCACTTCCCCTTTTCTGTCTAATCAAAAAAGAAGGTTTTAACTTTAACATAGTAAAATTACATATAACAAAACGGTTATCAAGCAAGAATTACAGTTACAATAGCTAGTCTATCTGTATTTGGCAAAAATTAAAGAAAATATTCTGTCTATCCTATATTTGTGAATCTAAAGTTTCATATCTAATTTATCTTTTATCACAACTAAGGAAAACTATACTTATAACTATCTAGTCTTCAACTACATCAAAGACCTCAGAAGGATATAATATTGCTGTGGATGATTGATTGATAAATAAAACACTGATTGGCCAGTAGCCAGGCAGGAAGTATAGGCAGGACAAGCAGAGAAGAGAATGCAGGGAAGTGGAAGGCTGAGTAGGAGAGATGCTGCCAGCCATGGCCATGAGAAGATGTTAAGATACCTGTAAGCCACGAGCCATGTGGCAAGTTATAGATTAATAGAAATGGGTTAATTTAAGATATAAGAACAGTTAGCAAAAAGCCTGCCACGGCCATATATTTTGTAAGCAATATAAGTCTTTGTGTGTTTACTTGGTTGGGTCTGAGCAGCCGTGGGACTGGCAGGTAAGAGAGATTTGTCCTGACCCCGGGCCAGGCAGGAAAACTCTATCTACATAATATTACCTAAGTAAACAGGAAATCCATTGTAAGCAACTTCCAAAAATTCTGGAAATGACAGAGACAGCTGCCTGCGTGGACAGTCATCCAAAGTTCCTCTTCAAACATTAGGACATCCACCATCTTCAGCCTATAGGCCTAGAGTCTCTCAGTCACTTCTCTCTGTGTCCTGTAGAATGTCTGGCAGTTTTCTTCTGCAAAGCAGGAACCTGAAGGACCATTTTGCCAAGCAAAGTTCAGTGGTCACCTTCCTATGGGTCCTGCATGTCCAGTAGATACAACATTTTGCCAAGCAGTCCTGGCAAGAACAGTTTCTTGCCCAAATGGCTAATTTTTGCCATGAAGAAGATAAACTCCATATGGAGTGTCTTTGGTTCCCATCATCTGCCTTGAAGTAAGTGGTGCTACCAGGAGCAGATGTGTCTCATTGTCCAGAAAAGTCTAAGTTTTTAAAACATTTTAAATGCCATATTCTGTAGGTGTTTGAAATGTTTGAAGATTACCTGCCTAATTGAATTATATATATGTATACCTAGAAAACTTAACTAACATGACTTAAGTTTGACTCTCATAGAAGATTAATTATTCACCTGTATTTCTTAATTATCCATTATAATGTCAAATGAGCTCCACAAACATAATACCTTAAACAAGAGTAGAAATATACATAAAGTATAACAAAATTAACTTTAAATTTGTAATAAACTAAAATTTATAGCAATGTAAAACATTTTAAACAAGCTGCTCTTTAAAAGTAGATTCAATAATCTACCCTTTCATCCTATCATATCTGTATCATAGATTCTTAATTCTCAAAGTAGAGTCGACAAACCACATAATTATCCTCACTTGGGAGCTTGGAAAAAATCAGAATCTCAGGCCTCACAGAATTAGAATCTAGAATTTAACAAGATCTTCAGCTGATTTATGTACACAGTGCAATTTGAAAGTACACTTAGGTTTGTAGAAAACTGGCTGTACCACTGTCCACTGAAAGATAGACTATTGCCTTTGGCTTTTGGCAGGCAAAATTTAAAGCACTCAAAGATTATAATTTTTCTTATTCAACATGAAATTATTGGCAGTACAGACAAAGACACTGGGAAGACAGACAAAAAAGTTCCTAGCCTTACAGATCTAACATCTGGGAAAACAAAACAAAAAGGCAACTATACTACAGAATGTTGAGAGCACCATGGTGAAATAGACACAGGCTGCAAACTGGGTACATTATCTAAAAGGCCATGCAACTTTCTGCTTTCCTGTTGGGGCTGAGAGTCAGTCAAGACCAAGTCTAGACAGGTTCAGGTTGAACCCAGAAGACACTGAAAGTAAGTTCAGGTTTGATGCCCAGTTGCTTTGAGTATAGCCCACATCACATTTTAGCAGACATGTCAATGGTTTAGTTAGGAACCCTGGGCTTCTTTCCTTCCAACTGTGTGGTTAAAGGTTGGAGAATATTTGCTAGAATGATTTGGCTGGCTCATCAGATGCCAATTAGCTATCATTGCTTTCTACTGCCTTAAGATCAAAGATCTAAAAAGGAAGTAGAAATGGGGCTGTGATCCACTCTAAATAACTCCATGTTGTATAAAGTAGTAGCTTTCAGGCTATATGAATTTTTTTAAAACAGCAGTTTGATCCATTTTAGGTTCAAATGTTGAGGCAGAATGACTTTTCATTTTGATTGTACAAGTGAACAATGACAATCTGACCCTCACAAACCATGAGGCACAGATAACTTATTTGCATAAATAAAATATTACCACCTATGAACTTAATTAAATCAGAAACACAAGGGTAATGTGGGTACCTCCAAATCATTGAGTGAGACCAAAGCATGAGTTTATCCAACTACTAGATCAATGAATCATGCAAATTCTTCATCAGGTTCATATAAAATAAGAGGCACCTAATACTGGCTACAGGCAGCACCCACTACACCATCAGGCCATCCAGTGTGCATTACAAGACAGGCAAATGAACTCTAAACTATCTCCAGAGTAGTTTGCTCAAGAGGATCCCCCTGCTTGATCCAGTCTGCTTGAACTGCCATTTATCTAGAGTAGCCCAAAAGCACTTTGAACCAGCTTTGTGTCTGGAAGCAACCCTGTGCCAGGGCTTTTGCAGGCCTGAGCCAGAACACTTCGGTTCTGTAACTGGGTTACTTAGGTTAATATCTTATGTACCTGGTAACTCTCTTTGCATTAGTTTTAGGGTTTCTATTACTGTGAAGAGACACCATGACCACGGCAACTCTTATAAAGAAAAACATTTAATTGAGGTGGCAGCTTATAATTCAGAGGTTTAGTCCATTGTTATCGTGGTAGGGAGTATGGTGGCGTGCAGGCAGGCATTGTACTGGCTACATATTTTTTTTTTCAATTAAGAAATTTTTTATTCATTTTACATACCAACCACAGATCCCCTTCTCTTCCCTCCTCCTGCCCATCTTGATCAGAAGGCAACAGGAAGTGGACTGTGAAACTGGGCAGTATCTTGAGCATGAGAGACCTCAAAGCCCAGCCCCACAGTGACATACTTTCTCAATCAAGGCCATACCTATTTCAACAAGGCCACACCTCCTAAAAGAGCCACTCCCTATGAGTTTATGAGGGTCAGTTACATTCAAACTGCCATGGCATCTGTTTTAGTTTTCTACCTCTTGTCTGTAGTAAGGATGCTTTGATCAACCCCAGCTGCTTTAGCTCATTCGTCGCCATTCAGTAAACCACAGATCATTGTGTGAAATGCAGTATGTTATCTGAAAGCTAATATCAAGCAATTAAGATTGTAATGAGATTTAAAAAAAAAACTATTTGCAAATGGGCATTAATATCAAAGTGAAATTAAGAGTACTTGGTGAATTAAAGCCAGTGAAGTGAAAGGGCTTGTGAAATTCTTTTCAATAAAATCTTACATTGTGGAAAGACACAAAAGTGCCTGCTTTCATTTCTAACCACTCACTCATGACAATAAGTAAAAAAAAAAATCAGCAAGCTGTAGATCCAACATAGCAACTTTCTTTTGACAAGCAAACATTCTTTCAAAACTCACTAGGGAAATAAAGAAAATATCACACTGACTCAACCAAAAGGTTCTTCTTTGAAAACAGGTACAAAATGATCCTAGCTGCCTCCACTTATCCTCCCCTTTAAAAACTCAGTTCAGTTCCAAGAAATGAGCAAAAGCTGTTTGGCTCATGTGGCCATGGTCCTGGTTTGAATCTGACCAGGAGTCCCTCCTCTTTGTTTCCCCTCACACTGATGTTACTAATGCCTGTTATCTAGTCTGCATCCTTTGATCCATCAATGATTCATCTTTTGGCAATATGTTTATATTTATAAAACCATAGGCTCTACTTAATTTGAGACAGCATATTTCTCAACAGAGCACAAAGTGCTTTTAAGGCGTAATCTAGTTAGCAATCTACCATCTCCTTGAGGTCAGTGATAGCAAATATTACTTTCTGCCTCATTATTAGCAACACTGAAACAGAAAGCACTTTAGAAACTTTGTCTAAAGCCATTTAGCTCAGCAGGGAATGGAACTTAGGTACCACTATGCCAAGAGATAGTGCCATCCACCTGTTTCGTGCCATATGTAACAATATAAATTGATAGCTCTGACACACATTCAAAAATGCCTATCGAGCTTCATAAAAATTTTAAATAGCCTGGCTTTCTATACAATTTTCCCCTCAAACATCCATCACTAGTTGGAATATCTTGCAAAGATAACAAGATTTTCTGCAATAATTATTCCCCAGTTAAAAGGCATCATTTGATAAAGTGTTGTTCTTCAGCTGTCCAGTACCATCACAGACAATCTACAACACCTAAAAATCTTTCAGTTATGGCACATTAGCTGAATTTTATCTCTTTACAATAAATTCTGCCCAGGTCAGAAGCCAAGAATAGTTATGAAATGCATTAAGAATAATTACAATTTCAAATTTCAACAACATACAACAATCATGTAATACAGATCTCTGGAGAACATGTAAAACTCCATGCTAAGGGGAAGAGGAATACATGCTACAAATTTACAACAATCGACATATTTTAGGTTTTACATAAGCATGTTTGAAACTGGGTGAGTCATCAACGGATACATGATGAATATTCCTTATCAGAAATGTTTGAGACCAGAAGTGCTTGAGATATCCTCTCAAATTTGAGAATATTTTATATACATGGCAAGATGGTAAATTTCAACCTAAAATTAATTGTTTCATACTATAGATAGATAGATAGATAGATAGATAGATAGATAGATAGATAGATAGATATGTATATGAATATGTATATGTGTGTATATATATATATATATATATATATATATATATAGAGAGAGAGAGAGAGAGAGAGAGAGAGAGAGAGAGAGAGAGAAGAGAGAGAGAATGAGAGAGAAAAGGATATATATCCTGAAGGAAATTTTGTATGATTTTTTATTAGACCTGCATTTTGACTGGCACCTGTCATCGGAAATCAGGTGTAAACATTTCTACTTGAGGGATCATACTAGTATACAAGGCCATGCACGTTTTGGATTTTAGATGTTCAGATTAAAGATTTTTTTTCAATTTTACATGTGTTCCCCATCTTAGAAAATACTGGATGGGTACCATTTCATCAATCCATGCTTAATCTGAAATCATAAATGGCCCATTATTAGTATAGTAGTGTGATTTATAGTAGAAAATGTATGTGTGTGTGTGTGAGAGAGAGAGACAGAGACAGAGAGACAGAGACAGAGGGTATGCCATTTTTATGCTATGACTGTTGAATAATCTAAGGACAGGAATGGCTGATTTCTGGGAGTACCAACTTGTGATTCTAACCATATAAAGAGTTGGGACTTTGAACTCTACCTGTGACCTTCAGAAAAAAGGAGGGATTGGGAGACTGAAGACCGAGTTGGTCATGGAAAGCCAATGACTTACACTTTCATGCTTCATAAAGCTTCCACTAAAACTCCCATAAGATGGGCTTTATAAGGTTTCCATATTGGAAAGCATGTGTAGGAAATGGCAAGAAGGCAAGCCATGAGAAGACATGGGCACACTGTATCCACTCATATATACTTTTGCTTGCATACCTTTTTATCTGGAGGTTTATCTGTATCCTTTATCAAATCCTTTATTAAATAGAAAACCAGTAGACGGAAGTTTAAGTGTTTCTTGAGTTCTGTAAATCATCTGAGAGTTTTTGAAAAATTGGTTGGTTTTGGAAAAATGCACACATTTTGGTAACTAGAAGCATTGTACAGCTACAGACAGAACCAACATAAGAAACAGGTTTTGTTTTTCATTACAATCATGCAATTATATAATTTGTTATTAAGTGAAAATGGTGTAAAATAATGAATTCTAATCACAGCAATGCATTCTAATTTTAGCAACAATCTCACAGATTTTCTAATAACACTGACATATTTCATAGTGAACCCAGAAAAATAATTACACTTCATAAAGCCCTTTCACTTACTTTGTAAAAAGCATTTGTGCTTCAGGGCAACCCTATGAGGTAGTATCCCCATTTTACAAATAAGACATGCACAGAGAGCTAGGTATGTTGACATACCCAAAGTCTCATAATTAGTAAGCAAAAAAATCTACCATGCAAACTCAGGTCTATGAGACTCCAAATCTTGGAAAGATTAAGTAATTGATTCTGGGTTCCAGAAAAGAAGTACCTTTATTAGTAATTTGACAGATAATGTATGCAAGGTTGAATTATTCACCTGAAATTGTCACTCTCACTGATGAACAAGTGTGATATAGGAAATTTTAAGCTTCTGGAGTGCTGTATGGAGAAAGAATAAGAGAAAAACTACAAATGCAAGCATTTCCTTCTCAATGCACAAAGTTTGTGACAAGAAGTGTATTTGTTCCCCCAAGTGTTCTTGGCTTTCACACCTGGGATGTGGGGTTGGGGGATTTACTTTAGATGAAAAAGTGTTGCCTATCCTGCATCAAGCCCTGGGTTTGATCCCCAGTACTGAATAAACTGAATATGGTGCTTGTGATGTCAGCAGTTGGGAGATACAGGCAAGAGGATCAAGAGTTCAAAGTCATCCTTGACTATAGAGTAAGTTCAAAACCAGCCCGAGGTACATGAGACCCTGCCTCAAAAAAAAAAAAGAAAAAAATAACCCTTGCCTAGAACACCTTCAATCATCCCTCACTTGGGACCCTGCAGTGGGGCTGAGGCAAGCTAAGCCTGTAGGTTTCTGTGTGTCAGTCCATCTCAATAGTTAGCATCCCATTTGGTCAAAAAATGTCTCCTCATATCCTTTCTGTTATCACTTAGGTCCAGTTTCTCTGGTTTTGTCCTCAGCAATTTGCAAAGACAAGTTGCTTACACACTGTAACTAGAATTTACTTTTCACGAAATTAGAAATTATTTTAAATAAGATCCTGAGATGATGAGCCTCGGAACCCTCAGGATCTATCTGAAGTTCTGAGCTCTCACCCTACATGGCCATCTCAACATGGTCACTGTATAGTCTTTTCAAATTCCTTGAGTGAGAGCTGGGCTGCCCCACATCCTTGTATTTATTATAGCACTCCTTCCAGATTTCTTAAAGTGCACATTTTTCTTGTTCCCTCATCTTTATCTTCAATAACTTTCAGCTGCTGCTTCCCTTCTATCCTTCTTCCTAAATACTTCCTGAATCCGTTCACTTCTCCATCTTCTCCCAGCCTCTTCTCCAATCCAAACTACTCCCAGATTAGTCCACAGCCTTTTAACTGGGTCCACCACTGAATTCTTGCCCTTCTCTGCTCTAGAAGTCAAAGTCACTTGGTAAAAACACAAATCTAACCTGACACCTCTATATTAACAATCAGAACACCATACTGATTCCAAGATAAAGCCCCAAGATACTATACCATGCCCTCCAAGCCTGTACATAACAACTCCTTAGATCCCACAGCTCATCCGAGGCTATACCTACAAGTTCTAGTTCCTCCTGTTGCTATACGTTCCTATTACTTCCCAAAGATTCTCCCTATTCTTTGCTAGACTATGCATCTACAGGAATGCATATGAGCTGCTACCCCAATAAGTAGAGTCTTTTCTGGTTGAGAGCTCTGTCTCTCCATCACAGCAGCTTCAATTTAAAAGACTATTTGCTTGTTCCCCATCACTAGTCTAAAAACCCTGCCAAGTCAGTGTCTATGGCATTTGCCACCAGCTCTGTAACTCCAGGAAATGACACACTTCCTGGGACATAGACATTTACATACTGAATCAATTAGTTAATGGCAAATACTCTAACATAGTCAAAGTACATCATGATACTGGGTTTGTGTTTTAGCATCAACCTACTTTACACATACATTTTGTTTCTGTTTTATGTTGAATTTGTGGCAGCAGTGACTTCCAAATTATGCATTCCCAACTCTTCATATACTTTCAAAGGGTATATATTCAAATAAAATTAAATCAGTATGTTGAAAAGACCTCACACACACACACACACACACACACACACACACACACACCTACATTCACGAGAGCATGTTCATAATAGTCAAGATATGAGATCAACATAAGCATCCATCAACTAATAAATGGATAAAGAATACATACAGCAGTATCTATATGCCCTCTATAAAATACTATCCATCCACAAAAAAAAAATGAAATCCTATCAGTTGTGACAACATGGCTAGAAGTAAAGATCATCATGTTAAATGAAATATACCAAGAACAGGAAGACACTTACTCAAAAGTTAGAGATTTCAAAATTTAATCTCACAGAAGTTGAGAGTAGAATGCTGAGTACCAGATGCTAGAGAAAGTAGGAGGGAGGGAAGGATGAGGAGTGGTTGATTAATAGGTACTACCTCATAGTTACATAGGAGTAACAAATTCTGGTGTGGTATTGCACAGTAGCCTGACTGCAAATAATTACACTGTACTGTGTATTTCAAAAGTAGAAGAAAGGAGTTCAAATTATTTCAGCACAAAAAGAGTATGTTTGAGATATATATGTTGAACCCAATTTAAACTTAACAAAACGTATAGCTCTACTGTAACAGCATGGGGTACCTTACAAATACATTCAATGTTTATGTTTTATGTAAAAGTTAAAAATAATCTTAAGCCAGTTCCAGCTGGTTATGTGCCAACTGATCTTTCAAAGTGATGGTCATAGTCATTTACAGTGATTGTTAAACTTTAGCTAGCATTGAATAATGCCTTGGAGCACTGGATATAGATAGAAAAGGATGAAGGACAATCTTCTGTAAACATAGGGCTTAGAAAGCAATGGTTTTGAAATGCTAAATAAAGTACTTCAAACTAGGAGTTTAAACCCAATGGAGAAGACTGCTGAGGATGCCCTTGTATACTCTTCTAAAAAGTAAATAACAATAAATAAATAGATAAACAAGCAAGGTATGATGGCAAGCCTGTAATCTCAGCACTTGAGAGGCTGAGTCAGAGGATCAGCAGCTCAAGATCAGTCTCAGCTACATAATTAGTTCAAGGTCAGCCTGAGCTACTTACAGCCTTGTCTTTAAACTAAACTAAATTAATGAATTAATTTTACTTTTTGCAGTACCAGGGATAGAACCCAGAGCATCACACCTGCCAGGCAAGCGCTGTCCCACTGGGTTATTTCCCTAGCCCCTAAATTTAGTTTAAAAACATTTGATCTCTGGAAATAAAGAAAATGGGGCCACTACAGCCTTTGATGTACTGAGAAGTAGACTTGGTAACATGAGATTATTGAGCTAAAATTAGGTGTGTGCAACAGCCTCAGAGGTTTAAACAGCCAACCTAAATCATTCAAGCAAACAGAATAGGTGAACTAGAATTCTAGTCCTGGACATGAAAGAACATATGCATCACTCTTTATTCCTCTGACTAATTATAGACTGAAGGAAAATATGACATGGACATTTAAAACCACTTAAGAACGCACTGTAAGAAAGAAAGTTATACCGTGTAAAAAGCAATCAAAATCAAGTGTAAGTAGATCTATCTATAAAGTAGGTTTTGAATATGAAAATTCCCCCACACGAAGGGAACATTACATAATGAATGAACTACAGATGCACACTCTTAAGTGCAACAAACAACAGACCCACAAAACACGAAGGGAAAGCTGATGGGCAAATGAACCAATGTGCATTGAGGGAGACTTCCTATCCCTTTCTCAAATGTAAATGGAAAAGCTAGGCAGAAAATTAACAAGGGTGTGCAAACAGCACACCGTATCATCAACCAACAGGACATGAGGAGTATTATCCAACAGCAAGACCTGATCTAGTCTTCCCAACCACCGCAGGATTCTTTGCCAGTGTACATCTAAATCAAATAGGTCAAAGGAGAAGTCAAAAAAAAAAAAAAAAAACACAAACTACACTGAGCTAAATAGAAATAAAAATAAAGCATCTAAATTTTAGGGGCATGGCTAATGTTGGCAAAGAAATATTGAGCACTCATTAGCATAGTGACTTACTGAGCGGATTACCCTTTTCTTATACAACTAGACAAGTATTATATGCCCAGAGATTTTATTCCTGGACGTTGACTACAGAGAAATGAAAACATATCTACACAAAATGTGTCTAGGAACTTACAGCTTGAACAAAAAATGTCACCTTCACATTTGTCTCTTCTCCTGCTGGATGAACACAATAGGAAACCCTACATGGAGACAGCTCAAGAGATATCAAGGTCAAATAAAGGTGATGTTCTAGTTTATTTCCATTGTTGTGATAAAACATAAGGAGTAACTTGAGTGATAACGGGTTTATTTTAGCTTAGAATTCCAGAGTACAGTCCAGGTTATAGTCCATCACTGTTGGAAAGTAAAGACAAGAACTTGAAGCAGCTACTCAAATCCACAATCAAGACACAAGAGAAAAAATAAATGCATACATGCCTGTTTTTTGCTCAAAACTCTCTACACTTACACCATCCAGGATTCCCTGCCTAGAGAATGGTGCTTCACACAGTGGGCTCCATCTTCCCACATCAATTAACAGTCAAGACAACCCTCCACAAATATTCCCACAGGCCAATCTGATCTAGACAATCCCTCCTTAAGACTCTTCCCAAATGACGTTGATTGTGTCAAGTTGACAGAACTAACCATCACAGGTGCTAAAAGGATAAGCCAGATATGAAAACCACACTAGACAGTGTGTCTTGTTTCTCTCCAACAGGAAGAAGCAAATGAGGCCTGTTGTTTCCCTGCTTCCAATAAAGAAAACAAACCAGGGGAGCCAATTGCTCCTCCATAGCAAATGGGACTCTTTACCATAATGAAGGTCTGACACTATCTGTAAAGAAGGTAAACTGAGAGCCTCTGGGGAAAGTCCTCATGTTTCAAAGAGCTAGACTCCCCTCTCCACCAAGAGAGCCTGAGTTAGATGGCTGCAACCAACAAACGAAACTCATCTACAACAGGTGGCCTGTTCTAGGCAGGGTCTTTATTCTTGAAGGGATATAACTGTCTTTCTCCACCAAAAGACACAGGATAAGGCAAATGAAACTTCAATAACAGATCCAAAAACATCAAGTAGACTTGTCCAGAAAGTGTCTTTGTACAAGGGTCCAAGATTCCTCTTCCCCCAGTGAAGATAGACCAATAGGCAGAACTGAAAAGACGTTCTAGTCATGGCACCTAGCCCATTCCGGGAAGCCTCTTTATCCTCAAAGGCTTGAGATTTCTTTTCTTTTCCAGAGATACTGTAGTAGGCTGGCAAAGTCATACAAAGAGACAAGCAACTGGGTCTAAGACACTTCTTAGCTACCAGGTTTCCAAAACATTACTCACTCCTACTGCAACACCAAACCAGAGGAGTATGGTTAAGGCATCCCAATACATCCCTCACCCACCAAAAACAGTCGGAAGTCTGGCTTGGGAAAGCCCTTGGCATGCTCAGGCAGCACCAGCTGTGAGCAATTGTAGTCTACTAATACTAAATAAACTGAGTAGACCAAAATAACATCAAAAGACTCTGGAAATGATTCTCCCAATGAAACCATGGCCCAAAAGAGTGGGCTAAAGACCTATATGTTAAATAAAAACAAAGTTAAGACTCCTAAAATAAAAGATTGAAACAGGAACCAGAGTTCCTGAATACAATGCACAATGTGTCCTAGAGCTAAACTAACAAAAAAACTTCATCAAAACTGGAATCAAGAACACTAACTTGAATAAGAAAACAAAATCAAGGGATTCCAGTCCCAAGGGGAATCCGACACTGTAATTAAGGGGAAAGACTTTAAAGCACTGACCTAGTTAATTTTTTATCATTGTAATAAATAACGTAACCAAAAGCAACTTGAGGAGAAAAGGGCTTATTTGGCTTACACATCCTGATCACAGTCCATCACTGAAGGAAGTCAGGCCAGGAACTCAAGGCAGGAACCTGGAGGCAGGAACTGAAGCAGAATCGCTTCATAATGGCTTGTTCTCTGTGACTTGCTCACCTCCCCTGGCTTTCTTATACAACTCAGGACCATCTACTTGGGGGTGACACCACCCACTATAAGCTGGACCCTCTCAAAGTCAATCATTAATCTAGGAAACACCCCACAGACATGCCTCCAGGCTGACATGATGGAGGCAATTTCGAAGCCGAGCCTCCCTCTTTCCACGTGACATTCTCTAGTGGGTATCAAGTTTAGACAAAGTAAGGAGCACAAACGCTCAGCAACAACCATTTATAAGAGTCCCACATTCACAATGGCAGCGCGAGGAGCTCTGCACACCTGTTTCCCAAGGAGATGTCCACACTTGGGCAAAACATAAATCCAAACAAGCGCTCACTGCTGGGGACGAAGCTTGCTTACCTGCCATGCACAAAGCACTGGGATCCATCCCCAACAGTACCAAAAAAAAAAAAAAGCAGCAAAAAAAAAATGGCCGCTTAACATCTTTGGAAATTGTGCTTACTGCATATAGAAAATTTATTCCCCAAAACTGTCTACTAAACATCACTAAGAAAAAGAATCTGTAGCACATGTGGCATTTGAGACCTGACATGCTCCCTGTTTCTCTACCGGCAGAAGCAAAGTAAGAGGATCTAGGCAATAAGATGGAGTTCCCACAACCTCCAGCTCCAAGTGAACAGCTGCATCTCCCTAAGAGCACAAGACTGCCAGAATATCTCTCTGGTTTCAGTTCTTTGTTGCAGGGGATAAATTCCAAGCAAAACTCGCCAAGAAGTCAGCATTCCCTGCCTCAATATTATCCCCAATTAGAGCACAAAGATTATGGTAGACATAGAAAGGCAACGACACTGAGTCATTATCCCTCTCATTCCAGCTCACTATTAGTGAAGAGGGTCTATATCAAGAGAGTCTGACTGGCAACAGAAAATACTGGCTTCTAGAGTGCCCTGCTTTAAAAAGAGTGTAAATCTGAGTCGTGCAAACTACTTTCCTTGCCTCCGTGTCCTTAGTAGTAGATTAGAGATTGCAACCAGTGAGAAAGCCAGATCATAAAAATAGAGTGCTCAAACACTCTCTCCAAATGTGTTTTTGTTCTTTTTTTTTACTTAAAAAAAAATCTTATTGTGTGAGGGGCTGTTTTGCCTGTGTGTATGTTCTGCCACCAAGAGCATGTCTGGACTCCAGGGGGGGCTAGAAGAGGGCATCAGATCCCCTGAGACTCTAGTTGCAGCTTGCTGTGAGCCCCATGTGGATGCCTGGAATCAACCCTGGGTCCTCTGGAGGTCCTGAGTGCTGACCCAGATATCCAGTCCCAGACTCTAGCGGGCTATCTGAACTTGTGGCCCTACTTGCAGCCTTGTTTCCTCCAGCTGGGGCCCACCTTTCCATGAGCCTTCTGCCCTCCCTTCGAGCTCTCTTCACCTCCCCTGTGTTCTGTGCCCTTATCATCAGCATCCTGCCAAACCAAAGAAAGCCTCCTTTCACACTCTCATCCTCCTGCTCACATCCTCACCCTCTTTCCTTCCTATTGTGTCTCCTGCTCACCTCCACATTACACCTGTCTTTTGGCTTAGCTTTCTCTCTGCTCCCACCATCCCACCATCCGAGTCTCCTTCCATCCTTCCGAGAGCCTCCTAGCCTCTTCCAAGGCTTTCTGTTTTCTGCCCTCCTCCCTAGCTTTTTACTCTCCCCTGACCTGCCACATTCCCTTCCAGCCCTCATCCCTATTCCTTTTTCCCTCCCCAGCCTAGTGCCTAACCTCTCTGTTTCCTAATCCTTCCCCAAAACATCAAACCTTGGTCCTCAGGAAAGCCGGAAAAAGACATTAGATTCCTGTACCTGGAGTTCTAGGTGGTTATGAGTCTCCATCCTGAGGAGGGGGCAGACAGTTGTCCTGAGTGCTGAGCCATGTTTCCAGCACCATACTTTCTTCATCTATCTAAACTTCTGGTCCTATTTTCTAGCCTTATTTCCTCCAACAAGCTCCATCTTTCCATGAGCCTTCATCCCTAAAATTCATTTATCCTGCAAAAGCATCCATCTTTCAAAATGAAACTGATACAAAGACATTGGCAGATAAACAAAACCTGAGAGAATCCCATGCTTCACAGACATAGATGCAGGCAAAACACCCATATGCGTAAAATAATAAAGAAGGAAAGCATCAAGTAGAAAGTGAATAAGGCCAATTCAAATTCACATATAATACAACCAAATAAGCATAGTTACATGATATTAAAGAGTAGTGGTGGCACATGCCTTTAATCCCAGTACTCAGGAGGCAAAGGCAGGTGGATCTCTGAGTTCCAGGACAGCTTGGTCTACAAAGCAAGTTCCAGGACAGCCAGGACTGTTATACAGAGAATCCCTGTCTCAAAAAACCAAAAGGAAGTCAAGAAAGGAACTCAAGCAGGGCCGGAACCTGGAGGCGGGAGCTGATGTAGAGGCCATGGAGGGGTGCTGCTTATGGGCTTGCTCCTCCTGGCTTGCTCAGCCTGCTTTCTTATAGAACCCAGGGCACAATTGGTTGGGCCCTCCTCCATCAAGTACTAATTAAGAAAATGCCCAACAAGCTTGCCTATAGCCCCATCTTACAGAGGCATTCTCTCAAGTGAGTCTCCCTCCTCTCTGGTGACTTTAGCTTGTGTCAAGTTGACATCAAACTAGCCAGCATAGATGGTCATGTAAAGCTTCAACAAAGCACTAGTAGACCTGGTCCAACAACACAGAGCCAATTGGTATGAAAAGTTGTTTTAAAACCCAAGAGTCAATTAACATAAAACACTATACCAGAGGAATGAACATGAAAAGGCACAATTATCTCAAGATGGAAAAAAATAATGACAAAATCTAATATCCACTTGCTGATTGAAACTAAAAATTTATAAATGAGTTCATCAAGGTTGCAGCATACAAGATCAATATTCAAAAATCAACTGTCTTTCTATACACTAGCAATGACCAATACAAAGATGAAATTAAGAAAAAAAATCTAAGATTTAGTATATAGCTCAATTGCTAGAATGTTTGCCTACCATGCATGAGGCCCTGAGTTCAGTCTGCTGAATATGGTGGTGAATCCTGCAATCCAAGAACTCCAGAAGTATAGGCATAAAAATCACAGGGTCAAAGTTATCCTTGGCTACATAGGGAGGTCAAAGTTAGCTTATGATAGAGACCCTCTCTCAAAAATATTTTACTTAAAACAGCAACAAAAGAATGATAAATGTGTGATATATTTAAATGCCAAATTTACAATCTGAAATCCACATAATAGCATTAAAAAATAAAGAAGTAAACAATTTTTCATAGATTAGAAGACTTAATATTGTTATTAGGACACCATTATTTAAAACTGATCCACAGGTTCAGGACATTGTCTAACAAAATTTCAGTAGGGTTCTCTGAAGAAACTGGCAACCTAGCTTTTCCTAAAATTCATAATGAAAACAATGTACAAAACACAAGAAAAAAATGGTTATTTCATCTGATTTTGAAACTAACCACAAAACAACATCAGCAGTAGTATTAATGACTATGTGATGTTAGCATAAAGACACCTATATAGAAGGCTAAAATCCCAGAAACAAATCTATATTCATTCCACTGGTCAATTGATTTTTAACACTGCTAAGGCAATGCAACTTTAAAAAAAAAATCTGTGCTGGGGCAACTTATGTACACATAGAAAACAATGTAGTTAGGGACTGAGGAGATAGCTCAGTAGTTAAGAGCACTGGCTACTCTTCTAGGAGACCCAGGTTTGATTCCCAGCACCCATTTGGTGGCACACAGCCCTCTGTAACTCTAATTCTGAGAAATGAGATGCCCTCTTTAAGAACCACAAGCACTTCATAGATGTGGTGCATAGACTTACAAAACAGCCATACTTGTAAAATACATTGTTTTATTTATTTTCTTCAAAATACAGTTGGACCTCTTATGATACGCACAACTTCAAATTGGAAACCACTGTGAATTCAAGACTAGAAAGGATTACATAGTGAGAACCTGCCTTCAAAAAATGTTTTAAATACTTTTGTACAATGGACATCTTCAATAAGGTAAAACAACCACGGAATCGGGCAAAAAATAAATTCTTTAAAAGCATACATGCTTTAAGTGACTTGTATGTAGAATACATAAAGAATATTTAACTCAATACTGAAAAGAAAAAGCACAATGAAAAATGGCACAGAACATGAATAGTAAGTACCGAAGAAGACGCTCAACATCATTAGCCATCAAGAAAATGAAAAACAACAGGGGAAATGGTTAGAAATGCAAGTAATATTGGAGTTAAAAAGAATCAAAGTACTTCATATACATGAATGAAATGTCATAATGATACACAATTGATATATACTAATAATATTATGCAAAGAGCCCCACGTTGAATCACTATGGCACACTTATAAGACAACTATAATAAAAAAAAAAAGGTGGCACAATATCGGTGAATCCTGAAAACATCACACTAAGTGAAAGAGGTAAGATAGGAATGGACATATACGATGTGATGGCATTTGTATAAAATATTCAGAGCTGGCAAATTCATAGAGACAAAAAGCATATTAGTGGTTTCCAAGGCCTGTGAGAAGGGAAAGGGAAGGAAATGCGTGCTTAATGGTAAGGAGCTTATTTTGAGAGTATGAATTAGATAATGGTGATGGTTTCACAGCATTGAATATCCTAAATGTCAATGATGATAAATTGTAAGTTGTGGCCATTTTACTACAATTAAAGGCAGATGATAAATATTGAGGTTTCAAAAAATGAGAAACTTCACATGTTGCTATGAGAATGTAGTTGCTTCAGAAAATTGAGTAGTTTCTCAAAATGTCAAACATGGACTCTTTATATGGCTCAGCAATTCTATAATGCAACTCCAATCCCAGTGTATGCACATATCCACTCAAGCCCATGAAAGGATGTGTGCACACAAAACTTGTACACAAATGTTCACAAGTTTATGTTTATTTTATTTATTTATTTATTTATTTGGTTGGTTGGTTTTTGGTTTTTGGTTTTTCAAGACAGCATTTCTCTGTGTAGCTTTGTGCCTTTCCTGGAACTCACTCTGTAGCCCAGGCTGACCTCAAACTTACAGAGATCTGTCTGCCTCTGCCTCCCAAGTGTTGGGATTAAAGGAATGCGCTACCACCACCCAGCATTTATTTTTATTACTATTTATAAGTGTGTGTGTGCACACATGCACATGAGTAAAGGTGCCCATGGAGGCCATAGACACTTTATCCTTCTGGAGCTGGAGTACCAGGAGGCTATTAGCCTCCTGACCTGGGTGCTGGGAACTGAACTAGGCACCTTTTACCTCACAGCCATTTTTCCAGCCCCCTCATAAACTCATAATTGTTTTAATTCTCTCCCTCCACACACCCTGTGTACTTATAGGTGTGTGTGTGTGTGTATTTACGGGTATGAGTGTGCCACAGTACATGAATGTGAAGGAAAACATTCAGAAGTCAGTTCTCTCTTTCAATCCAAGGATTGAACTTAGGTCATCAGGTTTACATGGCCAGCACTTTGGCTTTCTGACCAAAATGTTCATAAATTTTCATACAACTTAAATGTAAATCAGATGGTGAATGGATTAACACAATGTGATACATGCATGTATGTAATAGAACATCATTTAGTCGCAAGAGTAAAGTGTTTGTATATGCTGCAATAGATAAATATTCAAAGTAATTTTATTGTATACTAAAGGGGTAAATATCATAAAAATGAAAAGATGTATGATATTGGGCTGAAGAAATGGCTCACTGGTTAAGCACATTGGCTACTCTTGCAAAGGACCCAGGTTCAATGCCCAGGACCCACATGATGGCACACAACCATCTGCAATTCCAGTCTCAAGAAATCTGATGCCCTCTTTCTAGTCTCCTGGTGCATATAAATATGTGCAAGCAAAGCACCCATACATATAAAATGAATATTTTTTTCATTTTCAAAAAAATAAATACAACAAAGTATACCATAGTTTTAAATGTAAAAGCTACAAAACTTTTAGGGGGAAAAGTCATAGGAGAAAATAAATCAATATCCAGATACAGGCAAAGAATTCTTACACACTTAACATTCAGAAGCATGATCCACAAAAGGAAGAGAGGATGTTATAACTTATTAAATATTGAATGAAGATAAAAAAGACAAGTGATTGAAAAAGAAATAGTACAGAGAATGTCTAAAAACACTCGAAACTTTAAAAAGACAATCCACTCAGAATCAAAGCAAAGAGCATAAACAGACACATCATCAACTAAGACATACAGATGGTTTAGATGCAGAACATATTTAACCATTAAGAGAAAAGCAAGACCACAATGAGATATTACTACACACTTATCAAAATGTCTGAAATTTAAAAAGTGGCAACACCAAATGCTGACAAGTGTGAGAAGAAATGGCTCACTCGTACACAGCTGTTAGGAGTGTGAAATGCTGTGCAATCATTCTGGAAAACAGCTTGGCAGTATCAAACTCGATGTGTAATTACCAGAGGACACAGCAAGTGCATTTGTAGGCATTTATCCTAGAGAAATGAAAGCCAACAGAGACCTTTACTTCTGAGGTTCTCACTACAAGAGCTGCCACAGTTTGCATTCGGCCATCGCCTCTCTCAAATGCCATGCAGTAGATGAGGGTCTACTGATACATCATGAAAAGTGAGGGCAGGCCATGACTATATCTGGAAAGGGGTAGTCAGGATCACTAACGGGCACTCTGTCATTTAATTATGGCAACAGCTGTATTTCTCTTTCTCAGATTCAAGAATAGCCTCTGATATTTCACCCAAAATTCCTACTGTTTCTTCCACATTTATAACTCCTTGAAGTTTTGAGGAGAGCTCTTTCTTTTCCTAGGCTCTGTCTGCTAAGCTAAACTCGGGAAACAATCAAGAGCCATAGCACTATGGGTACACACACCTTGGGCATTAGGGTATTCAGTTGGCTTTTGGGTTTTGTTTGTTTGTTTGTTTGGCATTTGAGACCTTGTCTCTGCTAATCAAAACAATTCTGCTTCCTAGAGTCAGACCCCAGCAAACCAAAGAGATGGCTTTAGTGTCACCTACCTGTTCGTTGTCAGCATGGAAACGTGACCACTGTGACATTCTTTAGAACACCAGTCCCTGGCCAAAGCTCACAACCTAAGACCTCCGCATCAGTCTCTGGACACTAGAACATAACCTTGCTACAATGAAGAAGCCAGGATTAAAGAAAAGCAGGGCCAGGATATAGCTCGGTTGGTAGAGTACTTGCATAGCTTGCACAAAACCTTGAGGTTGATCATCAGACTGCATAAATGGTGATGCACACATCTGTAATCCCAACCCTCCAAAGGATAGGATATTCAAGGTCATCTTCTGCAACATAGTGAGTTTGAGGCCAGCTCAGGATACACAAGACTGTCTCAAAAAAAGGGAGGGGGCAAAACAATATGATATTCAATGGAGAGAATCACCATTTTATTCACTCCAATGCAACTAAATTATTTAAAGAAGAAAACTTTGACTTTCATGAATACAAATCCTGTGTGTAGCCTTTTATTCAGCTGGGAAATTATGAGCCAGTTTTCTACAGTGGCATTAGACAAGGTGCCTATGACACAAAATGCCCTCATTGAACTGAGCTGAGCAAATCTGGCTCCATTAAATAGTTTAGCTGAGCTATATACCTTTAGCTTTCCACATAATGAAAACACACCCCTTACCACACAGGAGGAAATTCTGGAACCCAAAAATGTGATATCAGTCTCACCCTAATGGATCTCTGATGCCATCCAGGTCTCTAAGCACCTCACTAATAATTTCTCAAAATCATTTGGAATAAACAGACATCTCACTCAAGGCCGCATGTATGCAAATTCTGACACTTTAAATGGATTCTGTCCCTAAGTGCACAAACCAAAAAGCATGGGGGCAATTGGATTAGGAAAGCAAGGCATTTTTAAAAAAGCCTCCTCTAATTGGCATTAAGTCCCCAAACATTGTCAAACACATCACTTGCCTAATTATTTTTTGCGTGCATGTGCCTATCTTTTTAACTTCATAAACATATAAATGAGGAAGAGATGCAGATTTCATGTACACCCATATGGTGAGGAACAAAGAAGCTGCCAAGGGTTATAAACTCCTCTACTAATCTTAATATCATCTCTGTGTTCTTCTCCTTTGTTTCTTGTTTGCTGTGTAAGGTTAGTTGGTTGGTTGTTTTTTTTTTTTTTTTTTTTTTTGTTTTTTGCTTTTTGCTTTCCTCCAAAGTCACAAAGAATAAACTGAGGGTGGTAAATGCTAAGTTTGGATCTTTACCTAGGAGAGAAATATACACTAATCATTTTATTCAAAACTAATTTTTATAATTTATTTAACTTTGTTTTATGTGCATTGGTGGGAAGATGTTAGATCCTCTTGTAGAATGTTATTTTAGGGTGTGTTACATTTGTTTATGTTGTGGAGCATTTGTTTTAATGATGCAAAGATGTGTTGCATTCTTTTATGTTGCATTTGTTTAACTTTGGGAAGCTGTGTTACTTTGCCTGTCTAACATACCTGATGGTCTAATAAAGAGCTGAATGGCCAATAGGTAAGCAGGAGAAAGGATAGGTGGGGCTGACAGGCAGAGAGAATATAGAGGAGGAGAAAATCTGGAAGGAGAAGTAGAAGGAGCAAGAGAACAAGGAGAGGAAGAGTTCAGGGGCCAGCCACCCAGTCACCCACCCAGACAAGGAGTAAGAAGGAAAGAAAAAATATACAGAAATAGAGAAAGGTTAAAAAAAACAGCCCAGAGACAAAAGATAGAAGGGGATAATTTAAAGTTAAGAAAAGGTGACAAGAAACAAGCCAAGCTAAGGCCAAGCATTCATAAAAAAGAAAAAAAAAACTCTGTGTATTTATTTGGGAGCTGGGTGGTGGGCCCCTCAAAAGAGCAAACACAACCAACAACAAGATCCCCTAAAACTGAGGTTACAAACAGCTGTGAGCTGCCATGTGGGTGCTGGGAATTAAATCCAGATCCTCTGGAAGAGCAGTCAGTGCTCCCAACTGCTGAGCCATCTCTCCAGCCCCTCAAAACTGAAATTTCTAAAAATATCTTGATTTAACTTCACATTCTCAAATGTATGTGATGTTTATACACAAAAATTATTTCTGTATGTTCATTATGGTCTTTAATGAGTTAATTTCTGTTAAATAACCCTGGTACACATCATTCAGCCCTATATGCTTCATTTCAACATGTGTTAATGAACTAGCATGGGCTGTTATACTTTTGGAACATACCTACATCAAAGCCAGTCACAAATATTGCCTGTACAATATTTGGCAAAAAGAGAAAAGCTCAAGCAGCTTACCAACCATAATATATTCTGCTGGTTAATTTTACACTCAGCCCTCTGTCTTGTTTAAGTGGGCCCCAGCTCAAGCTTCCTCTCGCCTCTGGGTGTACTAGGCATGACCATTCTTCCATGCCTTCAACATAATTTTTTTTTTTTTGCCATCCACACTAATAATGCCTGCCAGGCTAGTAGGCTTTTGCTAATTTGCATGTTCACTTAATGACACTTTTGTGAAGCTGCCTCTTCAAAAGGGAGGGGAAAGTCACACTTAGAAGAATTTGCTGCCCTTGCTCACTTGGTTATTTCAGAAACCAAATACATTCGTATTAGCTTCTTGACGAGACCCTAGGATAAGAACAGGCTCTCAAATTCATCTTTCCTGGTTTTGAGAAAAAGTCTCTATATTCCACTGACTCCTCTGCTTCCATATTAGAGGAACTGCCCTTGTTGAACACAGTGACACTCCTTCCAAAACACTGGATCTACACAGAACAAATGCAGCAAAAAACAATGGCCATTTATAGAAGGCATGCTCTCCCAGGACACTGCAACTGATATACTGATATTACTAATAAAACAACAGCAACATTCCAGAAGAATCAAGGTGTTTGGCTCCTTAAAAATCTTCCACAGAGTAGATAGCATATTGTCAGTGCACAGAGGGCAGCAATTAAACTATAGTTAAGAGCCTCATTTTCTGTAAGAACAAAAAAGCGGGTGGGGGGGGACATATCTCTAACCTCTTCCTTTTTCTTGTTTTTGTTTGAGTGTTTACTATAGAGTCTTGTTATGTTGCCCAGGCTGCCCCTGAACTCCTGAACATGAACAGTCATGGCAGCTTCCTGACAGTGCTGTTCATTGTCCACCTCATTTTAAAAAATGTTTCTCCTCACCGGGCAGTGGTGGCACATGCCTTTAATCCCAGCACTCAGGTGGCAGAGGCAGGCGGATCTCTGTGAGTTTGAGGCCTGCCTGGTCTACAGAGCAAGTTCCAGGACAGCTAGATCTGTTACACAGAGAAACTCTGTCTGGAAAAACCAAAACCAAAACCACAACCACACATGCACAGAGTTTCTTCTGTGTTATGGTTTGCATTTTTAAGAAAAATGTCTTCTAAAGATTCATGGTTTGGGGCTTCATAATGAGGTGAGGGATTTGGGAGGAAGCAGGTCACCAAAGGCACATCCTAGGAAGGTACTCTGTCTGTGTCCTTGACCTCTTCCTGTCTCTGTGTGCCTCTTTGCTGCCTGGATGCCATAGGGTAAAAATCTTTGTTCCTCTGCTTAGTTCCATGGCCTAGAAAAATGTAGAGTGATCTTGCCATGAGATGAGGTCTCTCAAACGTTGTTTTTCTTAATTATTTGTTACAGTAACAAAAGAAAATTCACATGACCTTTAACCCTCTCTAAAAACTGGTCTTGAAAGTATTTGAAATAAGTTAGTTGTCTGAGTATTTGTTTAAGAGAGGAAAAAAGAAATATCAGAGTTCACTTCAAAGAGCAACATTTTAAAAATATTGTTAGTGTGTGTGTGTGTGTGTGTGTGTGTGTGTTCTTGTATATGCACATGTGGGGTGGTAAACACATGTATGAGCATGCATATGAAGGCCTGAAATCAATATCTTCCTTACGTGTTGAGACATGGTCTCTCACTGAAACTAGAGCTAATCAACTCAGCCAGTAAACCTCGGGATCCGCCCATTTGTTTCTTCAGGACCGGAATTGCAGGCAATGTGGGGCCACATCCAAGTGCTAGGGATTGAACTCACACCCTCATGCTTAGACTGCAAGCACCAAATGAGCCATCTCCTTGGTCCCCTTTATTAAACGTTAAACAAGATGTATTTTCAAAAGCAGTTAACCTATGGGGTCCTAATATCCCTAATAGTCACATCAAGTCTCCAGTCTGCTTCTGAACATAGAAAGCTATAACACAGACCAGGTGTTCTGAATAGTTTTATATACTGCTCCAATACTGACTGGCTAATTAGATTTAGGAGAGAGAAAGAGGGAGAGGGAGAGAGAGGGGTAGGGGGAGAGAGGGGTAGGGGAGAGAGAGGGATATAGATAGATGATAGATAGATGTAGATGATAGATTGATAGATGTTAGATTGATTGATGACATAGATGATAGATAAAAGATAAAGGATAGATAGATGATAGATAGATAGATAGATAGATAGATAGATAGATAGATAGATAGATAGATAGATGACAGACTACAATCCTGTTTTTTTCATCTTTAAGTAGATTTTAAAAACATCTCTCTCAAAGGGTTGTTCTGTAAATTAAATGAAAAATATATGTAATGCTCCTTGCTCAGGGCTTAGCTAAGCATATACTCCAAAATGGTGGTAGATCTTCACCACCAATCAGGCCAAGCTACCTGAACTTAGCAAGTACTGTACAGCTCTTACTTGGACTAACTTGGAGTTCTTCACTTTTTGCATGTCAAATAAGGAACTTGCCATAATATGTGAAAGATTAGTAATACCCACCTACTAATGATCCTTGCATGCACTTGCTCAACCATAAACCAGTACCCTGTGCCTGCTGGACTGTTATCAACAACCAATTAATAAATAATACTGCATAGGGCCTTAAGATTATTTCTTAGGGACTGAAGAGATCAGGTTAATACTGTGCATTGTAGCCAGGCATGGTAGTACACACCCTTAGTCCCAGAAGGCAGAGATAGAAATATCTCTGTGAGTTCAAGGCCAGCCAGCCTGGTCTATGTAATGAGCTCCAGGACAGCCAGGACTAGAGTATTATAAAGACCTTGTCTCAAAAAATAAATAAATAAAAAGAAAAAGTAAGAACATGTATTGCTCTTATGGAGGACCTGAGTTCAAGGCCCAGCATCCACATTAGGCAGCTCACAACTGCCTGGGGACCTGAACTGACAAGTTCCAGGGGATCTGATGCCATTGGCCTCCTTGGGCACTTGCATTTATGTGTACATAGACACACATACACACACACTGAATGAGAAATCTTTTTTTAAAGAATGTTATTTCCTTAACCAAGTTTGTCAATACTAACTTTAGGATTTATTACACAGAATATTTTCAAAGTATTCTACAAGTCTGTGAGAAAAAAGTTATTTATTCAGTTTGATGTAAATGTGTGTATGAGCTATATGTATGGTGCATGTACATTTGCATATTTATGTATTTTATGTTGAGCTTGCTTATTGTGTGGTTCAAATTTTCTGTATTTTTGTAAATTTTGTCTATTGATTTTTTGGAAGAAATCAATAGATTTCATAATTTCTCCTTATCACCATTAAGTGCTAACTGTATGCAAGCATGTAGTTATCTGAAAATTGAATTTGTAATTTGCTAATTTCTTTTTATACCCAAGAATGGGTCTGCTTTAAAGTCTATTTTATTTGATATCTGTGCACCTACATCAGTTTCCTTCTGGTTAGTGTTTGCATAATTATCTATTACAACCCTTCAAGTACAGCTGAATTTTGTACCTTTATCCCTTGTGGTAATCTGTGTTTTTAACAGATGAGTTGGCTACCATCATAAAAGGGCCCTTTTACACTACTTCTGAGTTGCCTAGCTGTAACTTGATCATCCATGTCAATTTTTTTTTTGAGACATGATCTTGCTATGTAGTACCTAGGCTGATCTCAATCTCACCTGTAACCTAGGCCCTCCTTAAAGTCACAACAATCCTTCTGCCTCAGTGTCCTCAGTGCAGGAATTACAGGAATGCACAGTCATACCTGGATGTCCTAGTGACTTTCGAAGTCTCTTTGTTTTGTTCACTCCTGTGGGAAGTTAACAAAAGCCCAAGAATCTCTTTGAGAATCAGAGCTGAGGCTCTACTATCATTTGTCCTCTTTACCAGTACAGTTCTGCTTGGACTCTGCTTGGAGGAGAGAAGACATTCTAAGTAAGGCCCTTGTTCCCCTCCCTTTGCGTTCAGAGTATTGAAACAATAGACCCCAAAGAAAGTTTCCTCCAGGAAGTTCATGGTTCAAGCCAGAGAAGGACCTTGCCTCACATGAAGAGATGTCATACAGTCCTGACATCCTAGCAGAAACCCTCGCATAACAGACCTGAACAGTGACAATGGTGTGTCAAGGACTTGCGGCCCCACAGCTTGACTAGGACTGCTTCATTATGCATACCTCTTGCCCTTTATTTAAACCTAAAAGTGTCAATACACTGAATATGGGTTATGGGGATCACCTGACCCCTTTTATTTTGTTCCTCTTTACAATTTGAGCATACTAAATAAATCTCCCTCTGTTTTTCGCTGTTGTCTTTTTCACTGGCATACTGAGGATGAGTCTAGGTTGTTGGAGTTAACAGAACCCAGTCTTTGACCCTAAAAATTCCAATAACAATAGGGAAAAGTCAATTTATGCAAGGGATGGTGCACACAGGCTAATCCATCTGATATAAATCAATACACTGCACAGTTCAATTGCTCTGTGCTTCTACAGACAAGTACATGGAAGTGATTCACCAGGACTAAATTCATCACAAGCAACAGCCCAGTTCTCTCAGGCTTGCTAGGGCATCTCTGCTAGTAAAATTTAAAAAGCAATCAAACTGAATAAGAAATCTTCTTTGCAGACATTTACATTGTGGAAGAGTGCAATTCTTGACAATTTAGAGTAAATGAAGTGCAAATTATTCTCTTATAACTCAAAATTGAAGCTTAAATTGTCAGTGAAAAAAAAGCCCACAGTTTAATCAGAAAAATATATTTATTGGTAATTCCCATGAGCTCACATTTGATATATTTATATCATAGGATAACGAGTTCAAAATTATTGCTAAGTTATAAGTAAGAAATGTATGCAGAATTTGCATGTATTGAATTTTATTTTGAATCTGCATGTATGCCTATATTTGAATATTTATAATATTCCAGAAAAAGCACAGTAGAATGTGCAAGACAGATTTATTTAGTGTAATACTCTGAAATGTGTCAAAGTTTTCAACACTGTTATAAGAGGCAAAATGGCAGAAATAACAAATGGATGCAATAAGACCAACTGAATAATCTGCACAGCCCAAGACCTAGTAGAGCGAGAAAAGCTCTCTTGCCAATAAATATTTTACTGAAGTTCAGACAAATATTTCCCTAAGCTTACAATGGCATTGTTTTACATGACATGTACCATTAAGTGGATTATTCATTATCCCTTAATGGAAAGAGGGAAATTCTCATTCATGCCTTACTTTCTAAACTCAATCACTAAATACCTCGTTTTCTGTTATGGAATGTCAATATTAGCTTTTTGACCATGAATGACATTGTTTATAATGTCACAATAACTTCTACATTGGGCGTAGTCTCAGTGGAGTTTCAACAGTAAGAGGATGCACCTTGATAGATGTATACAGAGGAGGACTATAGACATCCAGAATAGCTGGGAAATACAGTGTTCTAATGGACTTCATTTATGTCTAATTAAATGCAGTGAAACTGCTCTAAGAAGGCTGTCCAGCTCTAGACCCTTCTTTCCTGAAGTAAAGCAACACATGCACTAACTAATAGCAGTTCTCATAGACATTTAGCATCATAACCCTCAACCAACCTCAGTCTTTGCTCTTCTAGCTAGGTGATCAGCTCACTTAAGAGTCCCACGAAGGCCAACATTCTAACTAATCTTGAAGAGCCATGGTCAAGCAATATGAAGCTTACTAATTCCAACTGAGGAAAAGTATTAGCTTCCTGTTTCCTGGAGTCTTTCAGTGAAGAAGAAACAATAGCAATTCACCTAGATATTTCTATGCTATGCTGGTATAGAGTTCCACGGAATGTCAGAAATAGATTAGCCAATTAGGAGAAAAAATCAGCACCCAGTGCTGGACTAATCTGACTTAGCACTTCTGCCTTTCAGTGGGAGGGTTGACTGGACTGAAGCTACTCTCCTCATTAAGGGCTACCAGGATAACCACAGATAGTCTTTAGGGAGCAAAATTTAGACACATTTATCACAGCCACAGAAAAACCTTGTCTTAAAGACTTGTTATTGTTTACTACTTATTTGTTTGTTTGTTTGTTTGTTTGTTTGTTTGTTTTTGAGGCTATATAACTCTAGCTAACCCAGGAATCACTACTTAGGCTAGGCTGGCCTTGAACTTGCAGAGATTTGCCTACCTTTGCCTCTGGAGCACTTGGTTTAAAGGTGTGTGCTATCAGCACAGCTATAGTTACCTTTAGCATCAAATTGATATACTTGTGAATGAAATTCAAAACCCTCAGAATATCAGAATAAGAAAAACAAATCACTTCCCTATCTCTTAAGATCCTGGTGTGTCTTCTTCCTGTCTGTATTCTTTATTGCTTAGATTTAGTAGAGATAGAAAGATTTTCTATTTCTCTCCCATTCCTCTTCTGTTTTAAAAAAGAAAGAAAAGAAAAGAATTAAAAAAGGTTTTAGTCTTACTGGTTCCATAATTCTATGGGGTTCTGCTTAGTAATGAGTCACTAGCATTTCCCATATTTTATAACAGGACATTTACATGGGTTTGCAATAATAATCCTCAAAGTGAATTCACTGACATTCTTAAAGCATTTTTTTCTGTGTAGACTTCCTGGTCTCATTGTTTCAACTGAGACTGTTCTCATAACACCTTGTACTCCCCCCTCCTCTAATGATCCTTTAATTAATTAGCTTTTAACTCTTTTCTACTCTACAGAGGCAAGGACAGTCTACCTGGTTCATCACAGTGCCCACAGCACAAAATTTTAGTGATGATAACAGGTACTCAATGAATATTTGCCAAATAAATAAATAAATGAGGAAACAAATGTGGGTGGGGGCTTTGTTTCAATGAAATTCCAGGAAATAACTTATGAGTTAAAGAAAAACCTTTGTGGTACTATGGATTGAACCCTGGACCTTGCACATCCTAGTCAAGAACTCTACTACTGAGCACTGTATCTCTCTAGTGAAGAAGTAAATACATTTAATATTCTATGTTTACATTATCTAATTTATTTCCAAAAGGAATTTTCAAACTTATACTCACAACAATAATTTATAAAAATTTTGATATACATCCTTCTCAGCACTGGCTACTAATATTTTATTTTTGGTTTGGTGGTAATGTAGATTAGTTTTTATATTTCTGAATTAGGGTTAATTAGAGAGTTAAAAGAAGTTGTGCTAAGTCTAAATGCTTCTATTTGCATTTCTTTAGTACCAGGGAGACTGAGTCTTTTTTTTTTTTCCATGTCTGCAAACTAGTCGTGGGCCTCATGTCCTAAACTGTCTGGACATGCCCTTTGTTTCTCTAATCAATTCATAGTGTTTCTTTGTACAGAAAGGATTTCAGCCTTTTGTCTGTTGTAATTGTTGCACATATTTTCATGAGTTTGACATAGGCCTTTTCATCTTTTCCTTTTTCTTTCTTTTGACAGATGAACATTCTCATTTTTATGTAATCATAACTGTCTATCTTGTATTTTATTCAAACCTCCTTTCTTTGGCTAAGAGTCCCATGTGTGAATTGCAGCTATCATTTAAATAATAATGCCAATTGTGAATTCAGATGAACTGGGTTCACAGATTCCCACATACACCACTAAGCTTTAACCAGGGCCAGAGCCCCAATTCCCATATCCTTACAAACCTGCCCACTAGGAGTCTAGGCAACAAGCATCAGACACTGTGCCTTAGCATTCTCCCATACCAAACCACATCTCTACTCAACCTCTCTGTTTTAATCTATAATACTATCTCAGTTGGAGACCAGAAGTCAGAGAGGTACCTTTAAATGAACTTTAAATGCATTTGTTTACTTTTGTGCTTTTTATACTCTTCCATTTAAGACCTTCTCATACTCACATGGGTTCATATTCTTCATTGTATTTCCAGATTACTTATGGTGGGGCTTTACCCTCATCTACCTCCACAGTCATTACTTCCCCAAATGAGAATCTTCTCTATGTCAGGCTCCTAGCAAGGTCAGGTTACCTGGTCTCATAATTCCCATTGGCTCCATACTGCCAAGAGGATGCTATGTTATCCATACTACACATTTCTACACCTCACACGGCAACCTCTAGGGGCTTTAGGCTGAAAAGGATGACCTGGGATTTCTTGGCACTGGTTTGACTCTAATCTCTTCAACTGCTGGCACTACAACAGGACCATGATTATTACGTCTGCTGGTTTATAGATTAGATCTAAATTAGCACACAACAAATGAAAAGGTCTCTGTTTTTAATATACTCGGACAAATGTTTGACATTTTAAAGACGTTACTGACTTTCAGATAGTTTTCAAACAAAATGCATCTTTTTTAAGTCTCTAAAGTGTCAAATTGTTCGCTTCTGTCAGCTCGATGAGAGCATGTCTTCCCTGGAATATAATGGGCAGTTTCATAAAATTTTATTTCATGAGCAACAGTGGGAAAAGATGAATGTTCTTTTAATGTCATTTCATACTATCTCAGTTGACAACTGATACCCATAAAAACAATCTTTAGTATTTTAATTGACACATCATGGCAGTAACCTTGAATTATCAACAGACGATAACTCTGAGTACCATTTTGTACTACCTGAGAACTTGGGAGTCTTGCTGAAGATGAAACAATCTGTTGGCAATCCATACAAAGATACTAACAAATACAGCTAAAATTCTACACATGCTGTTGATCTCTCTCATTCGTGTTTTCTTTCACCATCACCTATCATCCTGCTCTTTATTATAGTTTGAATATGAATTTTCCTGCATAGGTTCAAGTTTTGAAGGCCCAGTTCCCAGCTGGTGGCACTATTTTGGGAACTGGAAGAAACTTTAGGAGATGGGGCCTAGCAAGAAGAAAGGGGTCACGGAGGACAGAGCATTAGGGATACCTTACTCCTTCCTGTCTGCTATGAGGTGAGAAAAATCCTCTGCCACCTGTTCCTGTTGCCTTGATATCCTACCAGAGCACATAGAGCCAAGAGGCCATGAACTGAACCCTCTGAAATGGTGCACAAAGAAAACTTTCTTCCCTTTAAGTTGCTTCTATTGGGTATTTAATATCAGTGACTATAAACAACAGAAAAGCTCTTACCAACAGATAAACTAACCAAAGGCATCAAGACTGGAGAAGTAGCTCAATGGTTAAGAGCACTATCTGCTCTTCCAGAGGACCAGGTTCAATTCCTAGCACCCACATGGTTCACAACCATCTGTAACTCCAGTCCCAGAGGATTTAACGCCCTCTTCTAGCTCATGAGAGCATCAGACATGCACATGGTGAGCAGACATTCATGAAGGAAAAATACCACACACATAAAATATAAGAGAGAGAGTGAAGGTGAGAGACCAATGGACCACAGCCTGGTAGAACATATGGTTGGCACTGCTTGCTGTAACAATTCATTCTCTCCCTGCCTCATCTTGCACCACACGCCTGTCTCTTGTCTCTCTGCAAAACCAATAAGGAGAGGGAATACAAGTAAGGACATGCAAAGGATGACCAGACACATGAACTGTATTCTAGCTTTTTCAAAATAAAGCCACCATTTTCAAAGAAATAGAAAGCTTTTATCATATTTATAAATGAATGGCTGCTACTCCAAACAGAAAGCTTTTCTAGATCTAAATAAAAGACTTTTAGTTCATTCCTATGAACAATATTCTACCAAATTTTAATGTTATTCTTCTGTGTGGCTGCTAAACTTGGAGAGATGTTAAAATCTAGACTGCAGCAGATATGCAAATTCTGAGAGTCCATACAGCCATGGGCCTTGAGCCCACACCCATCTCCTGGGTACCAGCCAGCACCCTACCAAGTGAAGAACAGGGTTTGTGCACTTTCTTGGCAGTTTTGAATTCCTCCCACAGACCAAGTGACACACTAGAGTTGGCTATAAATGTAGGAAGTTTGGGCCTGGGAAAAGCCTGTAGAATTGGAAAATTTGAACAGCTGGTGTGCAACAATGTTTTGATACATTTTTAAATGGTCTTAGAAATTCTAAAATGAGCAGAACTCTTTTCTGACCTCAGGCAACATACTGGCAAACAGATGGATGAAACACAACTTCTAAATTTTTTTTTAGGAAATATTAGTTTAATAAACAACTTGAGCTTTTCTCAGGTTCTGTCCCTAGCTCCCTGTCTTCCTTTCTTCACTCTCTCCCCCCAAACAATACGATCAGTCATTTCTATTCCACATTATTATATATCACCCGAGCACTTTACCATCTCCAGAAGCATGAAACCATTTCAGATGTTGCAATGAGGGAAGGATTCAGGGGCTTGCTTACAGCCCCATAGGCCCTCTTGGTAACCCTAATGTGGGTGAAAGGCTGATCCTCAGAAGATGGCTCCTTTTGGCACTCACCAACCATACCTCCAATCTAGCTCCATCCTGTTTAGCTTTACAGAAATTTCCACCATAAAAAGAAGCCTCGCAGCAATCTAGCCCCAAGACCTACTCCCATTGAGAATAAAGCTTTCTTGATATAGAAATCCATTCTTCTTAGGTCAGGGTGGCAACTATGGACCAACTATTCGCCTAAGGCTACAAGTATAAAATGGCTGATAACAGTAATAATGGAGGCAAAAGCAATACCAGCTAACATTTATAATCACTAGTAGGAAATACCTCTTTGTGTTTTGATGATACTGTTCGTCAAGGTACAGTCAACATATGAAAGTGTATGGAATCAGACAAAACTGGAGGCAGATTTCTGCAGTGTCACCAAAGACCTCAATGACCTTGGAGAAATCTTTCAGCCTCTTTGGATTTCAGTGTCTTCTGATAAAAAGGAGTATTCTTGTCCTGTGTGCCTTCCTCCAAAAGACAGTATGCATTCTCAGAGAAATAGCAAGACAATATGAAAGCGCATTACAAAACAGAATGTTCTGTCTACACAGGCTGCTCCACCAGGAAACTCCAGAGGTGTATTCTGTAGTCCTGAGACTAGCATCTCACCTCAAGAGTCACTAGCCGTGCAGTTGCCTTGACTACTAAATTTTCATCTCCCATGTGCAATCATGCATGTATGCATGCATGCACACATTATCAGAACTCATCCTGCAAGCAGGATCTGTCAACATTCTGGAAAATTTTGGATCCCTCTGGCTATCAATGAATAATTCTAGAGATAGGTAGAAAGAAGAGAAATAATAGAGGTGCCCTTGATATGATATTGTATTTTTCTAGGAAATTTTACTTCATTTTTATAAATACTGTACAATCAATTTACTTTTCCAAACGTGGTTCTTCTTTGATTAGACTAGATGGCACTGTGGTATCACCCTTTTAATGCCTGAGAAAAATCATATCGCATTACAATTTTGCTTCAACTGGGAACAACTCAAGAGGCTTCGGTGAGTCCTGGTTATCCTATAGATTATTTCTGAAGGAACCTGGCAAAGGACAATGACTACTTAATATATTATTCAGACCACATTAATCGTACATTTACAGACATCACATCCCAACCTACATGTCCAAAAGAACTGGAAAAGGCACACATGCCATATACAAACGTTAGACAAAGCTGTGGCTTCCACGGCAGTCAAGACTTCTCTTTTACTTCCCCCACCACGGTTGTAGGTGTAGAAGTCCACTTTTGCCCTAAAGATTGCTTTGATCACCATCCCTCAGTACATCTACAAGCTTCGCTAGCATAAGAGGTCATTTACAGTACTGTCAAATGTGAGGGGACTTTCTTAAACACCACAACGCTGTTGTGACAATGACTTACAAAATTCTTGCCATGAACTGAGGCTCAGCCTTCCTGTGACCAAGGTTCTCTAGACATGGGAAAACAAATCTGTTAGTGTAGAAAGGAAATGAAAGTTCAAAGGATTCAGCCAGACCTCCGGCCTTTGAGAAAAGCCACTGTAAACTGAGGTCATGACCAGAAAACCAGAGGTTCCCTTTGCTGAAGCTAGACAGAAGAAACCACACCCACAGTTCATTCTTAACAGCCACCTGCAAAACACCACTTTGGCCAGGAAACTGAGAGAGTGTCTCCATGGGATATGAAATGCAAGACGGGTCCAGGTGGACAAAAACAGCAGCAGCACCCTTGAAGGCCCATGACATCACCAAAATGGGCAAAGCAAGACACACATGACCATGCCCTTGCCCACTGGAAGACCCCAATTCCACTAACTCATTCATAGACTCTGCCCCAGCCTAGATATTTTTTTTTTTCAAAAGCTCCGTGGAACAATAGCCCTGGGTGTGTTGATTTCCACTCCAAAACAGCTCCTTTTGTCCACTTCACACAATCCTATGACATCCAGGAATTGGCCATAGCACATAGAGGGAAGAAAATGCCCTGCTGGCTACAGACCACTCATAAATCAGCTTTTTTTTTTTTTTTTTTTTTTCATCATTCCCAGTCACTCAGAACCTGAGCTGGCCATGGGTGCTTAGGCTATGGGATTTCTGTGCTTCAGAAAAAGCTCCTAGCACTCCTCAAGCCCCTGAGCCCTACGCAGGGTCTACATCAACTTTCCAGCTAGTCACCATGCTGGCAGTGTGCCCCCTCATATTTGAAAAGCACTGTGGACACTTCGGTGGGCGCAGCAGTGAGAGGCACAAGATGAGAATTGGGAACCCTCATTGAGTGTCAGCAAAGAATGGCAGAATGACACCCACTCTCCAGAGAAATGGGGGGGGGCCTGGGGTGGGAAGGCAATAGAACCCAGCAAAGAAGAAACAAAAAGGTGAGAAAGAGAGAGAAGAAAAGTGGGAAGAGAGACAGGTGATAGAAAGAGAAAGACCAGGAAAAGGAAGGAAGAAGTAGCCAACAGCAGACAAGATGGGCAGAGAATTTTCCACTAGAGAAAGCCAGAAACTAAAAGGGGAAAGAGAATGTGGGAGTAGGAAACTGGGAAGGATCACCAAGCAGAGAAAGAGCATTGGACTTTCAAACCAGGTGCAGAGGAGAGAAGAGGATAAAGAGTATAAACCCAGAGACTGTGCATGCGGAGCACAATTCTTTAAGGCTCTCTAGTGCTCTGAGTGTGGTGTGCAGTCCTGGCTGCTGCTGGGGATGCTCATTCCAGGCAGCCAGGCCACTTTCCCCAACCACCAAGCAGGCCAACCTTCTGATGAGCAGACCCGGGCTGGAGCCCAAAGGCTTCCTCACAGCGCCACAGCGCTGCAAAGATAGGCGCTGGGGTGCCTAGCATCTAGGGACTTGACACTAAAGCGCTAAAGTGTGCACAGGGTCCCCAGCAACTGCAGGCACAGCCTTTCCCGCCCCTGGTTGACCCACTGAGAAGTAGCCAAAGACTCACCTGGAAGGTCTCAGCCTGGCATCGCGCTTGCCGTCCACCACTGCGGGCACGCAGCTGGTGAGCTCGGTCCAGTCGGCATGCAGCCCGCAACTCCAGCCGGTGGAGAACCTGGAGAAGAGCCAGGTCTCCCTCTTACCCGGCCGGTGGCAAGTGCATTTCTTCTGCCCCACGCGGCACTCACATGGCTGCTCCAGCTGGATGTTGCGCACCAGGTGACGGCCAAAAGTGGTGCCTCCAGTCTTCTGGATGTGCAGGAACACGATCAGGTCATCGCCGTTGATATCGAAGTCTACCTTGCGCAGGAGATCGCTGCGGCTGAAATTGTAGCGGGGTACAAACCTGGCGGAGCTCTCATCCTCCGAGCGGTACGGATCGGGCACCGGGGAGCTGAACGCCTGCAGGCGGAGGAGCTGGCATTCTGTGCCGGGGCACACGTATTGGAGGACGATCACGGCAAATAGGAAGAGCATCACCAAAGCCAGCAGCAGCTTGTTGGATTTCTCATCCATGTTCCCGACGCTGGGGGAAACCCAAGCTCGTTACGTCAATCCCGCAGCTCGGCCCGCTCTCGCCTTGCTCCCGCACCGCCCCCTCCCCGTGGCGCCACCGTTGCGCCCCTTTCCCCTCCCGTCCGCACCGAGTACTCCACCACGGAGGCGGCGGCGCCCTTCCCCGCTTCCTTCCTTCCCGGCAGGCTCAGCGCTGTGGCTTCTGCTGCACCCCCCCCTACCCCGACTCCATCCCGCTGGCCGTTGGCCCCCTCCTCCGCGGAAGAAACCCGGATACCTTCCGCGGTGTCTCGTTCCCCGCAGGATCCCTCCTGTCCCGGTCTCTCCACTCCCTAACTCACGCCCACCCCTATCCGGCACCGGGTGCTTCCCGCTCTGTTCTCTCCAGCTCCCATCCCCATCCCGCTTGGCCCATGGGACTCTCCTGTGTTCCGGACCCCAGTCCCCTCCGCGTGCGCGAGCTACCGACCCGAAACGCGGGCTCCCTTGGCGCGTGTCCCATTGCCTACCGGGTGGCCGCTGGGAGTGAGCTGGGCTTTGGGGGTTCCCCTGGAGGGGAGGGAAGGAGCCCGCGGGCAGCAGGACTTTGCAAGCCGAGGCGGCGCTGCCCTTTCCCGCGGAACCGCGGGGAGGAAGCCGCACGGCGGTCAGTTGCGCTCTCAGCCAGTCCCGAGTCCCCCAGACCAGTCACCGCAGGCTCGCTGGAACTTTGAGCCTTGCCCTCCGCACCCAGCTACCTTCCCTCCTCCCGCCGCCCCAGCTTACCCCGGACCCAGAGAGCGAACCCCACTTTCGCCCACAACGTACCTGGCCAAGGGACCGAAAATCTTGGAGAAGATCGCACTGAGCACGTGCTTGAGCGAGTGGCCCACGGCTGCCAGGCCCCGGGTGAGCAGGGCCCGGCAGAGGGAGCCCAGGTCCCAGCGTCGCCTAAGGTCGTGCATCCGCCTGCGGCGGCCTCGAGGCAGCAGCGCGAAGAGCGGGGCGCGCAAGGCTCCCGCCAAGGAAGAAAATGCCTTTGGGGGCTTGTCCTGGAGTGGCGGGGAGTTGAATCCCAGAGACACACCCCTAGGAGGGCTGGCGCGGACTGAGGCGGCGACTGACCCGGGCCGGCTTGCTGCCAATTCAGCCTCTACTCTGGAATGCCGGCGGGGACAGGTGGTGCGGGCGGGCGCTCCTTGCTCCAGTTGCAACGGCGGCGGCCCGAGCGCCCGGGCTGCAAATGCAGGCAGTGCCATTCCCCCCTTCAGGCAACTCAGGGTACTAAGGATCAGGAGCGAGCTTGAATTTATATAATAATGCCTCGCGCCCAAGAGCCCCAGCCACTTCACAGGCAAAAGACCTGGGTTTTCTCCTGTGTTGGAGAACGGAGGTCACTCCAGAGAGCGCATCACTCCACTTTGGCTCGTAATTTCAACCTCCCTTAAAATAGCAAAGGCGCAAATTGGACCTTTTCCCTCTCTCTTTGCCAATTTCCATTCTGCAACGGAAGAGGGGGTATTTTCTGAAAAGGTAAGTCAGCATGGAAATAAAGCATGACTAAAAAAACCTTACATGGGGGATTTTGAGCATTTTCAAAGCACACTCGCCCTTATTCCTCCCCACTGCTGAATCCCCTGCACCAAGCCCCCACCCCGCTGCAGAAAGATTTCAGTCACTACTGTTTATTGAATGAATGAATCTATAACTACGCACCACATCAGAGAGAGACCATCTTATTCAAGATGCCGTGCTATATGAGGAAACTGAAGCCCAGAGAGAATTAGATATATACCCAAGGTCACACAGCACAGCACTGGGATTTATTTTCAGAAACCCAGAAACTATCCAACCATTTTTTCATAATTAGAATATGTCTCTCAATAAATAGGTATGTGATTATTATCAAGCCCAGTTGTCCAAAAGGCTCTTTTCAGCTGGGAGACCAGGGAGTACAAGAATTTTAAAATGGGTATTCCTTCAGAACAAGGCCCCTGACAACTTGGGACCCAGACGTTTCCTATGTAATTAATAGGGGGAAATGCAGTGGATGAAGACACTGGAAAGCACTGAACATGCATTTCCAGCCCAACTGATGCAAAAGTAGTGCCGGTTAACAGCAATGTTTCAAAGTAGTAGTACCATTGGCAGTAGGGCCACTGGAAGAGGATGCTGTAAGCTGAGTGCCAGTGTAGGGATGTTCACCTCCAGAACATTATCTCCCTTGCTGTATGGTGAAGCAGCATCCAGAGCACTGATCCAAGAGTCCTTGGAATTTTTTCAGTTCCTTACAGAAACTGTGGCATAATAAATTGCCCTTCCTGAGGCTCAGTTTTCTTTTCTGCCACATAAAACTAATAATAATGCCTCCACTTTAACCAAGCACGCTAGTGTGAAGCTAAAATGTAGAAACCTTTGGGCAACTCCAAATACCAGATGTTGTTTACCTGCAACTCTTGCCTAGGTGTACCAAATGAGTCTGAGGCTAGTTAAAGAAGGAAGGGGCCCCTGCCCTTCTCAGAATCCCCAGTCCCTTCTAGATTCACCCACACCCTGGGGAACCTCCTGGGACATTAAGGGATTCTTTGTCTAGCTGCTGCAGGTGTCAAGAATAGTACACCTCTTGGAAATTCTGCATTCATGGCATTCCTGCATCCCTGGCCCTGAACTCCAGGAGCAAAGTTGTACAAAGGAACTGGATGCTGCAATACACAAAGAAGACCTCAGACTCCCACCAAAGCTCCCCTGGGTCTGCTAAATCTGTGGAATAGGACCTACTCCCTGCTGGGGGCAGGTAAGGATGTAAGCCCTGAAGCTACAGGGATTATAATTTTCATGGCCACCCACACAGTGGCCTCTTTGGCTGACACAGTAGGTAGCTATCCTCAAGGTGCCATATAAGGTTCTCCTTGTCATTATATCACCATTATAATGGCATTCAGTGATCCCTAAGAAAAATACCTTCTGAAACTGGTGGTTCGCACATTCAATCCCTCAGCAAGAAGGATTAATGGGATTGGAATATGGGAAAGGAAATTACCTTGGGTGGAGGGTAGAGGGAGGTGGTGAGCAGCACCAGGGAAATTAGGATTTTCTCAAAATGTAAAAAAGAAATCTGGGCACAAGTGTAAACACACATGCACAAACAGGCAAGCACATTCATAATGAATATCAGAGGAATCTCGAGTCAGGTTTATCTCTACAGAGCCAAAGGAAGTAAACTGCACTTATTGAGATACAGTGCTTGGCTAACACACCAATGTGAATACATACAACAGCTCAGTGGAGGATATTTTTATTTACAAGCCCTTCCTTGACCCCTCCCCCTTCATGATTGTGAGACAAAATGAATCATGTGGACTAGCCTGGTGGCTCAGCGGGTAAAAAAACACTTGCTTCCAAGCCTGGCGATCTGAGTTCAATCACTGGGACCCACGTGGTGAAAGCAAAGACCCAACTATTGCAAGTTGTCATCTGACCTCCACAGGAACACGATGGTGCATGCACACACACACACACACACACACACACACACACACACACACACAAATATCTAAATCTAATAACAAAAAAATCTTATGTTTACTATTTTGAAATACATTCTCACTATGTAACGCTAGATGGCTGGCTTAGAACTTCCTATGTAGACAAGGCTGACCTTGAACTCACAGAGATCCTCCTGCCTCTGACTCTTGAGTGCTGGGATTAAAGGCCTGAGCCCCACACTTAGCTCATAATGGTTTAAGCAAGTTGATCTTTTTTTTTTTCTTGAACCACATTCATAGCTATTCTCAGCAGGCTGCCCACTTACTGCAGGTTGGACACACGAGTGTGGCTTCTGGGAGATACTGAGATGGGAGGAAAAGAGCAAAGGAACAAGCTGAATTGCAAGGTTTTCCATCTCCCAGGAGCAACTTGAGTTGCCGTGGGTAGAAACATTTAGGATTTGGTACTTGCAGTCTGAACAGGGCCTCTGGTTGACTCCACAATGTGGTGAGGTTTTCAGTATTTGCACAGAACTGTCCTTCATTGGTTTTCAACAAAAGGTTGATGATTCAGAGAGCACAAAGGTCAGCCTGGCTTGTATAGTAAGCAGAGCACTGGGAGCCCTGCGTCTGGGTGTTGGAGGCTGAGAGGACTGGCCAGAGTCCTTTGTTAAAGGCATGAATCCGAATCCGGAGGGCACCCACTGAGATGGCCAGGTTCTTTTGTCACAGAACAAAGAAGTGAACCAGGGACACGTGGATAGTGATAGAAATAGTGACAGTCCATTAAGAAAGACAATGGCACTCTTGAGAATAGGAGTGGGCTAGAGAGCTGGGACAAATCCCAGGCTCAAAAATCTCTTTCTAGGTGGCTCTGCTTTCTCCCACACTTGCAGACTGCATGCATTTCCCAGGGATGCTCTGCTTGGTTACAGACAGACGCAGTGGAAGCGGGGGTGGGGGTGGGGGTTAAGGTCCTTCTGACTTCTTTCATATGTTAATCTTGATGCCTCTTTCTCCCTGCCCTACTTTCCCACCACACCTTAACTAGGATGCTAAGAAGTCTAGTAGGCCAGGGAAGCCACTTCCTTGCCGGCTTCTTTTGTCCCTGTGTATAAAACAGCAAGGTTAATGCAATTCAAAGTGCACTTTCCTGATCTGATAATGCCAAGACCAAGGTTACTTGTCTGCTTCAAAAGCCAAAATGCCACAGACAGTGGAAGAAAGTTGGATTCCTGGTCCTCAAAAAGAAATTCTCCAGCATTCTATGGCATTAGAGAAACACAGTATCTCAGCGGCTACATTTGTTCTGGGCCTATAACACACTATCGACAGCAGGATACCCTGTTCAAATTAGAATAGAAGTAGTGGAAACAATATTCGAGAGAGTGTGGCACATTTACTATAAAGCATAGAACAATATGTTCGCCCTCATCCTGAGTATTCACTTCAACCCTGTATTTCCAGCTGTCTGTATTTTTTTGAAAATGCTCATATACTCAATAATAGGCAATTTTTGTCACAAAGACTGAAGTCATGCAAATGGTAGAGCCAATTCATTTCTGTGTTTATGTGTCTCTCCAAACTGAATGAACAGCAGTGCTTAAGGAAACGCTATGCTGACGCTCAAGCTTTAATATTATAAACAGGTTGGGTGTGTTACACATATCCCTCTCCACAGTCCTGTTTTCCCTCACAAAACACAGAGCTTTGATTTCTAGCCTGACAAAACCTGGGGCTCAAGAAATTAAAAGAGGAGGATAATGTTGGGGTGCTGTGCATACTAAAGGAGTGTGTGTTGTGAAAGTAAAAATAAGCAGCGGATGGGGTGCACAGTAACCTCATCAGTATGAACGTACAGACTGATGACTGCGGAAGCATTTCAGGAACAGGGAAGTTTCCCCTACTTGCTGAGAAGGAATAGAAGTTAGCTCCTGCTGGGCTTTTAGACCTACAGCATGCCAACCTGCAGCAACCAGAGCCTCAGCTCCTAGGCAGTCAGCTCACTTCTCTGCTTCCCAGTTTCTGTGCAGAGTTGTTTTATGGGCACAGTAAGTCTGAATCCAATCTCAAGTGAGCCTTCTTAAAGAGAATACAGCAAAACTCTGGAGAGAGCATTGCTCTGGGGTTCAGTTGGCACTCTCTGAGTACCTCACTGGGTTCTCACGTGAGTTAACTAATCTGCTGAGAACACTTTGGGTTCCTGGACAAGCAGACCTTTCTCTACCAATTTTTGTTTGTTTGTTTGTTTGTTTGTTTGTTTGTTTTTCAAGACAGGGTTTCTCTGTGTTGCTTTGGCGCCTTTCTTGGAACTCACTCTGTAGCCCAGGTTGGCCTCAAACTCATAGAGATCTATCTACCTGCCCGTCTCCCCAGTGCTGAAATTAAAGGCGTGCGCCACCACCGCCCGGCCTCTCTATCAATTTTGAGTCTGAACATCTTTGATCTGATATCTTTTTTTTCTAATACTAACATACTAATGATGGGTAGCTGGCATGGACCTAACAGCAGCTCAAGTGGCTTTGTCCTCATGCTATTTATCTCTAGTATTGTCTCACCTTCCTCCCACAGCTCTCTATCACTCTCTCTGCTGATGTCTCTTGGTAGATCTATTCAGCCACATGAAGGAGTAGAACACAAATTCATGATAACTTCCCAAAGATACCAACAAAACAGAAGGAAGAATAAGGTGCTTAAATCTACTGAACACTCCCTCTGGTGGGATACTCTCAGAGCCAGTAGAGGAGAGACTTGTGGAGCTTGGTGGAACAGACCAGAGTTCTATGCACATGAAGGGGAGTGTTGACAAGGCCAGCCTCCTCCCAACCCTTGTCACTAGTTTTCAGCTCTACTCATTTCCAAAAGTAATAACTGAGTTAGCCAGAGGGGTTTCAATTTGAGCAGCTGGTCAAACCACGGCAGTTGGGATTGAAAAAACAAGGTCAGTTTTGCACTCAGCCTGCATGAACCAGAACTGAGCAAGCCCACCCATCAGCTAATCCCTGGGCTGGTTAGTCCACAGTGGCAAAGTAGATAGTACATCATGATAGAGGCCACAAAAATGGCTTTAGCTCACTGCGTGACCGAGGGTGAGTCACTTGATATCTCTGTTATCTTTGGGATTCAGTTGCTCCCTTTGATAAAATAGTAAGGTGGCATTAGATCCTAACGGTCTCTCTCAAGAGGAAATGTGTGTGTGTGTGTGTGTGTGTGTGTGTGTGTGTGTGTGTGTGTGTGTGTTGTAGTGTAATCGTTGCTAACTAATGGGAGGTCAAACCTTTTCTGGATCTGCCTTTCTGGACACTACCAAAGATGACCAACCCTCTAGCTAGAAGCTGAGTCAAAAAAGGCAGAATGAAGGGCCTAGAGAGATGGCTCCACGGTTAAGAACACTTAGTGCTCTTGCAGAGGATCTAGGTTCAGTTCACAGCATTCACATAGCAGTTCACAATGGTCTCTAACTCTAGTTCCAGGGTTTCCAATGGCTTCTTCTGGCCTCCATGGGCACTGCATATGCAAGGTGCATATACACACATTGCTACCAAAACATTCACATAAAATAAAATTAAGTTTTAAAATCTTTTTTAAAAGCAGAACAAGGAGCTGGGAAGATGGATCAGTTGCTCTTGCAGAGGAGCCAGGTTCAGTTCCCAGCACTCACATCATAACTGCCTGTAACTCCAGATCCAGGACATCTGACACCCTTTTGTGGCTTCTGTGGCCACTGTATACACATGGTACATTTGCATACAAGCAGGCCAAACAGTCATAAAATAATTAATAACAATAAATAAATATTTTTAAAGCAGAACAAGAATTTCAATTAGGAGCAAACTTTTTCAGGACAGGCCATGGTGATGCATGCCTTTAATCCCAGCACTCTGGAGGCAGAGGCAGGCAGACCATTGTGAGTTCAAGGCCAGCCTGGTCTACAGAGCAAGTTCCAGGACAGCCAAGGCTACAAAGAGAAACCCTGTCAAAACTTTCCCAGGTCACGTGAATAAAATAGAAACCTGAAATAGAAGTTTGGGGCTCTACTGACTGACATGGTAAAATCAAATCGAAAGACTTGGGGAAAATAGTATTGAGAATGGACCTCCAACTGACATGGGAGTGATAATAAAAGTAAGTGGCTTTGCCTGGCCCAGGGTCTCCCATTTGCTTCACATTCTGGTATCTTAACAAGAAAGGGATGCATTCACTCTTCATCCATTACTGACTGGTTACCACAGGAGGTCTCATTTTGGATAATAAAATAAAAAGTTAGAAATTGTATCACAGGGCAAAATGGAGGACATAAGCCTCAAGGGCTGAGTTATACACAGAAAAAGGATCCTTTAACACCCAGATGAGCTAGAGAGGGGATGTCTTATGAGCATAAGTCAGGGAAAAAAATTTGGGAAATTATGCATGTTACAGACTAAATGAAAATTAATTTTAATAAGAGAGAGCCAGGCCAGAGCCTCCTAAAGCCCTGAACTGGACTTTATTGAATAGCCTGGAAAGGGACTTACTTGTTTTATCCATATTTTCAAAATCCACATTTCACTAAATAGCATTAAATTGCAGAGAACTGGAACATTAGAGCAGAGGGGGGAAATGAGCCTGGTAAAAGGCACTTTGAAATTCGTCTTCTGCACTGAAGAATGTTCCATTAATGGCTATCATCTTATAGAAAATTTAGCTGAGGGGGAAGATAATGTCTAGACCTTCATTGAAAAGAGACAGAATATGGCTGGAAGGGCTCGAGGAGGGATTAGAAATGCAGCCAGGTGTGGGTGAGGGAAGGATTGGACATGTTGGCAAGTGTGCCAACCCCAGTGATCTGTGGGTATCAGGGATGTCATGCCCTGGTGACATATCCTGTTGGTTAGCATCAGAATGCTTAGCAAATGATGCCAGCATCTCCTGGGATAAACATCTCTTGTATATTGGATATAGTACTAAACTATCTCACTATTCCTAATGATCTAATGATCTAATGAGTTCATTGCAAATGAGGACATTGGGATTTATTGTTATAACCATGCAGCTAGAACTAACTAGTTCTTGAATCCTGATCTCCCTAGTTGCACAACCTGTAGTAACTATTGCCCTTATGATCCTCACCCTGATCCAGGGTGTCTGGGAATGAGGTAGAGTCTATGAGACATTATTGTTCCAAATAATAAAATCCAGAGACTTAGATAATCCACACCTTAGGCAGAAGAACTACACAGAGGAATTGTGGCGAGGGATACATGTGCACAAGGGCACAGACTTGCTTGCAGGAACATGATCTAAAGGTAATGGAGAAGGAAGTGCTCAGTATTCTAGTAAATGCCCAGTCCACCGCTCACTGCAGTGTATTCACTAGCCTATCATTCCTTCTTAAAAGGCACTGAAGGAAATTGATATTCCAGAGCCTGAATTTTCACAGGAAGAATCAGAGATCGAGACACTGTTACATGGAACAATGCAATACATACATAGCCTTGCAACATGCACACTATGCGACACTTATTCTGAGACGTGCCATAAGCTAACATTGTTTGTTCTACTCAGTAATAACCTTCTGGAAGTGTAGCCTTGGATTCTTTGTTTTAAAAAAATTTCTTGAAGTGCCCAATAACAATAATATTTGGTCTAGAGCTTCACTGTTCACCAGATGCTTTCACAGATAATGACTGGACTTTTATAATCCTTCAAGGCAGCTGTTTCTGTCCTCATTACATGTATGAGAAAATTAGATCTATGAGGGCTGGAAGAATTTATCCAGTGGCCCTACCTTATGTGGAAACACCACTGCTAACTGCCCCCTTGTTTCTCTCTAGCCACAGAGGTCAATTTCAGGTAATATTCTCAGAAACTCAGGGTGACAGAGTGATGATAGATGTTTCCCTTTTTGTAGTCTCATATTGTGCACCCTAACATCTTCAACAGACAGGACACATCCTCAGAGAACTTCCTCTCAATGTAAATAAATACAATAAATAGCAAAGAACCCGAGGCTAGCAAATGAATGCTAAGAGGCTGGCATACTCTGGAAGAGTGCCAGGAAAAGCTAGTTAGCCCACCCATACCCCTTCTGTCTCAGTTGCAGAAAGAGGAACTTCTGATGACAGAAGTTGACTTTGGGTTCACTTGTTCAAGGTTTCTTACATGTATATGTTGTATGTTGAGCATATTCTCCCTCCCACTCCCCATCACCCTTTTTCTCCTCCCTCCCACCTTCTATTAATGAATACCCTTCATCCTCCTAGACAGTTTCCAGTTCACTTCCATATTGTATATACATACATGGTTTCATATAACAATATAAAATCTAGTGAGAAACAATGTGACATTTGTCTTTCTGAGCCTAACCTGATTCTCTAAATAGGATTATTTTCAGTTGCATCCATTTTCCTGTGAATGGCATGATTTCATTCTTCTTTGTGGCTGAATAAAATTTCATTCTGTTTATAATCTATAGTTTCTATATCCCACCCTCTGTTGCTGGCCACCTAAGCTTATTCTATAACTTAGCTGTTGTGAATAGTGCTGCAATAAACATTGATATGCAAGGATCTTCTTCGGGATATGTTCATGCCCTGGGAACTGTGTCCATTGTCTTTCTTTTCTTTTCCTTGTTTTCCTCAGTGTACTCGGCCCCTTCTTTGTTCACGTTGTACAAAACTGTCCCCACACTCTCCAGCTCCAAAGCCTACCCTCAATCTGATGAGGCATCCTTAAACTTCTGAGATCATTATGTTGTAAAAACTTTTAGTGCAGTCCTTGTCAAAACCTCCATACCAGCTGGAGAACAAATAGCTGACTTCTTTGTAGAACAACTCTACATGCTGCTTTTTGAAGAGAGAAGAGGGACCATGATAGACACTGTTTCAATAACATAAAAGATGTTTTGTACTTCTCCCCACTCCTTCCCACAGTTTCTGGTCCTACCGTAGGTTTGGTAGCAAGTAAAAGTGGAAACAGGCACTTGTTGTTACAGAGTCTTGTGGAAGAGAGTCAGATGATGAATTACCAAATGGACAGCTTCTAGCTCTCTTATCAAAGGCGAAATCTCAGGGCAGTTGAGAGGCTAAGATGCTGTAGCAATAGCAAGCTAACAACCATAATTTGCCAGGGCACTTGCAAGTCCAGCAAGCAAGTCAGACAATTTTCTCTGTTGACTCAAGTCTGAGGATATAGCTAGATATGATTTATCACCCATATTAGAGGTTTATACCACAACATTCTAAGCAAAGATATTTTCAAGTTGGATGGCAACAGAAAATCATTTTTATTCGACACAAATTTCATCGATCACTCGATCAGTGACATAGAAGAGATCATTCAATGATCAAGGAGAGGTACGCATTATAAAAATTATACAGACATCTGTTTGTTTTCTATCTTTTGTGCTTTATTACAAGTCTATAACAAGCAATATAAGATAAAACAGCAACAACAATAACAAAACCCACCAAAACCATGAGGGTGGGGGACTCAGGTTGAATTGCACTCATATCCTAAAACTGGAGTGGCAAGGCAGAGCTCTCTCAGGAATATTAACAGACCATTATGTAAAAGAATATCAGAACTCTAAATTAGGTGCTCTGAGTAAGTCTTTTTTTCTGTGCACCCCCCCACCCCCACACACACACACACACAGGTCCTACTGGGCTGTTGGTCAGTGCCGCAGGCTGCTTTTTAATCTCAGTAACCTGAGTGCTTTGGAAAGTGGACCCCAGGTCAGGTGTCTGACTAACTCCTGGGTATTCAATGAATTCCAAGTCAAGTCCAGGCTAGAGTCAGCTGCCTCCATTGTGAGTCTTTTGCAATTGGATGGATGTCTTGGCCCTTCTGTCTTGAGGATTGGAATCTCCTGAGCAGAGATTGGGTTTCACTTTCCATGTCTCCAGTGTTTGCATCAAGGTTATTAATATAATCTCTGCAGGGGCATCATATTGAGAGCAAACTGAAATTCAGATAATAAAGCCTGTATTGTGAAGTGAGGCTCAGCCAAGTCTGCAGAAGGAGATTGGACAACTGGGCAGCCACTCTGAGAAAATTTAAGAACTATCTACTTAACCCATTCTAGGAAACAGCTTCTTGCTTTTTATGTTATTCCCACTCACCTAGAATCTCAACCATGCCCGACAGTGCCCTAAACTGTGTATGGGGAAAGAAAATAATCCAAAAAACAATTATTTCCATCTAACAGTTCGGGACTTAGATCCCCTTCCCAAACCTTGGTTTAAATTTAATGAATCATTTAGACCCCCCCCCAAATCAGCCCACCTGGGGAGTAGGCAGCTGTAGTAGCAAGTGCACACGGGGGAGTCAACCCAAGCTTTGGATCTCAATCCTGCTACTTACAGTGCCTCCATTTCTTCCCTGAACAATGAGGATGATACCTATCAGCTACCTTGCCAAGTATATGTGAGACAATAGAGACAATGCATGTAAAGGATCTGTTACAGGATTCGGCAAAGAAGAGGTAGCCACCTAACGAACAAGGCAAAAGAGATGTCTAGGATTTTCTTCAAATCACAGTCCCAGGTGAATGTCTATACCAGCATTTTGGGCTTAAGTAAGTCATTGCAACTGCACATAAGCTTTATAGTCTTTATCTTTATGATTTTTTGATGTTTCCAGTTTTATATTTTTTTATCTACTTAATTAGTTTTGAGACAGGGTCTCATTATATCAAGTGTATGCCACTCTGCCTAGTTTATGCAGTGTTAGGGATTGAACCCAGGATTTCATGCATGCTAAACAAGCACTCTAATAACTGAGCTATATCTCCAGCTCCATGTTATTAATGATTCAAGTAATTCATGACTGAAAACACAATACAGATTAACCCTTTTTGAAGACTGACTTAATATTTTCTTTTCTATCATCTTTTAAATCTGTGCACTTTAATAAATATCTTAAGCAAAAATAAATTTATAAAATCTCTTGTAAAGGCTATCCTTAAGGCCAGTATGTGGGTGATTTTGCAAGTGTATTTTGGGAAATTTTTAAAATAAAATAAATTAACTGGCAAAAAAATTACACAATTTAGCCTACCTGGAGTTGTTTTAAAGCAAAATATATGTTTCATATGTATGCTTCGAATATTTTATTGAAATGTAATATACATAAAGGAAGGTGAGCACAGGATAAGTATACAGTGATTTGTTTTCATAAAGTGAACATACATGACTAATCAGCCTTAGCATCAACAAACATTGTCATTGCAATCTGTTGTGGGATATTTGCACTGTGTGTGAAAATGTATTCCTGTGACTGGTGTAAGAAAAAGCTGAACAGCCAAGAGCTAGGCAGAAGGTATAGGTGGGACTTCCAGGCAGAGAGAGAACTCTGGGAAGAAGAAGGCAGAGTCATCAGCCTTATGGACGAAGCAGCCTGGTCAGTAGAGAGAGCTGATAGAACAAGCCACACAACAGAACGTAGATTAAAATAAATGGGTTAATTTGAGTTATAAGAGCTAGTGAGATAAGCCTAAGTAAGCTAAAGCAGAGCTTTCATAATTAATAAGTCTCCGTGTCATTATTTGAGAGCTGGTAGCCCAAAGAAAAATCCAACTACAGTAATCCATATCATCATAGATTAGTTTTGTCTGTCTTGTGCTTTCTATAAATCAAATCACAATGCAATTGTTTTATATTGCTGAGTAACAAATTACCACAGACCCTGTAGCTTAAAACAACAGAAATCAATTGTCTCAGTTTCTGTATGTCAAAATCCAAGGCTAATGTGGCTGGATTCTTTTTCCAAGGCCTTACAGGGCTTAAATAAAGGGGTCAAAAAGGACTATGGTATCATTTAAGGGTTGGGGTCCTCGTCCAATCCCACTGGTTTTTAGCAGAATTCATTTCATTGCAGTTATAGTACTGAGGTTAGTGTCAGCAACTAGAGCTCACCAACACTCCTTGTTTCAAGACCTCTTCCAATTTCAGGCCAACATATCAATTTTTTTTCATGTCAGCAGCCCAAGAATATGTTCTGCTCTTTTTTTGAGTGAAAATTTGTTTTCATCTTTAATAAGTGGCAAGATTACTCTCTCTCTCTCTCTCTCTCTCTCTCTCTATATATATATATATATATATATATATATATACACATAACTATTTTAAAATAAATAAATTTCTTTCTAAATGTTTGTATTCTTTGACATTTTCATACAAGTGTCTAATAAAGTTTTGATGATTTTATTTTAAAATTCCATGAGATTAATTTGAATCACCAGAATACAATCTCATTTTGTTCGGGCAACTGATGTGAAACTTTCATTGCATCTTTAAACTTTTTCCTGCTTCCTTGAACAATCAAAACAAGGTGCATCCATACTGGGCTCATGGAGTCTTGGAAGGCCATTTTAGAATTCTGTGTGCTATATACAATTTTTTATATGTGGTTTCTTTCATTCAACGTTTTATTTATGAGATTTTCCTATATTATGAGAGACTATATAGCCTGTTGCTATGAATTATGCCATTGTTTGTTGAATATGTTACATATTTTTATCCAACATTTGTTCATATTGATGAGCATTATCATTTTATTTTCTTGTATTGATTTGGGACTTATGATGTTGTTTTCATATAGGATTTCACTATGTAGCTCTAACTCTCCTGGAACTCACTCTATAGTTCAGGCTAGCCTGGAATTTACAGAGATCTTCATCTTTGCCTCCGAAGTGCTGGGACTAAAGGGATGTGGCATCACTGCCCAGCTTGATATGGGATCGTACTGTGCAGCTCAAGCTCACCTCAAACTCATGATATTCCTGCCTCAGTCTCCAGAGCTGTTGTGACCAGCTCTCACTTGAGAATAGAGAGGATTAGAGCTAATACTCCTCCAGGTTTATTAGGAATGGAACATTAGATAGCATAGGCAAATTTTAAGTGCTGAGCTATTTATGAGCAGCTCCATGAACAAGACTTTTGGTGAACTTGTATACATACAAAGTGGACAATAAACAATCTTTTGGTTACAAACTAGTAAGATTTTTTTGAAGTTCTTTGTTAGTATAAAATAATCCAGTATGTCCCATGTGAGCCATAAGCCTAAAAGTAGAAATGGTATGACCAAAAAGAATAGATAACAGCCTATTGCCACCAAACCAGGAAGTCCTGGATTGGATGGCTCAGTCAGCAAAGTACTTACCTTGCTAGTACAAGGGTCTGACTTGAATCCTCGGGAACCCATGTAAAAAAGCTATCCATGTTTATGGTGTACACTTTCAGTCCCAGCGTAAGATAGATACCCAGGATTCAGTGGTCAGATGGTCTAGCCTAGTTGGTAAATTTCAGATCAGTGAAAGACCCTGTCTCAAAACTTAAGGTGGGTGGTTCCTGAGGAATGACATCAAAAATTTTTCTCTGGCCTCCACCTGCACCTACACACACACACACACACACACACACACACACACACACACACACACACACACGAAAGAAAAAGAAAGTTTCGTGAAGAGTGTATGACTGTAGTCCACTTGGCACAGCCTTACCACCACATGGTAGGATATGTGTCTATGTATTCATGAACTCTGGCCAACCTGGATTTTACCTTTTACACCTACAAGATACTCCTCTGTCAAAAGCACCAAGGGAATGTGCCTTGTCCAGCTCTAGCAGTTCTCCCTTACTGTCATGAAGCCTCCCCACATATTTCATATGTTTACTGGGTTATGATGTTTATTGCTAGCTTCCTATCTCCACCTACTAGGGTGCAAGCCTCTGCTTTGTGGGCATCTGTTAATTGTTGGTGCCCAGCAATGGCCTAGAAGAATGCCTGATAAACATCCCAAGTACTTAAAAGTATTTGTTGAATAAATGAGTAAGTTAAATATTAACCAAAGACATGAACTTTACATGATGATTATTTTTAATGATGAATTAATTTCATAGTTATAGTAAATATTTTTTTTAATATATGAACAATTAAGATACTGGAGAAACTTTTTTTGAACTTAGATAAGGGAAAATTTTTAATTATGTTTTCATATGCATTGACTTTCTGTGCTCCGTATCCTCTATCTCATTTTATTTTATTCACATGATTTACAAAGTAGACAACTTTCTCAGGTGCCCTACATTCTTTCTGACAACTGAGAATATACTCTGTAGAAAACTACATATTCAAAGATGCTCCTTTCATAGAGCAATATACCATATAAAAACAGTAACAATGAACAATGAGAGTCTGTAAATTTTGTCTCCTTTCTCCCAGAAACTAATCACTATTCTACTCTTCTTTCAAGATCAGACACAGTTGGAGTCAAGAGAAGAGCTGTCAAAGATAACTATCTTCAATGATGCTAATGTTCTTCGTCTGCATTCTTCAATATGATAGTCACCAATATAATAGTCACTACCTGTGTGTAGCTACTGAGTACTTCAAACGCAGCTACTGTGACTAAGAAACTATATTTTTCAATACTGAGGATTTAACCTAGAGCTTTACACATGCTAGGCAAACAGTGCCACAGAGCTTTCTTCCAACTTCATTCTCCTCTCACCTTTTAGTTTTAAGACTGGCTATCACTAAATTCCTCAGCTAACCTTGAACTCACTACATGGTTCAGGCAGGCAATCCTCATGCCTCAGCCTTCCAAGTAGCTAGGGTTACAGGTGTGCATCACTAAGCCTAAGTGGAGGAGGTTGGTTTTGTGTGTGTGTGTTGCTATATTGTTCAGTTCACCCTGGGCTCACATACATCGAGGCATCTGATGTAGGCTGGGGATCCTCCGGGGGTAATGATATTACTGCATTGGGTAATGAGGCAGAAAAAAGTCCAGTCTAGATAGGTTACCCAATAAATAAAAATGCTAGAACCAGGGCTTCAAAGAAAAAGAATATTACCTACTTTGAGATACTTCTTGGAGCACAGAGTAACTGGCTCTACTGTACTGTTATGAAATTAATTTGAGGTTGAGAAACTGTGATATATTACAGCTATCAGTCTCTCTGGACGGCTTTACAATCAACATGTAGGATATGAAAAAAGAAAGATGCCAATAAGATATTAATGTGGTACTCGGTGTTCAATCTTCTTTATGCAGCAGAATATTACAGCTGAGGAAAAAAAAGATCAAAAAGTTGGTTCTCTTTTATACAAAGAAACAGAAGAAGGAAAGTTGAACTTTAAATTATCCTATCTGTCGCTTCCCATTGATTGAGTCTTGTTCATTAAGATAAATTCCAAGGGAGACTATCATTTTTATCCTTTGAGCTCTCTAAAAATATATATGCCTTTGGCTGCCCTGCTTTCTCTCTTTTTCTTTCCACCTTTTATTCTTTCGCTTCTTTGCCTGTATAGGCAGCTGCCAAGGAGGAACTCTGTGTTCTATCCCATCGTGCTTCCTTTTCTAATTGGGTTCCTCTGGAAATACACGTACCTGCAGTTTAACACCTGATACCTACTAACAGAAATGCCCAAGTGAAATCAGACATGGCCCTTTCCTCGGCTTTGCATGCCGTTCTGCTACAAGAAGGTTGTGTGATTCCTCACTAAAAGAAAAGAACCCAAACTCAGCCAGCTCTACCATAAACTAGCTGTGGGATCTTGGGGGAGCCTTTCAGCCTAATTCTCAGCTTCCACATCTGTTGAAAAGCAGATAATAATGATGAGCGCAAGATGGCTAAGTGAGCTTGCTGTATGGCTTTTGGCATTCTCCCTTCTTTCCCAGCAGGCTGATTTGTTCTCTCACACACACTCCGCCTATGGACTAATACTGATGTGATGTGGACATTCCTGGTAACTGGCAGATAGCAGGTGCTCAATAAACATGAATGCATTCCTCTTTCCACTCTGTTCTCAGCAAAGCAGCTAGAGCGGGATGTTAAACAGCTGTCCCTTGTTCTTCCCCTTGCCCTTCATTGCCAGGGATAAAGTAACAGGACAAAGCAGGAAGCATTCATGCTCACAAATCAACAACTTGGGGCCAGATGGACACCGTGCAAAGGAGAAAAGTCAGCAGTTGATCCTCATTGACACACTCCATTCTCCAGCCCTCCCCCACCCCCGACCCTGGGAACCTTCTTCCCTAGGGCTTCTATCTATAGACTCAGTTCCAACCTTGTCCCTATTCACAGTTAAAATGTGCTTTGTTTGTTTGGTGCTGGGAATGAACACAGATCCTTGTAAATGGTTATCTCACACTCTACAGTTAAGCTACACACCCAGCCTCTAGAATGCATTGTTCTGAGCATATTATCTCAGCCATCAAATAATGGGAGAATTCTTTCCATTTTAAAGTTTTTTTTTTTTCCTAATCCTGGCTATAAATCTTTGTCATTCCAGGCTTACAGGGGTGTGCCAACGTCTGATGCCTCTTGAACTGCAGATGTGACCCACCATTTTCTTAGTGCAGATTGCTTGAGTAGTCTCCACATGAAGGAATTTCTCCTAGATTTCTGTCCATTTGAGTAAGTGAGGAGAGCAGTGAACAGTTTGTCTGAGGTGAGGGTAAGGGATGTTAAATAAAATTCTAGAAGCAGTTTTAAAGGAGGTTTCTGGGAAGACTAGTTGAAAATGGGACAAGGCTTGAGATGCTTGAGAAAAGCAAGTTGAAGGAACAGGTTTAGGACCACAGTATGGGGCAGAAGCAGGGCAAAACAGAAGGCCCTCTATCTCAAAAAGAGGCTGTAGGGGAAAAGGCAAAGAATTCTTCATGCAACTAAAGTCATTCTTCACAGTCTTTTGAGGATTCCAAAAGTATTGAATTTTAAGGATTCGATGAGATTAAATTCTTTGGAGAAAAGGGAATAGAGACAACATATTTCATGGTGAGATGGCGAAACATAAAGGGTTTTCAGCTCCCACCCCAGCCCCATACATAAACTCTAGGTTCCAAATTGATGCAGGTTTCAGGAACAACAACAAAAAAAAAAAATTGCAAGGCTATTTGTTTTTTAGAGAAAAGGACCTGGGGCTGCCTTTTCACGGAGGACAGATTATCAGATCCATCTTCAGAGAACTCAAGTTTATCCTAATCAATTCCAAAGTTGCCTTAAATTTCGCAGCTTATCAAGCAACTACATATTTGCATTGGGAAAAGGGAGAACTCATTGCTACTCTTTACTGATACAGCTAATAGACTGAAATATTTTTAAATGATTATCACTAATGACTTTACACTGTTATCTAAATACTTGCTCATAACAACAAATAGACTCTACTCATTTTTATAACTGTGATAAAACTGAGGCAAAATCACTTGTCTAGGTTCACAGAGCTAGCAAGTTGCAGAAAAGAATACAAAACTCAGCTCTACCACAAACCATATTATGAGATAATGTCTTAGTTACTCATCTATTGCTGTGAAGACCATGAGTGAGGCAACTTACAAAAGAAAATGTTTGTTGGGGCTCAGGGTTCCAAAGGGTTAGAGTTCATGATCACCGCATTGGGAAGCGTGTCGGCAGGCAGGCAGGCATGTTGCTGGACCATTAGCTAAGGGCTTGTATCCTGATCTGCAAGTTGGAGGCAGAGAATGGGAGAGGGAGGGAGGGAGGGAGGGAGGGGGGGGGGGGGGGGGGGGGGGGGGAGGGAGGGAGGGAGGGAGGGGAGAGAGAGAGAGAGAGAGAGAGAGAGAGAGAGAGAGAGAGAACTAACTTGGAATGGTATGGCCTTTTGAAACCTCAAAGCTCACATCTAGCAACACACCTCCTCTAACAAAGCCACATCTCCTAAATCTTCCCAAACAGTTCCACCAACTGGAGACCACGCATTCAAATATATGAGCCTATGAGGGACATTCTCATTCAAACCACTACAGATAGGTATCCACAATAGTCCAGACTTGAAGTGTAGATAGTCAACATTATTATAATGACAAGCAGGCCTTCAAGTTTCAGGGCACTCAGAACAGCATTTAAACATTTTTATAGGTAAGGATAGTGATCAGAATGTCAGTTTCAAGTGTTTGCTTCTGAAAAATGGTAAAGAGGATTATCCAGTATTTGATTAAGTCAATGAGACACATCCTGGGTGGGTGGAGCTTTCTTCCCACCTTTAAATACATGGCCCCTAAATGACTGCATATACTGTTGAGTGCAATAAACATTTCTGCTTCAAAATTCATGAAATTTGTTGAATTTTTATAGATATGGGGTCTTGTGTGTTTAAATCTTTTTATGTATGTGTTTTGCATGCATAGCATGTGCACCTCGGTGCCACAGAGGTTAGAAGAGGGCAAACCCCATGGAACTAGAGTCACAGATGCTCGGGAGTCACTACTTCGGTGCTGGGAACAAAATAGGTTCTCCACAAGAATAGCAAGGGCTTTTAACTCCAGAGCCATCTTTCCAACTCCTAAATATAGGTTTTCTTCCTTCACCTTTCATGCCCTCTCTGGTTTTAGTTGACAACAGGCATCTATTAGTAGAAGGAGAGTGTTTTAGAAAGAAAAAAGAGAGAGCCCCAGTGCTATGTGGGTATGCTGGGAAGCCACTTTTTCCACTCTTCTATCATTTAGCAGCTACTGCCCCACTTGAGGACATGGTTTTGGATGTCTTAATGGACTATACAGACAGGCAGCAATAAAACATACACGAGTTGTAGTAGTTGGCTTAGAAAAACAATCTATTCCTTTCAATAATTTTTTAAGGGCACAATATGTTTGTTCCTTTTTTAATCAACTCTCTAGAACAACAAGAGATCTAGAAGCAAATGGGAGGCATTTTATAGAGTAATGAAGCCAGCCGCCGCAGCATAGAAATAACAGGTTCTGACAGGTTAGTTTAATTTGTCTTTGTATGCAAACCTCAAGCATCTTCCCTATTGTTCTATCTACTGTCATCTTAGATATACAGGGCCTTTCATTGGCTTTACAAATAAATTGTTCAAAAGCATCCTACACTAGAATGAAAAATAATTACATTAGGATGCTTCTCAACTTCCCTGTGATGGAATGCCATTATGACTGATAGCCATGGAATTGTCAACATGTTTCACTTTGCTCTACTTCCTATATTAAAGGAAATTTGGAAAAAGATTTATCTTTCTAGCCAGATGTGGTGGTTGGTGCAAGTCTTTAATTCCAGCACTCCAGAGACAGAGTCAAGAGGATTGTGGCAAGTTCAAGACTAGTCTGAGACTCATATCAAGTGCCAAGCTAGCCAGTTCAATATAGCAACACCCCATCTGTGGTCATTTGAATGTAATTGGCCCCCATTATCTCATAGGGAGTGACACTATTGGGAGGTATGACTTTGTTGGAGTAGGTATGGCCTTGTTGGAAGAAATGTGTCACTGTGGGGATGAGCTTTGAGGTTTCCTATGCTAAGGACACCACCCAGTGTCTCAATTGACTTCCTGTTGCCTGCAAAATGTAGAACTCTCAACTACCTCTACAGTGCCATGCTTACCTGCATGTTTCCATGCTTCCCACCATGATGATAATGGATTGAACCTCTGAAACTATAAGTGAGTCACTCCAATTAAATGTTTTCTTTATGAGAATTATCATGGTCATGGTGTTTCTTCACAGCAATAAAAACCCAAAGATACCATATCAAAATTTGTATTTCCTTCCTTCCTTCTCATCAACTCCAGGACTTTGCACATGCTAAGCATGCATTCTACCACAGAGCTACACAATTAGCCCCTCTTTCTCGTTTATCTGGAATAGACTGTCCTGTCACCCTCTCATATATTTTAGCTCTAAGATATACTTTTCATCAAAAAAATTTAATTAACATTATTTTCTTGTGTTCTTCTGAATGATATAGTCTCACAATGACATACATCACAATAATTACTCTAAGTATGCAATGGCCAAACATTTTTTTTTGTATAAGGGAGTTACTTCCTACAAAAGTACATAGCCCTCAAAAGGAGGACAAGGTAATGTAAAAACAGGGGTTGGGTTGAAAATGGGAAGGGGTTGAAGTGCAAATTAAAAGGGCAGGAAAAGGGATCAAGAGACAGAACAGAAAAGTCTTGAGTTAAGAGCAGTTGTGATGGCGTTACTGAATGGACTAGGTTGAAATGCTGAACCAAATGAGTAACTAATTATCCAAAAGAGATTAAGTTTTAAACCAGAAAAGACTGAGTCATTTCAAAGAGACAAAGTGTAAGTAATGCCCGCCCCCCTTTGGAGGAAATGAGGAGTCATGAGCAGGTGGCGATCAGTTATAGAGAGATGAAGTTATTTTTTTGCACAAATGACTCACAGATCTCTAAGAAGACTCTAACACCCACAGAATTTCCAAATGACGTCAAAAATGCTTGCATGTCCTCTGGTAAATTCCCCTTGATCTGTAGCTGAATGCTAGAGAATGGTAGTTTCATCATATATTGTCAGCTGTTAAATGAAGAGAGATGATTCATAGATCAATACATACAAAATAAACTGAGTTACATAAAAATGAGTGATTATAACTGCAATCATTTTTTAATTAAATTTATTCTCTGAAAATTTTGCACATGCCTATAATGCACCCTGATTACTCTCTCCCTCTACCCTCTTTTATCTACCTCCAACCCCGTCAGTCCTCCCTCTTCCTTACAAAATTTTCCCTTCACAATTGTGCCTTTTTGTTTTGTGACTCACTGAGTTTACCCAAGGCTGTCTGTGTCACCATGGGGTTTGAACTATTCACTGGAGCCTTGTGGGCACACAATTGAAGACAACACTGTCTCCTCTCTCAGATCCTGTCAGTAGCCAATAGCTCGGCACTAAGGGGTGGAACCCCGTTTTAGCTTTATTTCTGTTGCTGTGATAAAATATCCTGACAAAGAGGAGAAAAGATTTCTTTTAGCTCACAATCCCAGATTACTGCAGGGAAGTCAAAGCAACAGGAACTTGAAGCTGCTCGTCAAATCCATAGAAGAGCAGAAAGAAATGAATTATGCATGCCTGCTTGTGCTCAGCCACCTTGCTATGCTTAAACTGTTTGCAAACCAGAGACTGGCGCTATCCACAATGTGTGCATCTTCCACATTTAAGGCAGTCAAGACAATTCCCTGCAGACATGCCCACAGACCGCCCTCTTCTAGATAATTCTTCAACAAGACTCTCTTTGCAGGTGACTCTACATTGTGTCAAGTTAACAGTTAAAACTAACTGTTACAGGTCCCATGTGTCCCTCTCTCATCCATGACTGCCTGTTGACAGGGCCAGGCTGGTGCAGGCCCAGTGCCAATAAATGCAGCTGCTGTGGGTTCATGCTATTGCAAGGGTTCTTAGCATCACTGTTGAATGTTATTATGTCTCTTCCAAGAGAGGATAAGCAAATTAAGGTTTTCAAACACACTTGCCAGGGAATTAGTCGTTCATAAGATGCATATTAATAACTTATTGGCCTAATAGTCCCTGAAAATTTTTGGGAAAGAAAGCTTTATTCTTTAAAGTACTTTACAGGAGATCTAGCTAGGGCACAGACGGAGGCTAGGGATGACAGTTTGTAAAGTATGGACAAAAGAAAAACTTTCAGAACCAGTGAGATAGCTGAGTTTGATTGAGACCTAGAACCCATATAATGTAAGGAGAGAACCAATTCCTAAAAGTTGTCTTCTGACCTCAACATGCATGCCACAGCATGAGCATGCTCATGCACCCACATGTATACACACACTAAATAAATGTAATTAAGGAATTTTTAAATTAACTTACTTCTTGTTTTGTTTTGTTGCTGATAGTTTGTTTGTTTGTTTTTAGGGAAGTAGATAATCCTCTGGCTCATATAAGTATAGTTTCTTTCAGTGACTGCCACAGCATATCTAGATGTGAGCAGGGATGATGCTGGGTCTAGCCCAACCCTTCTAACATCAATCAAGAGGGTAAACAGTGGGGTCTACCAAGCAGCAAGAAAATCTTGGGTCTTCACAGTGTCCAAAGACTGCAGCTAAACATGACGTGGTGGGACTAGAGTGATGACTCAGAGTTAGGAGCACTTTCTGCTCTTGAAAAGGGCCTGCATTTGAATCCCAGAGCCCACATGGGAGCTCCCAATCATTTGTAACTCCACTTCCATGGGATCCTATACCATCTTCTGTCCTCTGAGAACACCAGGCATGTATATGGTTCCCATACACACATGCAGGCATTCAGATACAAAATAAAACAAATAAGTATTTTAATAAAACCAATAAAAATAAAAAGTTAGGCATTTGGTCAATAATCTCTAATTAGTGGAGCTGGAAGGAATGGAGACAGCAGATATCCACGCAATGGAAATGACAAGTGTGGCATGCCATGCTTTCCTGGAACAAGTAAGTACATTTCCATCAAAACTTGAAATAATGAAAAATTTGCTAACAGAGTGTTAAGCTAGTTCAATACAGTCTGTTTGACTTATGTCTGCTGCTCTCTGCCTTTGGTGTCTGTAATTGTCTTTGACGTTTAATTGAAAACGTCATTTTTCTTTTTTTACTAAGCAACCCATTTGAGACCTTGGTGGTCACTTAAGACCCACTTCTTTGCCATCTGGCGTTCATCCTCAGCTAAGATTCTGTAGGAGATTCATGGTCTGGCGCTGTCTGCTGCGTTTGTCTATTGATCTTGTGGTTCTTGGGAAAGCAGTGTCTCATTCATATTTTCACATTCTATATTATAATGAAGGTTCTTTGGCTTCCCATGGTTTCATAGCTGTGAAATCAATTATGACTTCAGTAGCACTGACAAGGTACTATATTTGTGAAAAGAAAATTGAAAAATGATTACCTGATGGATGAGAAATGGTTTTGACATTTAAAAACAGAAAAATGCTTCTCCATATCTCTTCTAAATTACATCTGATGTTGACATTAGCATTTAGATAATTCACCCAATTGTGGCAAGTATCATGCACTAATTCTTAACAGCAGTAAAACCTATTACAATGGGGAATAATAGCCCTTCAAAGGGCTTCATTTAAGCTTTCTTCTGCTCTGCACATCATATCAGCCCCATAATAATTAACTTAGTTTTCTGGAGTTTGGCTAGAGCAAACCCTGAGGAGAACATAATGGGCCACCTGGACTAGCAGGAGCCTCAGCCAGGACAATAGGCCTTGGTCCAAAGGTTTGTGTTTATTCAGGGAAGGCTTAGTGGACAACACTGAACTAAAAAGGATCAGCTTTTACTATTTTTTTTAAATTTTGGGCAACGAGGGACAAATGTTCCCTTAATTGCCTGGAAGCAATTTTGATAAAAAGGAAAAATAGAATAATATAAGTCTTTGATCTGTGGCAAACTTAACCCCAAATTATAATAAAAGCAGATGGAGATGCTACTCTACCTTAGTCTCCCTTATTCTAGCTGCTTTTGGAAGATTCTAAACAAATGCATTCAGACATTTTCCTGATGGAATTGAGTACACATGTTGGAACCAACCCTCTTCCCAAACGGCCTGGGCAGCAGGGTCCTATCTCATCAGGTCATGCAAAAGACAGAGAATGGCCTGTGCAGATTGAGTTCACCAACCTTCATCTCCATCAACTGAAATACAGTGGCGGCTGAAGAGATCTCATGAAGTTGTGGTTGAAGTATTCTGCCTTGCCTTAGGTAGTAGGTCATCAAGCACCACCCAGCCAGGCAGAAAATAGGGTGTTGAATTTGCAGATGCTGGGAATAGTACATGCAAAGAAAAAGTATCATACAAGATTGTCTGTGAAGAATTCCGAGAGGAGTTCAGTGTGGCATTGACTGTTATGATCACACTAGTCCCAAAGGGAGCCAGAACCAGAAGAGCAATCTATACCATACTCAGATTGGGCTTGATTTCTGTCTCAGTAAAGTGAAGCCAACAATCTAGAAATAAAGCGTTGTAAGATGACCCTCTTCCTCATCGCTCCCTGGGCATTAGAGTTTCCTAGAACAAATTCAGCACGAATCCCATCATATCTCTCTCTCTCTCTCTCTCTCTCTCTCTCTCTCTCTCTCTCTCTCTCTCTCTCTCTCTCTCTCTCTTTCTCCTCACAAATACTTCCTTCTGAATGCTCCAATTTAATCTTATAATTGCTTTTTACCCTTTTACCCTGTACTTAAAATAATCTAGTGGATAAAGTCATATACATGTCTTCTTCCTCCATGAGAAGAGCAGAGTGTGGAGCTGGATAGATTAATCAGTGGTTAAGGACCTGAGTTCAGTTCCCAGAATCCACAGCAGATGGTTCACAATCACTTGTAACTCTAGCTCCAGGGGACTGGACACCTCTGGCTCCTTTGGACATACGCACTCAAGTGTACATACCACCAGATATAATTGAAATAATAAAATAATATTTTTTAAGAACAGAGAGTGTTTTATCCATTTCCAACCACTATCTGGAATGAAGCAGGAATTCGACACATGCTTGTTAGATGAAAGAACTTGTTTATATTTTCTGCAGCTACCACTACCAGCTCAGTTTGATTCTGCCTCTGTAAAAAGAAAGTAGTGTTCCGATTTTTCTCCTTAATTTGTTGAAAACATTTCACACATGTCATTCATAGCCACTGATTTCTAATCAGTCGAGTTTCATGCAAAGCATGCTAAGGGTAGGTTGCATTTTCATTTGTTTATAGACCCTACAGCTCAAGCTCTAGAATTAAACGTCTACTGCACTTTTCCCTCATTTACTTCCAAAAGAGAAGTTAGGATATATTCTTTTCCTTTAAATGGTGATCATGAGAAACCAATAAGAATGCATTGAAAGCACATGTGCATTCACTTTTCATTTATCTTAGATCAAAATTAGATATTTCTCCTCCATTATCTCATCAAAGTATGTGATTTATGAAAGAAACTCAAATGAGCATCATTAAAACTGATTACTCTAAGTAGATGCTGACGCATATGTGAGTAGACAATGCTGATTACAATGTTAGAGAAAGCCTCTAATGATAAGTGTAATAATGCAATTCTGTGGTGTTGCTAAATGGGTGAAAAGTAGAGGTCCTTGGTGCAATTGCACCTGCTGACCTGCTGTACAGGCTGAATGGAAGATAAGTGGACATGTAGTTCTTTCTGCTTGTACCCTCTGCAACAGCTCTTGGGTGGATAATGTCCTCAGGCTGCCCCAGCTCTGCAATGTCCTTGTTGAAGATTCTGAACCCAAGGGTCTCATGCAGAAACAGGGAGGCTAAAGGGAGAACATAGCATAGAGAAGAAAATTCTGAGAGAAGAACTGCTCCACTGGACACACTTTCGCAGACGTTCCCAAGCCCACCACAATAACCTCTGCATTTCTCTCTGTTCACTGGATTCTTGATCCACCTCCCACCTGCACCTTCCACCTCACTCTGGACATTGCTGCATCCGTGACCCTACTCTTTCTTCCATTGCATCCCTGCTTTCCTCCATCACCTCGACCTCTCAAAGGTTTTCAACATAAAAATGTTCCAGTCTTTATACTGTGTAATCTTTCTTCTCTGCTTAGCTTCCTGGTCAAACAGAAGGAAGACATGCCCCTTAATTTCTTCAACCCTCCCTAGCTCCTTAACCCTCCCTTTAAGTCTGGAGCTGCTATCTCTATCCTACAGCTCTCCTTCTTCTCTCCTCCTTCTCCTCTTTCTTATTTTGAGACAGGGTTTGTCTGTGTAGCCCTGGCTGTCCTGGAATTCGCTCTGTAGACTAGACCAGCCTCGAACTCAGAGAGAGCCACCTGCCTCTGCCTCTGCCTCCTGAGTGCTGGGATTAAGGGTGTGTACCACCACTGCCTGACTAAATGAAGCCCTTCTTAATAAGATAGACATGCATCTCATCATCCAGGGTCACCACCTGTGATCAGTTCTCCACACAATTTGACCTCTCAGAAGCATGTGATGACTGCTTCAGATTTTCTCCACACACACTACACAGTGATCTCTCCTGATTCTAGCTACCTCTCAGATAAATCCCTTCTCTACCTCTTGCCACCTGGATATGGGCATGTTTAAGAATGTTCACACCTTTCCTTCTGAATGTTTTTCCTGTGGCTGATTCTCCACTTGTGATGCCAGCCAATAATGTTTTCCTTTGATCATCCCTCCCACTGCCATTTAGCTGATTCTTCCTTTAGGAAATTCGCTCTCTGTTTTATGGCATGGTTCACTGTAATGCTAAGCGTTTTAGCATTCTGGTGGAAGGTAGAGGGTCAGCTAGAAAAATGCTGTGTCTAGCTCTACCACATACTGCCTGGTGACCATTGACCACATTTTTTAAACAACCTGAGCCACAGTTTTCCCATTTGGAGAACCAAACATAATAATACATCCCTGTCTCATGTAGTTGTGAGAATTTAGAGAATTCAGATAAATCACCTCGCCTAAAGTAGTTGTTCCAAGGGTTGGAGGTGCTGTTGTTGTTGCTGTTTTTGTTGTTATTATTATACCCAGTGTAGACGAATTTCTAAATGGTCTTATTAAATAAAAAAACATGGAGCCAGATATAGTGGTGAAAACCTGAGAGATCAGGGAAATAGGGAAAGCCACAGCTAACCTCACCTCACCAACTCCGCAGCTTCCAAAAGCGAGATACTTCCTATCTACCCATGCCTATGTGCCTTGCTGTTCTGCCATCTGATTTGCTCTCTCTGTCCAGCTACATCACTCCCTCTTCCTGCCCAGCTCTATCACTTCCTGACTGTACAGACCTCCAGACCTCCATAGTTAACTACTGTTGGAATTTAAAGCATGTGCCACCACACCTGGCTCTGTTCCCAGTATAGCCTTGAACTCACAGAGATCCAGACAGATCCCTGCTTGCCAAGTGATAAGATTAAAGGCCTGTGCTGCTACTGGCTGACTTCTGTGTAGTGGCTGGCTTTTTCCTCTTATCTCTAGGCAAATTTCATTGGGAGACACAGTATATTGGAGGACACAATACATCATCACAACCCAGTAAATGTTTCCTGAAAGGGAATGAACCATGGGGGTGCTCCAGGCACTGTAGCAGAAAGGTGGGGGATCATAAGGTTTAAGGTCATTTCTTTGTTTTCTTATTCATTCATTTATTACTTGAGATGGGGGTCTTACTATGTTCTCCTGGCTGGCCAGAAACTCACTATGTAAATGAGGCTAGCCTTAAACTCTTAGAGATATTAAACTCTTAGAGATACACCTGTATCTGCCTCCTGCATGCCGAAATTAAAGGCAAGAACCATCAGGCACAAGCCAACATGTGCAGCCAGGTTTAAGGACTCCTGAGTCTCTTCCAGTCTTGTAGCATAGAATAGAGACAACTCCAGTCCAATATGAATGGCTAACTTTTACAAAGTATCACTTTATTTTTTAAGAATGAGTTTTGCTATATTGCCCAAGCTTGCCTGAAGCTCCTATGGTCACACAGTCCACCTGCCTTAGCTCCTGAATACCTGGGACTACAGCATCACCACATCTGGCTTATAATATAGTACTTTTATAAAACATATTTTCATACACATAACAGAATCATCTTTTAGATTAAGCTGTTTATCCACTTTAGCCTGCTATATACAAACCCATTATGAGGTGATTCCAGTCTTTGCTGATTACTCCATTAAGTAATCCATTGGGATCCGTGTTTTCCATTTAAAACAATTACCTCAATGAAAATTGCATAAACAGAACGTGCTATCAAAGAAGAAATCATCATTTGATTCTCCAGAAATTAAACCAGCCCTCCCCAACTCAGCCAACTCATCTGGTGGGATATAACAGGCTTTTTCTCCTAAGTAACTTTTTCACATAACTCAAGCAATTATCTCCCTAAAGGATCCCCCAGTGTGTGAGTGAATCAGTGCTCTGATTAGCAATCTGGCTTTGCTTCATTGACTGATCGGGTTTCTTCTAACTTAAGATTAGTTTTTACTTTTTTGCTTTGGAGTAATTTTGTACTTACAGAGACATTGCATCGTTCCAACGTGTCTGTCATCCAGCCCCCCCCCCCAATGCTTTATACAACAGCAATACACTTATCGAGTCAAGAAATTAACTCAGACTTTATCAACTGAACTATAGACGTTACTCAAATTTCATTAGTTTTTCACCTAATGTCTTTTTTTTTTCAATTCCAGAATTCAATTCAGGATACTATGTTGCACATAGTCATCATGTCATGTGAATAAATATCCCATTAATACTGAATAATGCCAAATAATTCCTACCAAATGTTCTCATCAAACTGGAAGGTGAGAAAACACAGGCAAAATGGAATTTAGGCCAGTCATCCAAACGAGCAAAATTGGTTGGGAAAAAATATTTTTCAGTTTCTGTTAAAGAGAAATACTAAGTCTTCTGTGGCTCCTTCCCCACCACCATCCAAAAACTTTCTCTAGTTTTGTCTTTCATGCAAAGTTACGTTTCTGGTTGTGCCTCTACTGATGATATGGAAGTGACATATTCATTATCAAATGAAAATCAGAGCATGATTTCCCAACTCATTCCTGCCTCCATGCAAATACTAACTTATAGGTCTTACTCTTCACATGCCTGTCTGGAAAATTTGGGTCTGGGACTCTGCATATTTGTACACACAGACACACATAGACACAGACGCACACGCACACACACATAAAATCAGACTTTACGGCAGGGTATAGAACACATTGAATTAGACACTCTGAATGTTTCCTTGGTTTCAGAGGCTAAGGGGGCTTTGGGCTATGCCCTGTACCAGGAGAGGTAGAGGATTCCTCCTTGTGGCTGCAGGCCTGTTTCTTTGTGGAACCCCCAAGACTATTGGAGTCAAGAAATGATTCCCACTTCTCAGAGTTTTGTAGCACAAATAGTGTGCAATACATATGTAACTCACACAGTTGAAGAACTGCATTCTATTTCATTGGTTTTATGGAAAGTAACTGAAGAGGACAACAGAGAGAAATGAAAGTTTTACAAAGACGTTGGCACCTGAGTAAATGACACCTTATCTTTGTTGTGCTTGAAGTTTCTGCATTGGTTACTTTTCATTCTCTACCTGGCAGTGCAGAAAAATGAGAATGTGATGATTTCACATGATATGCTTAGTTGGTTTTCCCCCTTCACCCACACTATGCCTTTTTAGAAACCTTCTCAATCATATTCCAGTAACCAGAACAGAACAAAGAAATATTAGCAAATTGATTTTGTCTGTGATTTCTCTCACTTTCTACATTCTCATGCGCAAAGCCAAAAAGAAGTACAGTGATCATGTAATCAAGAGGGATTATAGATCAAATATTTTCATTAAATGAGGAAACTGAATTTTTAAACTGAATTCAAGCCACTTAGCATCATAACTGTGTGAGACATCTGTTATTGCCATCTCTCACAGGTGTAGAAACTGAGGTTCAGACCTAACAGGAGAAGCAGAAAATCAGTCTGGACATAGAGTCTCTAAACTCACAAATATAAGATAGATATGACATCTTCTTTAATATTGTAACTATAATTCTTGCTTGATAATTGTTTTGTTATATGTAATTTTACTATGTTAAATTTAAAACCTTCCTTTTTAAAAAAAAAAGAAGAAAAGGGGAAGTGCTGTGGATATTGCTCTATATAAATAAAACACTGGCCAGTGACCAGGCAGGAAGTATAGGCGGGACAAGGAGAGAGGAGAATTGAGGGAACAGGAAGAAGGAGGGGGAGACATTGCTAGCCGCTGCCAGGACAAGCAGCATGTGAAGACGCCGGTAAGCCACGAGCCACGTGGCAAGGTATAGATTTATAGAAATGGGTTAATTTAAGATATAAGAACAGTTAGCAAGAAGACTGCCACGGTCATACAGTTTATAAGTTAAAAAAAAGGGGGGGTGGGGAAGTGCTGTGGGATGTTCTGTATGTCCTGTGGGAGCCCGTTCTTGGGTTCCTCATGACTTTACCCAGCAGGTCCGCATAGAGGATGATTAGGACCACAGGCCTGAGTGCAGGTGTCTGAGATGGTCTGAACTTGGCTGTGCTGGGGGATGGTCTGTATGGTAAATGTGTTGCTCTGATTGGTCAATAAATAAAACCTGATCTGCCTTGGCTAGGCAGGAAGTATAGGCGGGACTAACAGAGGAGAAATAAAAGGACAGGAAGGCAGAAGGACTCACTGCCTGCAGCAGCCGCCAGGACAAGGAAGATGTAAAGTACTGGTAAGCCACGAGCCACGTGGCAAGGTATAGATTTATAGAAATGGGTTAATTTAAGATGTAAGAACAGTTAGCAAGAAGTCTGCCACGGCCATACAGTTTGTAAGCAATAGAAGTCTCTGTGTTTACTTGGTTGGGTCTGAGCGGCTGTGGGACTGGCGGGAGACAAAGATTTGTCCTGACTGTGGGCAAAGCAGAAAAACTCTAGCTACAAGTCTCAGATGTTAATTTTATTTGCAAGCACAGACTGAAAAAAAATAGGACAGAAATGTTTAAATAGTCTACTATTTGCTCCAATGGACAGGCATCCTCCCATTCTGCAAATGGGAGACTACACCAGTGCAACCATTCCTGAAGGCAATTTAGCAATATCCTTTCAGTTTATATGATGCGGCCCAGTAATTCTAGCAACTTATCTTAAGGTGGTAATCAGAAACTTGTAAAAAAAGAAATTGTTTGCAAGTATTCTTTTTGAAATTGTACTAAAAAAAAATAACTGAGCCAGATATAGTGGTATACACTTTAATCCCAGCACTCAGAAGGCAGAGGCAGGTGGATCAATGGAGATTAAGGCCAGTCTAGTCTACATAGTGAGTTCCAGAACTTGCCTCAAACAAACAAACAATCAAACAAAAATAAAAAAAAAAACAAATAGATAGACAAATTGGGGCCAGAGAGATGGCTCAGTGGTTAAGAGTGCTTGCTGCTGGAGCAGAGGACCCAGGTTTGGCTGCCAGCACCCACACAGTGGTTCACAACCACAGCCATCAGTAACTCAAGTTTCAAGGGATCCTGCACCCTCTTCTGGCCTCCACTGGCATTACACACATGTACTACACATACTTTCATTCAGGTAAAACACCCACACACACATAAAAATAAATGTAAAAAATGAAAAACTGAGCTGGATTGAGCTGACATCTTTGACTTCAATTACTCCAGAGGCTGAGGCAAAATGATCTGAGAGTCAAGTGCAAACTAACTTGCATAATGAGTCTGAGGCCAGCTTCAACTATGTGTTACATAGCAAGAACTTGGTTTTTGTGTTTGGTTTGTTTTGTTGCTTTTTAAAATTGTAAAGAAACTAAGGGTTTAAAAGTAAAGAGTCAAATAAATAAAGGGTAGTTCTTTTTCTTTTTTGTTTTGCTTTTTGAGAGAGGGTCTCTATGTATCTCTAGCTGTTCTGGGACTTGCTTTGTAGAGCAGACTGGCCTTGAACTTGAAGAGATCTTCCTGCATCTGCCTCCCTACTGCTAGGATTAAAGGCATGTACAATAAACAGCAGTTTTTTTTAATGTGACACAGTATACAGTCATTAAAAGAGTGTCTTCTATATATGATTGGGAGTTGTGCCCATGAAATCTTAATGATATTGTTCCTTAAGCAAAATAAACTATTTTAATGATATAAAAGAATGCAGCCTTTTCGGTGCAAAAGTATAAACAAAATATACATGCACACTATGATCCCAATTTTTCTGAAAGAAAAATGTAAGCATGTGTAAAGTTAAGATAGAAAAGAACTATGCACCTGGGTATAATGGCACACTCCTATAATCTCAGCACAGGGAGGGATGAGGTAGGAGGAACAGGAGTTCAAGGCTTTCTTAGCTACATAGCTAGTTTGAAGCTAGCCTGGACTACAAGAGCTCCTGTCTCACAATACAAACACCATTATACCCATAAAATAATGCACCTCTCAACCTGCATTAGAAAACTTTTCTTTGCAGAAATGGTGGTTAACATAGCGACCCACATCTGGTCAATATGAAGAGAATAAGAGACTGTGGAATGATCAGTCCTAAATGGGATATCTATTTCACATCCCTTCCTCTCAAGGCTCAGGGATCATGGTGGAAGAGAAGGCAGAAAGAGCATAAGAGCCACAGGTGGTGGATGAACAAACACTGCAGAGCAGCTTCACATACGAGCTCACAGCAGTTGTGACGGCATGCACAGACCTGTATAATCCAGTTCAAATCCCAACCAGGAGATGGGAGTTGAGCACGTAATCCCACCGGTAACCATGAAGCTGTTTATGGGTAACTGTTAGGCACTGAACAAGAGGCAGTCAATTTTCCCTAAGAGCACAGCCCCTGTCATGTAGATTATTAACAGGTAACCTAGTGATGTAGATGGCTTATTGCCAAATAGCAGGCAGAAACTCTTTCCCTAGAGCGTGGCACCGGAACCTGCTCCCTCATTTTCTTTTTCCTTCTCTCCCAACAACCCATTCCTATTTGGTTGCATTTTCTGCTCAAGGACTGGACTCTTCAATTGCAGCTCACAGCATTACCAACAATCATACTTAAGGCTTTATCATGTTTGCAACTCTTCCTTTTTTCTGTTCTGATAACCCTGCTGTTAGAACTCTTGCCCAGGCATTCCTCAAAAATCTTACTCAAACTTTCCATTTGAAGGCTAACTATTTGGCTGTCTGGCTTACCAGAAGGAGGCTCTTTGTGTGGTTTTGCAACCAGCTCACAAAGGGAATGATTTCATTGCCAGTGCTGCTTTTTTAAAGCTAGTGAGGAAAGGGGGAGGGAGTATGTTCCCTGTAAATGCAGGCATTTCCTCTGAAGAATGTATGCTGTGCCTCTTATCTAGAAATGGGACTAGCGAGATGGCTTAGAGGGTAAAGAGGTTTGCTATGTAGGCCTGGTGACCCAAGTTCCATCCTCGGAACTCATGTAAACATTTAAAAGAGAACTGACTCCATGGAGTTGTCCACTGACCTCCACATGTGTGCAGTGGCACTCCACCAGAGTGTGCGTGCCCACACACTTAAACACACACACACACACACACACACACACACACACACACACACACACACAAACATAGAGTCATAAAGTACATACTAACTACCATTCTCAAAGATAAGTAACTAGAAAAGCTCAATCAGAAGAAGGGATTAATAGTACCTATCTTTTTCACCCTTGCTGATGATGGGAGTAATGATTATGTACAAAGCTGGGAGAATAAAGAGAATCTTATCTACATTATGATTAGTACTGTGCATGTATTTTATACTTCGAGTCTACTCAACTGTGAAAGTTCAGAACACGGGATAGATTATGATATGGCACAAAAACAGCACGTTGTACATAGTAAATGGTACCAAATCTATCCTTGAAGAAAAGCATGCCCTCCAGGTACAGGCTACCCCAGGTTCAGATTTGGCATATGGGGTGAGGTGAAGGAGCCCATGTGTTGTATGTGTCCAAATGAGAATAAGTTCTTGATAATGTCTACTGTTGAAACACAAATTGGAAATCAGACAGATAGTGCATGAATGCTAAAAATATGAAAGTATATGTCTGCAGTGCAGACTCGGATTCTTAAGATCTAGGATTGACATTCAAATAAAAGCAACAAATCATTATGAGCTGTGAGTAGGGGCATCTCTTACAGATACCCAGCAGGTTCAAGCATCTGCTATAAATTATTCCACAAATAAATAAGGTGAATTGAGTAGTGTAAAACTGTGTTAAAGTGATGTAGTTGGAGGCATTTTTTTTGCAATCAGAAGTTCATTTATTGAGTGTTTCCTACCCTCTTCTTTGTGGAGAGATAGAATGGCTAGGGGACTACATACCGAGGCTCTGGACTTAGAAAAAAAGTCTATTAATTCTGTGAAATGAAAGGGGAAAATCCTGTTCTTTAAAATAAATTGGCTATGTCTTTTTCCATTCAAGATGTTCAGCATATATAGTCAAGCACTTCAGAGTAAGAGAATAATTGAGATTAATGGGGAAATGTGACTGGAGGAGGAGATGACAGGACCATTTAGGTTTCAAAAATGTCTGAAGGGTAAAAAAGAAAAAGAAGGTGACAACCAGTGTTCAGTCTAGAGGGTTGAGGATGTTTTCAGGTTGGTAGAGTGTAGAGCGCTTTGATTGCTTTCAACATTATTGATGACTTAGCTTTGGAAATCACTGACTTGTTGTGTTCTGGAGAGCAGAGGCTGTGAAATCGCTAACTTGTCGGGTTACGAAGAGCAGAGGCTGGCACTTGCTTGGAATCTAGCTCCCTGTAGCTATCCTTTAGTGGGTAGAGTTAAATAAATTACAGAAAATAAAAAAAAAAAAACTTCACATATAAGACTTAGTCAAATTTATATCTAAAGTTACTGAAAATGTTGAAGTAATTATTCAAACAAAACACACAAATTTTGGAAAAGCTAATATGGTATGACCCCATTTTGTAGGCCTTGGGATCCCATCTCATACATGCTAGCTTTGACACTCAGCCACACTCCTAGCCCAGATCCCACATTAGTAAGAAGTTCAAAATATTATCTTAAAAAATACAGTATCTCAACATGAGTCATCTCTAGGAAAACTTTACCTTTTATATTCTCATGTCATAATATTGGGACTTTGCATAACTTTATGAAATCATATCAGTACTATTGGAAAGTCAACATGGCTATATTCAAGATCTGAAATACTTCAAGGTACTAAATTTTTAAATATTGAAAAAGGTTTTGAAAGGAAATTATAAAAAAGGTTTTATTTATCTTTATGTCTCTGTTTTATACTCATCAACTGAAGGTTTTGGAATATGGTATAAGTAAAAATCATTTGTGGGAACTGGATATAAAATTTAAGGACAATCATTCAAATACATCTCTCTATCTATCCCGAGGTATCTGCTACCTTCCTTTTCATTCCTTTTCCTTTTTTTATTTTTTATTTATTTATTTTTTTTGTAGACAAGTCTCTTGCAGGTCAGAAATTTACCACATAATCTAGGGCAATTGAACCGTGAACACCAGAAATCCTCCTGTCTCCACCTCCCATTCTGAGATTACAAGCATGTGCCACCAACTTAGCTTTAAAAATATATGTGCAGATTCTGGGGATCCAAATCTGAGCTGTCCCCCTAGCCTGGATCTTGCCTGGACCATGAACTTCTGATCCTCCTGCTTTCATCTCCCAAATGCTGCGATTGGAGATGAGCTCTACCACAGCTGGCTCATGGTGGTACCAGAGATCAAGCCCAAGGATCCATGCATACTAGACAAGTACTCTGCCAACTAAGTACACCCCAGGCCCAAAAAAGATACATTCCTCATCTTGTGGATGTGTCTGTAACCATCTCAGTTTGCTTGTGGAGAAATTCATATCAGCTACCTTGCTTTAAGTTATAACTTTAATGTTTTTGTCAGCAACTAAGAAGTTTTAAAATTTCTCTATGGGAAGAATTTACCGTAACATTGAGAACTTTGGATTTGGCCATTAGGAATACAGCCTGACATGAAGTTTATTGAAAGATGTTAACAAATTGTTACCGTTAGGTTTTTTTTTTTTTTCTGTTTTCTTATTTTATTTTTTAATCTAGTGGTCAGGGTTTAGAGATAGTCCCCAAATTCCTGGAATATGTAGAATATAGAAATAATTGGGTACACAATCTCTGGATCTTGGGTTCTTAAGAGTTTTATATAATATATGCTGTCATTTGTATTTAAAATTACTTTTTCTAGTCTAAAAATTTTCACATCAATCAGACTATCCAGGAGTCTAAGATCTAAAGCACACTTAGAAACACTGGAGATTTTGGTCCAAATACTGCCACACTGGTTTCAATCTCTTAGTAATATAAACTGAGGTATAGAAACATATGTTAAGCATTTGTCAAAATTAATCCTGGATTCCTAACTGTTGGAATACTGGCCACCCTGATAGAGAGGTCAATGAGCAGCTATGGGGGTTTTCCATATCCCTTACATCAAAGGTCTTGTATGGAAGCTGGCATTAATGACTAATAGGGACTTATGCACTGGTCTTCTAATTCCTATGATGTTCTTTATTTTAGGAGGCCAGTGTTCTGCCTCATCAGATGCCCTGTGCTGCTGGACTGCACCTGGATACCACTATCCACCAGAGTCAATTTCCAGGCATTTGTGTCTGAGGTTAACAGGATTCTAATCTGTAATTTTTTTCCTCCCGTGCACTCTTCTCATGAACTACTTCAGATCTACTTCAAGCCCTACATTGCAAATAGGATGACTATGGAATAATTCTGCGGGGTTTGGCAGTACAGTTGGTTTTATTTGGGCATTTTACTGGGCTACTAACTAAATGGAATATCTCTGAAGACCTTGTAGGCTATAGGATAGTTAATGTGGAGGTGATTTAATTGCTTTACTGGCATGTAAATATCGTGACAATTTAAATGATCTTCGTTACATAGCCCCAGAGTTGGATTTGCTCGTTCAGCTTAGTGTCCTTACTCTAGCATTGCAACAATTACAGTTAATGATTACTGCTAAGCACACCATCTACCATTTTGAATTTTGATGCCTCTATTAATATTTAGAGCAATGGTTCTCAACCTGTAAGTCATGAACCCTTTGGGGTTCATATAAGATATCCTGCATATCAGATATTGACATTAAGATTTATAACAGCAAAAATTATAGCTATGGCATAGCAATGATTTTATGATTGGGAGCCACTACAACATTGAAGGGTCACAGCATTAGGAAGGTTGAGAACCACTGATTTAGAGTAATGTACCACTTCTGTTGATTTGAAAGCAGTTGCCTGACGCCCAATGAGGTTCACTGATCTTCTCACCCTACACTATTAGTCGGACACTGCTGGGCTTGTGAAAGGCTAGAACAGCCTGTTGTAGACTTGGTCTTGGAAACTTGCTGTGTAGAGTGTTAGTCTATAGGATGTGGAATATGATTCTAGGTAGAAATCAAGTACCTGTGTCCATCTGGAGATCTGAATAATAGGATCTGGGAACGCAAAATTAGATATATACATTGAATTTCCAATAATTTGAGACAATCATTCTCCTCAAGTTTTCATAGATGTTAGAACTCAGGGAAGGAATGATCGCACCAGAGGAAATAGAAAATACCATTTATTGCTTCCACATAATCATTTTGCTTTGCTTTTCAGTTTATATGCCATCTATTACGCTGGTTGTATTTAATGATAACCTTTGGGCCAACATTTTCTGAATGTCAAAAAATCACTGACATTCTATAGAAGCCATGAACTTCACCTGGAGGAATTCAGGTCAAGAAATGGGTGTTTTGCCTACATGTATGTCTCTGTACCACATTCGTGCATGGCCCACTGAGGTCAAAAGAGGAAATTGGATCCCCTAGAGTTAGAAACAGTTGTGAGCTACCATGTGGCTGTTAGGAATAGAATCTGGGTCCTCTGGAAAAGCAGCAAGTGCTCTTAACTGCTGAGCCATCTCTCTAGCCCCATATAGCTTTTATTTTTTTCCCAAAGGAGGATACAGACAAGATCCATGGACTGCATTTGCTACCTTTCACCCTTTGGTCTCATTTAATTCACAGCAGCCTGCTCCATATCTTTTTTACCTCATGAAGTGACTTCTTGAAGGATTGGGACCCTCTGTCCCAATAGCCACTTTATCATATTTTTAAATATATTCTTAATTGACAAGAAAGCAAAAGATAGTAAGTAGCCAAATATCTCCTCATGAAAAGTGATGCTTAGCTCCATTTGAGGGTTACTGGGGGTGAACCTGAGTTCTGGATTTAATAGCGGACCATCAGAAAACATGGAATGTCATAAAAAAGATAACTGAAATGCATCCTTGTTTATGTCAGTGTGCATGCCTCTCCACGTACCGTATGAGTACCCATCAAGTTCCTTTTTTTTTTCCTTTGTGAGAGATTCACCAAAATAGAGACATCCTTTGAGGGTTAGATTATTAGTGAACTAGTAAGATTGGGAAGAACACATTTTATTCTAACTGTCCTGTCCAGATGATTGTTTTCCTCACACTCTATTTATGGTCCAGAACGTCTATGAAATTCCTACTTACCTTTCTTAGTCTGACAAGGGCAGACCAGTTAAGCCAGCTGTATCACTAGCTTACTTGTTCATATATCCACTTCCTTTTAGACTGGAACAGAAAGCCTTAATGCCACCAAGAAACACAAGAGCCACTTTAATTCAATACTGCTAATTACCACGTGAAGAAACATTTTGATGGGTCACAAGAGACTCAAGTCAGTATTCGAACAAGATCTGAGTGGCATTCAAGTCCCCTGGTATCTAATCTAATATCTGTTTTTAAAAGTCTGCTTTTCCAGAACTCACATGACATGTGTAATCTCTAGTACCATCAGATAAAACTGTTAAATCACTTTTCCCTTATAGATATGGTTCTCCAGCAGCAAGTCTTGTGCCTTTTGAAACTGCATAGCACCAGCAGACATTCTGTCTTGACCAAATCACCGGAGAGTTGATATTTACAGCCATATTTTGGATACATAATGTCAATAGGTTTTAATTTTCCTGTCCCTTCTTGATGTTTCAGTTTGACTGTCCTCATCTGTAGGTACCAGCTAGCAAGAAGTAGCAGAACATAGGAAGGAAATCACCATGTACAAATACATGGCAACTGTGATCTGTTGCGATAACAGCAAACTCAACGGCAAGGCCCGTGAGGCTCGAAATACAATTCTGTTTCCCAACTGTGACCTCCCTTATATATGCAAACTAGGCAGAGGTCACCTGCCTCCTTCTGTGTCATCCAATCAGACTGTGCCTAAAGACTGTTCTAGTCTAGAAACCCCCCTGAAGAAGAATGTGGTCAAGGGATAATATCAGATAGCTGCAGAGAAGAAACAGCTAAGTCCCCTCCATGCATGCCTACCTGCTACAATATTACCAAGCAGCCCTCCTACAGGAGAGTAGTTTTCATAGGAGTAAGAGCTCAGAATTCTAATTTTGTAAATAGAGTAGTCTACCCCCCCCAAAAAAAAAATCAGAAAACCCATGACTGTCTATAACTGAGGCCAAACAAAACTATATCATGAGTCATCTGAACGTTTGTGAACTCAACTGCGCACAGAAGCCCTGCATATAGCAATGTGCTCATAGGACTGTGAATCTTCTGCTAAACAGTCACAAGTCTACTCACCTGCCTCCTCCTCCTCAGTCCTGACTCTCACACGCAGTCGCAGATACCACTGTACACACAGTGAAATGGAATTATTTCCCTCTCTCTGGGGCAGCTGTATCCTCCATTCCCACGGGTGGTGTAGGCTGACCATTTTGAATTCTGGATGTTTGTATGTCAGCAAGTACCTATATTCATTTCAGCTTCCTGAAGCATTTATGAACATAGGTTAGTCATATTTCAGCCACGATATGGGAGATAAGACAGCCAGGGGATCTCATAGGTAGGCTGTGAGTAATAAATAAGGAAAAAGCACTTTGCAAACTATGAAGTATGATCCTAATGCACAATAGCATAAGATACTTTAGTTTCCCATTAGCCTACTTTATCACGAGCTGCCTTGCAGGGAGGCAGATGCTGGACATCGCCAGCCCAGCCTCCAGTTATGGAATAGGTCACAGAGAGCAAAGGAACTTTGGCTGTGACTGTTTCATCGGAAATGAAACGAGCTCATTACATTTTTCAAGAAGGCACCTCATTCTTGAGGGTCTCATGACCCCCATTTACTGTTCAAAACTAAACTTTTTAATAAGGTAAAAACTGATTTAATCTATTCATTTCATCTGCAAAAATAGCACTAACAATGTATCGATTTTTTTGCTTTCATAAAGAAGGCTGCTTATTACCAGATATTCAAGCACAGGACAGTCTAATAAACAGACAGCACATAGAGTTAGAATTATCAATAAGGGCTCCAAACCAGCGATTCATTTTCCTGTACTGAACCTCAGAAATTAGCCCCTTTTCAAACTGGTCTGTAACTGATAACTGAAATGCAATTGTGCACACAAGGCTGACACCACAGAAAAACTAATAAATGTGGGCTAGGAATACAGCTCCGCTGGTGGAGTGTTTGCCTAGCATGTGTGAAATCCTCAGGGTTTGGGTCCCCAGCACTGCAGACATTGGATGGGGTAGTGTACACCTGTGATTCCAAACTTGGGAGCGGGAGGCAGGAGCATGAGAAGTTTAAGGTCATCCTTTGCTACATGGTGAGTTGGAGGTCAGCCTAGCCTACATTAGCGGATCTTGTCAAAGACAGAGAGGGAGGGAGGAAAAAAGGAGGGAGGGGCTGCTGAGTAGACAAGAAGTGGTGTAAGCCCGGCTTCTGAAAAACAACTCTTCTTGAGAAGCTGAGAACACGGCGTGAATCAGCCAAGTACTCGACCGACTGCCTTTTGTGAATTTAAATTCAAAATGAGGTGACAAATATCTATCATATGAAGGAGTAAGCATTCTGTTTTATATATAATTTATTTATTTTTATTTTATGTGTATTGGTGTTTTGTCTGTGTGTGTGTCTGTGTGAGGGTCCCCTGGTCCCCTGGAACTGGAGTTACAGACAGTTGTGAGCTGCCATATGCGTGCTGAGAATTGAACCCGGGTCTTTTGGAAGAGCAGTCAGTGCTCTTAACCACTAACCCATCTCTCCAGCCCAGGAGTAAGCATTCTATAAAGTATTCCATGCAGAAACTGTCACCATTCTTTTCTCTACCTCCATCCACCTCATTCCCACAAAGATGGGAAGAGCTACTCACTGCAAATTGCACATTTAATGAAAGTTGTCGTTGCCAAAGGTTCCTCTGTCTTCTTTGGAAAAGAAAGTGCTTCTTACATAGTCACATATGTTCAAGTAAAACGTTGAGCTGTCTGGGATTGCTTCAGAATAATAGTGGCAAGGAAAGGGTGATGCACAGATCAAAGCCGATTGGTCAGGGGTGGTAATTGTTGTAATGAATGGTAGATACATTTAATTGAATTGCTTTGCACCTTTGTGTGTTTGAACAGTTCCATGAGGAGTTTAGAGACTGCAAACTGCCTTGGGGAGCAATCTTGAATACAGGTCATCAGGAGTAACATTGAGTGATTTATCACTCATTTTTCTCTGGCAAGCAGAAAGACAAACCAGACTCCACAGTGTCTACTGAAAGGTGAACTCAAAGGGAAAAGGGGGTGGTGGGGATTCCCAGGCGCTGAAGACTTGTTTGTCACCAGCCTCACCACCATATCTGGCCAGGCCTGTGGCTACTAGGAACTGATGATGTCATTCATGAGAGGAGACCTTAGACTATAGATCTCCTCAATGGTTATAAACACATTTGAATGGGAGTACACAGGCAACCCCAGTACCTCTGTGATGAACTCTCCAAAAATTCACATCTCTAGTGTTTAATATGAATGACAGTTAGTGTCAATTGTTAACTTGGCAAAATCTAGAGTCACCTGGGGGATGGGCTGCTGGGCACCCTGTGGAGGGTTATCTTGATTGCATGAATTGAGGTGAGAAGCCCCAACAAAGGGAGCTGAACGACAAGCAGCCATTCCTTCCTGTCTCTTTCCTGACTGTGAATGGGATCTGCCCAGCTGCTTGGAGCCCCTGCTCCTTTGGTTTGCCTACCACAATGGATGAGACAGTCCACATGGAACTGTGAGGCAGTCAATCCTTTCTCCGCTAAGTTGCTTTTGTCCGAGTACTTTAGCACAGCGAAAAGGAAACAATACAATAAAATTATCACACGCAACTGACACCACACACTGGGAGAATCATGGCTTTCACATCAGACACCAGAATAAATAAAAGTATGTTTCAGAAAACAAATTGGAGCCCACACTATTTCTAGAAGAAACAAAAAAAAAAGTGTCTGCACATTTTCCACCTTAATGCATTCTGTTTACCAATACTGAATCTTGCTAACATTAAGGACAAATAATCATAAATAGATGTGGGACTGACGTCTCCTCCACAATCTAATCTCATCCTCCTTCTCTTTTTGATTTTTCTCTACTGAAGTATTTGAAAAGCTAAACATACATCTACCAGAAAATCTGACAGCTATTGCTGACCATGTGCAGGACGTGTTATCTGGAGACAACAAGGAACAATGAAGAAGCACCAGGCTAATATGCTAAGGCAGAACTCAACGACAGCAGCAGTGTGACTCCTCATGGCACAACTGTACCACAGCAGCACAAATGGGATGACTCTCAACAGGACCTGCTTCGAGAAAGCTGTGACGCTACTGTTCACTTGGGTGCTCGGGTGGCTGCAGCCAAATGTACTTCTGCTTCAGGAAGGGTTAACACCTCTCTACGCAGACAAGGGCCTGAAAGGTGTGTGTGTCTGTGTGTATGTCTGTGTGTACATGTCTGTATGTGTATGTGTATGTATGTATATGTGTGTATGTGTCTGTGCACATGTGTGTCTGTGCATGTGTGTATGTATGCATGGATATATATATATATATATATGTATACACACACACACACACACACACACACATATATATATAATTCCACCTAACTCAAATTTGGCCTCCCAACCTACAAACCTAACATGCTCCTTGTTTAACCTATGTTTAAAATGTAAAGCTATGTATTGGCATTTTCACATAGCTAGCCCATTTACTCGCCACCTTTATCCAGTAATAATGAAACGGGGCTTTAAAAAAAAAATATTTTGCAGCTGAGGAGCCACAGTTCCAGAATGAAATAAGCATTCATCCTAAGACAACTGCAGACTGTATTCCTCATAAAGGAATGGGAATCTGTGGTGACTCTTCTCACTGCAGCCCCACCCCATCTGAGGCAGAGCCCCAGGTCCAAGGGAGGCTCCTCGAACTCACTGTTGGGTCCTGACTTGAGAGAATGGCTAATATGTTGGTTTATAATAAAAATAAACACAGCGGCTTATTTCCCTGCTTTATGGAAATCACAACAAGCCCTCAGAGACAACATGTGAAAAGCACTATTAATTTTTACATCTATTCCTTAGACTCTGGGGTTTTCAGTTTTCAGGGAAACAACTAAGATCCCTGACACTTCAGTCGCACTTACAGATAATTGCTTGGAAAATGAAAAGGCCAAAAAGAAAATTAGAAGCTTCTAAAAGAGGAAACATAAAATCCTATAGAGAAGACAATCATTTTCAATACCGGTCACAATCATCACTAAAGGACAGTCTTTGCTTCGCCAACTTCTCATCTCCACTTCTCTCAGTGGAACTCCAACTTCTCCCTCGGAATTATTAATATGACCCTAACTGCAAACCATACATTAGAGTGAATCCCGAAGTCCATATGATTAAATGAAATATGTCTCATTCCTCCCAGACTCCAGAGTGATTTTATAACCAGATCCTTAGTCTCTAGCACAGGGCACCTGTGACAGGGGAATAAAGCTGTACTAAGTAAGTACTCACCTTGACAGTGTAATTGCTATCGTCCCACACTTGGGGAGGACCAGCCTTCAGAGGAAAAGAAAATCTGCACGTGCTGTAAGGGAAAGCTCTAGGTGGAAAAAGAGAAGTGAAGTGAAAAGAGGCAGTTTCAAATGTGATCCTTTGGGGAAAGGCAGACTTGAGGGTGCTACTGAATGGAGGGTTCTAATAAATGCTTGAGACACTGAAGGGGTAGATGTAAAAGTGAACTACGAGAGATGGAAGGAGTCAGTCCAAAGCAGAAGTGACCTAATGAACCAGACTATGCATAGAGGAGCTACAGAACAATGGGACGTGTGTGTGTGTGTGTGTGTGTGTGTGTGTGTGTGTGTGTGTGTGTGAGAGAGAGAGAGAGAGAGAGAGAGAGAGAGAGAGAGAGAGAGAGAGAGAGAGAGAGAGAGAGAGAGAGAGACAGAGAGAGACAGAGAGACTGTGTGTTTGTATGTCTATGTGTGGGCACATATGCACATGTGTGCCAGAGGTCAAGCTCAGTTGTCATTGCTCCTCAGGTGGTGTGTACTTTTTGTTTTGACAGTTTCTCTCACTGGAACCTGGAGCTCACTGATTAGACAAGAAAAACTACCCAGGCAGCCCTAGAGACCTGTCTGCCTCTGTCTTGGCAGTACTGATTACAAGCTTCCATCACCAAGCCTAGCTTTTTTTTTTTTTTAATGCCTGCATTTTGCCATTGAAACTCAGGTCCTCTTGATTGTATGGCAAGCACTTAGCTGACTGTCTATGTCCCCAGGCAGTGCCAGGATGGCTTTTTTTTTTTAACAGAATGACTAAGCATTTGCCTGAAAACCACACAGAAGGCTTTCCCCTTGAAAGGCCAGTATAGCAGCCAGCTCACCTCCAGTTGAAGGCAAAGGCCAGTAAGTATAAAGGTTTCCACAGGACAGCTCATAAGAAGCAGACTGCCTGGGAAGCAACTGGTGGTAAAACACCCTGGAGGCCACCGGCCCCACAAGCCACTCGAAGGAAAGCGCCCTCTAGAGTAGGGGTGAGTAAACATTATTCTTATAGGCCTAGTGTTGTGACACTCCATAAAATTAGATGCTACCAGAAGTCCCCTTAACATCTCAATCACAAACTTCCCCCTTGCATCATCTAGAAGTTGTTCAGGACGTCAGAACACATCTGTGCTTCTGAAAACAGCTGCTGGCGCTGTGCAGGACATAAGTAAGATGTACCTGATTTCTCCTTACCTGTGGGCTATCCATGACCAACATGTAACAAACACATCAAGAGATATCCAACTGTCATGCCACATACATGAAGAACTTATTTAGGAACCCACTATGGTAGGAAAATTTTCTTGTTAATACGTTTTCTCATCTCTTCCTATTATAAATAGTCTTGTGTGCTTAATCTTCTTTCCACAGAATCAAAAAGTAGCTACATATATGATTGCAAGTGGGAAAACAGAGGACAGAAATCAGGTAGCAGTAATGCCTCCATTTTAATTTACATGTGAATTTTTAATATAAATGTTGGATATAAAGCATGGATGCAAGTCAGAATGTTTCAGTGAATAAGTTCCTGCTATCCAACTTTGTAACAATTTGAGTTTTTTTTTTTTTTTTGTTATCTCTTAAATTTTTCAGGACAATACCAGCTAAATTTCTTACCGTTAACTATCTAAAACCTTCCCAAATAAACAAAAATACCCAAAAAATACACCCACACTCACCAAGTTGTGGGGGGATAAGATTTCATAGAAATTGAGAACAGACACATGGACATTTTGAACAATAGCCTACCTGGGTAGGCCCTGATAAAGGGAGGCCAACAATGCACAATGTAAGGAGCCTCCATTCTAAGATGGCGCTGACTTCCTGACAGCCTAGTTGTAAACAACTCCATATATGGCTATGCTCTCGGGACTACGTGTCCTGTGACCTACACATGCGCGGGTATGGTAATCGACCTTATGTCCTCAGCCTATCCCGTGGCTCCCCGTGTTCGCATTCTGGCGGGACCCAATCACAGTACGGCACATTTGCTTGATTCCCCATATAAGCAGCTGCATTTTGACTCTCGGGGCCCCTCACCTTCAGCTCTCCCTTAACCAAGAGGCGCTCCAATAAAGTGTGATCTGAGAAGAATCCTCGAGTGGTGGTCGTTCTTCCTCACTGGTCAAGGAGCTCGCTGCAGCACAAGGACACTCTCCATGCATGGAGGACATGTTGATGGTTTACCAAGCGTGCGTGTGAGAGCCAAAGTTACATTTTAAGTTTGAATTATGCCTATGCCTAAGAGATCCAAGAGACAAAAATGCCTCTGATCTGCAAGCCCCTTGCCCAAGGTCATATAGTTCCTGAAATGCTGGAGGCTATTGTTTATGTAGGATAACAAACCAGGTTTTCACTCGCCTAAACTACATCAGATGTGCTGGATCACATGTGGGCGGGAAGTTCACAGGCAGCAAATACATCAAGATGTATGCTTGCCCCTGATTGGACCTGATGAGAAATACTTTAAGTCCCTGCAAACCACGACTCAGGGCCATTTCCTGGGAACCTGGAATGGACCTAGCCAGAGCCCATCCACCTGGGCTATTTAATTAAAGCTTGCTTCAAATTTGACTTTAGACTGTAGTGGTGGTCTTATTCTTGGCCAGTGGGATTAACAGTCCAAGTGATAGCCAGGGCACGGCATGTGATGAAGGATGTCCATGAATGTGGCCCAACACAAAATTGTAAACTCACATTACTTTAAACATTATTAATATTTTTGTGGGGGAGGGTAAGTTTATTGTGTGACTCTTGAGCATGAACTCTGTAGATAACAGTGTCATTTTGCAATGTCAGAAGATTGGACATGCCGGGGCCCTAAGCTATCACATAAGATACTCGTTCATGATACACAGAGCCTTGTAGCTGCAAGCATAGAAAATAATCACAAGTACAGAAAGTAATTGTTGCACCAGAAGCTGGGCATGATCATGCATCCCTAAAATCTCAGCACTTTGGAAGTATAGGCAGGAAGATCAGGAGTTCAAAGACACCCTTGGCTATATAAGACCCTTAGAAAAAAGTAACTGTTCTATCAAGTCAGGCCCTAGTACTTTCAAGCCAAACTTTTCTGCATGCACCAAAAAGATGATAAATCAAGGGAGAACATATTAGTATGAAAGTCCTCAATGCCTTTCACGCCTGAATAGAACTTTAAAGCCTTGGGATTTCTGAACTTTGTGTGTGTGTGTGTGTGTGTGTGTGTGTGTGTGTGTGTGTGTGTGTGTATGCATGTATGTATGTATGTATGTATGTATGTGCATAAATCTTGTTTTTAAATTTTTAAGTGAAATATTCTCCGGGGCAGAAAAAGGAAGGATCAAGAGTGTTAGGAAATACTATGAAGGTTCCTATGCACTTTTAAATATTCAGGGAATATGTTATTTAAAACATACCTGAAATCAAGTCTTTCTTATTACAGATGGACCTAGGATTGGAGAATATGCTTTTTGAACTATTTCCCAAGAGTCAGAAAACTGAGACTCAGGCATTTACAACAGCAAATGGGAAAATTCCTGACGATGCTGAGGTGATAAGTCTGTGCCAGTTCACTCCCAATTCATCCATCTGTACATGGTCTGTGGATAATAAAAGTTCACATAAACATTTCTGCTTTACAGTATGTGCAATGTCACCTCTTGCCAGTAGAGGGCACTTGAGGGACACTGTGGAGGGAGCCGCTTTAGTTTCTGCCAATTGTATTGTGGAGTGGGTCAGCATTGTTGAAATAAGGACATTTGGGGAAGGCATATGTAGATAGATAACTCAGAATGGACACACATCGTGAAGATAACAGGTAAACAAAATGATATAACCAGAGAATGTCAGTCAGGTTCTTTCTCCAGCCACCTGAGTGCTTGCTGGATGAATAGTTAAACACAGTAGCCACAATGACAGAGGCTTTGCAGAGGGGGGAAAAAAAAACAATGCAAGCTTCCTCTCAGGAAGCTAAAGCTTTCTACTGCTGAGTACCTAACCTCCTGATGATGAAGATGAACATGAAGACCTGGCTATGGTACCTGTCCTCAGATGGACCCATTGGCCACCAGATAGTAGACCTTAAACATATCTTTAGCAGAAAAAAAAGGCAAAATACTTGTACTCTTTTACTTACATAAATTTGTGTATATAGGAAAGGTTTATCCTTCCTAGTAATGATTCTGCTAGACCTGTCATCCATGGGCTCACAGAATGTTTAATATAAAATTATGGCATTCCAAATAGCCTTGCATCTCATCAATCTCGTCAAAAAAAAAAAAAAAGCATCTCAGAAAAGGAAGTGGAGCGATGACCTTACACACATGGCTATAATTAGTCTCATGGAATAACCCATTGCCCAGAAATAGCTGGTCCAGTTGAAATGTGGAATACTTTGTGGAAACCCAGCGGCAGTGCCAGTTCAAGGAAATATCTTAACTGGATTGGATTAAAGTCTCAAAGGAGTCTATTTACCTAGAGACCATAATATGATGGCATCTTACCCATTCCCAGTTAGGGTTTAAAAGCTCATGTGGACGGCCTTGCTTCCCGAAGCTTTGATTTTCATTCCTTACCTAGGTTGGAGACTAGTTCCCAAGGTAAGACTGCTTCCACTAGGGAGGACAACAGGGACTCCACTCCACTGAAGGGAAAGAGTGCCGAGAGATATTTTTGTCTACTTGTGCCATTGAGCAAACTGACATAAAGAGGGGCTAATCTGGGCCTAGAGATATGGCTCAGTAGGTTAAGCACTTGCTACATAACCAGGAGGATGAGAATACAGATCCCCAGCAACGTGTGCCCGTAATGCAAGTACTTCTGTGTCGAGATGGGAGGCAAGGACAGAAGCTGGTGGGACAGGTAGCCTAGTATACACAGTAGGAATTAAGAGACCTTTCCTCAAACAAGGCAGAAGGTAAGAACTGACATATAAGACTATCCTCTGACTTCCACATGCATCTGCCCACACTAAAAACATGCATACACATCATCACAGGCTTTAATTTTTTTTTATTATTCTTAAACGCTTTTACTATTTGTATTTATGTGCCAATAGAGCCCAGATAAAGGGCTCGGATGCCCTGGAACTAGAGTTATAGGCAGTTATAAACAGCTCAAAGTGGATGCTGGAAACGGCCCTCTAGTCCTCTGGAATATACAAGTGCTCTTAACTGCACGGTCACGTCTATAGCTCCCAAGATTTTTTTTTTTTTTAAAGAGGGGCTAATCTACTAACTAGACTGACTGGTCTGATCACAAAAGAGAAATCAGGTGAATGTTACATGTTAGAATCATGGAAGTTTGAAGGAAAACTGTATGAAAGCTGAGAGATAGGTCAGTTGGTAAAGTGCTTGCCTTGCAAGCCCGAGAAGCAAAATTCAATACCCTGCTGTGGGATGGTCTGTATGTCAAATTGCTCTGATTGGTCAATAAATAAAACACTGATTGGCCAGCAGCCAGGCAGGAAGTAGGTGGGACAAGGAGAGAGGAGAATTCTGGGAAGCAGAAGGCTAAGGCGGAGAGACACTGCCAGCTGCCGCCATGACCAGCAGCATGTGAAGACACCAGTAAGCCACCAGCCATGTGGCAAGGTATAGATTTATGGAAATGGATTAATTTAAGATATATGAACAGTTAACAAGAAGCCTGCCATGGCCATACAGTTTGTAAGCAATATAAGTCTCTGTGTTTACTTGGTTGGGTCTGAGCGGCTGTGGGACTGGCGGGAGACAAAGATTTGTCCTGACTGTGGGCAAGGCAGGGAAACTCTAGCTACAATACCCAGTATCCAAGCAAAAGCCAGTGCCGAAGAAGTGGAGACAAGAGGTGATGTAGGGCTCACTGACTAGTCCACCTAGCCTACTTGGTAAGTGCCAGCCCAGTGAGGGACTCATTCCAAAGGAAGTAGACGGTCTTCCTATGGATGCCACCTAAGCTTGTCTTCTGAAATCCATGTGGATGCATATACATACACATGTGCCCACATATACATACACAGAAAAAAATTTATCTTTCAAAGAAAGACTTTGAGTGGTCTGTTGAAACTTGGAAAAATTCTAACCATTATATCTACAGGCATGACAAGGAATAGGTGAAAACATTTTATTTTTTCCATTTGATGGAGGTGTAAGGTAGGCTACAAGGGATCAGATGTCGGGGAGTATGCAGTGTAAATAGGCAGTGAACCAAAGATGTTTTTATTTAGGGTCAGTTGATTTCTGGAGTGATCATTAAGAAGTTCCTCTGCATTCTGACATTTGTGAAGGCTGAGAATGGACGAAGGAAGTTCATCACCTTGTGGAGAAAGTGGAAGCCAGGCTCCAGTTTGCTCAAAGATAGTTGGTATTTGTCTATAGTGGTCAACAGGTACTAACAGTCCTGTTTTATTTACACGAAAGGGGATGAGAATTTGGAGAGCCTGGCCTTGTCATAGGTAAACATGGTATGTTTGTATGTGTGAGTGCTGTATAAGTCATATGAGGAAAGGTGATCAATTCTTTACAGGATTATTTGCTAGAATACAAGAGTGCGGAACAGTCAGACCTAGTGGTACATACTTCCAATCCTAGTGTTGGGGAGACTGTGGCAGAATTGTGGATTTGAGTTAGAATTCATACCTGGAAAAAACTGATTCTCCCTCTCTTAGCAGCCATTAATTGCCTGTGGCTCTTCATTCAAGGAAAAGGTTATGGGATTTCTCTCACCCCAGTGTATTGTACACATATATAAATTTAAATGATGTTATGCACCTTGGGGGTGATACTGATTGCCACAAGAGCCTTAGACTACCTACCAGACATAGGAATCTTCCCTTCAACTGGAAGATCAGGGTAGTCCAGTAAACTCTAAAAACAATATAGGTTACTGCCATTGCCCTTGGTTGCTTTCCAGAACTTGAAGAAAGACCCCATTGCTGAAGAAATGACTCATTCCAGACACAAGACTTGGGGAAATGGAGCTGGAACTGACCTGGAAGCCTCTTCCCTGAGGTCTAGTTCTCCAGAGCATCTAAAGGTGCTATCTATATAAGCTGCCAAGGGAGAAATGTCATTGCCAAGGGAGAAATGTCACTGACAGTCCAACTCAGCTCTAAATCTTATGAGTCTTTCATTATTAAAATGGAAGTGAGTCGTCTAAATATGTTCAACCAGCTCTTCAGTGATCATATCCTGAGCTTGAGTTGGAGCTTGTGCTCTTGATGTCCTACTTCAGGTTTAGAAGGCAGAATTTTAGGTTCTACTTACGTTACTTAAGTAGTAACATGAGAAAGGGGCCCGTTTTGTTTGCAATTTCTTCCTTTGAACATATCTATGTGACTTTTAGTAAAAGTTTTTTTTTTAATTGTGTGTATGTGCACATGCTTGCATGCAGAGGCCAGAAAAAGGTATCAGAACCCCTGGAGTTATGGGAGGTTGTGAACCACCACATGGATGCTGGGAACTGAACTCAGGTCCTCTGTTAAGAGCTGTTGGGGAGTATTATTTTAAGGTGTGTTACTTTTGTTTATGTTGCATTTGTTTAACTCTGTGAAGCTGTGTTGCTGTGGCTCTCTAAAACACCTCACTGGTTTAATAAGGAGCTGAATGGCCAATATTGAGGAAGGAGAAAGGATAGGCAGTGCTGGCAGGCAGAGGGAAGAAACAGAAGAAACGAGAGAGGAAGGAGGAGGACTTCAGGGGTCAGCTACCCAGCCACCCAGCTACACAGCCAGACACAGAGTAAGAAGGAAAGAAAAGGTATACAGAAATAGAGAAAGGAAAAGCCCTGAGGCCAAAGATAGATGGGATAATTTAAGGTTAAGAAAAGCTGGCTAGAAATAAGCCAATTTAAGGCAGGTCATTTATAATTAAAAATAAGCCTCTGTGTGTGATTTATTTGGGAGCTGGCTGTCAGGCCACCCAAAAGAGCTAACCAACCAACAAGAGCAGTATGTGCTCTTAACCACTGAGCCACTTCCCCAGCTCTTCTATGAAACTTCTGTGGCTCACCCCAGTTACCAAATCTGTTTAAACATTCTCTAGTGAAGCCAGGCCCCAGACATCTCCTTTGTCTGTATTTGTTCTTCAGTCCCACTTCCCTGTTTTTGTACAGAACCATCAGTTACATATACACAAGTACACCTTAGACTCAAAGGATTGTTACTTGATTGAGTTCACTAGTTGGAGCCTGGCTGGTAGTACTGGGAATGAAAGAAAACGAACAGAGATTGATGGTTGAGACACACAATGTAGTTAAAAACTGATGTCATTATTCTAAGGTTTTGATAGCCCGGCACATTTTCTGTCTGAAGCCGTGTTATCAATTTTCTCATGTAGTAGAGATGAAGTACTCAATTAATCCTTCTTGAGATTATCCAAGTTCACTTTAACTGAAATCTTTCCCCTTTTGGATATTTGTTCATAGTCTTTGTACAGTGCTCTCCGTGCCCTTCTTCCTTGTTAGGAATTATCTTCGACAGAAATTATGGGGAATATTACCAATATAAGCCTGCTACCCCATGTTTCCTGTTCTCTGCACATAACCTCTATGGATGGATTAGATACACCAGCACGTTCATGCTCCTTTATTCATGGAGTCTGTGCTGGAGCACCTTTCAGTGTCCCAACTTCATTTCTTCCTCCTCTTACCTGCCCTATGCTTAATTTAGAGGAGAAAAGCATCTAGCCTTGTGGACACTGAATTACCTTATCTGGTCAGAGCTTTTCCCCTTACCAGTATGACTATTTCCAAATACATTTCAAACACTAGCAATGATAAGTTATAGAAGGAAGCCAGCAAGCTTTCCCTTTGAAATATTGTTTTTTCAGTATTTCAAGCTTCAGGCTTTGTGGGTCCTACTTTTTTTTTCCTTACAAATTCTGAAATCTGGGGTTGAAATGATGCTCGGAGGTTAAGAGAGTGTACTGCTCTTCCAGAGGACCTGGGTTTAGTCCCCAGCATTCACGTCGAGTGGCTCACAACAACCTGTAACCCTAGCTCCAGGCACACCCCAAGCCTCTGGCCTCCTCAAGCTTCTGCACTCACTTTCACTTACCCACACCACACACATTATTAAAAAATTAACTTTTTGAAAATGGTCTAGGGAGAAAGCCCGGCAGTTAAGAGCACTTGCTGCTCTTACAAAGGACCTGGATCCTATTCCTAGCATTCAACAAGGTTGCTTACAACCATTTGCAATTCCAATTCCTAGTGATATGGAACCTACTTTTGGCTTCCATGTGCACCCAGCATGCATGTGGTTCCCATATACACACACATATATACACACAAGCAAAAGATTTGTACACAAAATAAAAAAAATCAGCGGGGGTGGTGGCGCACGCTTTAATCCAGAATTGGAGCAGAGCAGGCGGATCTCTGTGAGTTCGAGCCAGCCTGGCTACCAAGTGAGTCAGAAAGACAAAGTACAAGAGAAACGTCTCGAAAAAAAAAAAAAAAAATAAATAATAAAAAAATAAAAAAAAATAAAAATAAATCTTTTAAAGAACATCACTTCTTGGGCTGGAGAGATGGCTTAATGGTTAAGAGGGCTTGCTACTATTGCAGAGGACCTGGGTTAGATTCCCAGTACTCACATGTCAGCTTACAGCCATTTCTAGCTCCAGTTCCATTCATGTAGGCAAAACACCCATACACATAAAATAAATCAATCTAATTCTCAAAACATCTCAACTTGGTTGTTGCAATTAGGCCACACCCTAATAAACTTATCTGGGGTCAGAGAACAGAACAGCCACTAGATACAGAGGCTAAAAAAAAATGGTGGCACTCACACCTTTAATCCTAGCATTCCAGAGGCAGAAATCTGTCTGGATCTCTGTGAGTTCAAGGCCACATTGCAAACAGCCAGGTATGGTGACACATGCCTTTAATCCCAGAAAGTGAGCCTTTAATCCCAGGGAGTGAGGGCAAAAAGCAGAAAGGTATATAAGGCGTGAAAGCCAGGAACTAGGCTGGTTAAACATTCAGGCATTAGAGAAGCAGTTCAGCTGAGATTCATTTGGATAAGGACTCAGAGGCTTCCAGTCTGAGGAAACAGGATCAGCTGAGGAACTGGTGAGGTGAGGCAGCTGTGGCTTGTTCTGCTTCTCTGATCTTCCAGCATTCACCCCAATAACTGGCCTCAGGTTTGATTTTATTAGTAATTACCTTTAAGATTCATGCTACATGCGGCGTTGCGCACGCTTTAATCAGCATCGGGAGCAGAGCAGGGATCTCTGTGAGTTCGAGCAGCTGGACTACAAGTGAGTCAGAAAGGCGCAAAGCTACACAGAGAAACCCTGTCTCACAAAAAAAAAACAAAAAAAAAAAAAGATTCATGCTACATCATGAGTTATTTTAATTTAATTATAAAAGTTATGAGTCAGACTGCCACAGTGCATAGTTTGGTGATTCTGGTCTTGAGTTTTGACATCCCAGTGTCCCTAAAACAACAATGCAAAGACAACTATCATTCTATTTCAAATGTCACTCCCCAAACTGTACCTCTTTTGAATTTCAGTGGAAGAAAATTTTGTGATGTGATGTGAAGAAAAGGCCAGGGAATACGTGTTCCCACTGTGAACCTTGGTTGTGAAAGTTATGGATTATAGCATGGCCAGACAGAAGCACAGAGATACCTTAATAGTGTTTTCAGGGGCTTGAGACATGTACAGATAGAATTAAAAGGGAAATTAGATGATGTGACTGTCAAGTGAAAACACACTATTCTTGAAAAACTGATAATTCCATTGTTTTGAATGTGCTACAGACCTAGAGGGATATGCTTTTGTCTTTCCACAATGTCAGAATTTATTGACTAACAATAAATTCACAAGGTTTGGCGGTTTCAGTGGCAGCAATTTGTCATATAATCCACCTACTTTGGTAGCCTGGCTGAGGCAAATGCAGATTCTTTTATTGCAATTTTAACTGTTTATTGTCTCACACAGCACACGGTAAATATATCTATGTCTGTATGCATATATATGAGCTACAGAATGCATGCAAGTTAAGGGCGCTGCAGAACAGTTCAAGAGGTTTCAGAAGACAGCTAAGAAAATCTGTATTAACAAGATAGTAAGTCAGACCAGTGATGGCACAGAGCTGCTGGAGTTGGTTTTCAACTGGAAAACATGTGGGCAGACAGGCAGCTGAGTATGTTGTCAAAACAGGAGACTGGGCCAAATCAGGGTCCTTGGTCCTTAGTGTACACACACACACACACACACACACACACACACACACACACACACACACACAGACCCAGGTACTACATGATGTGTTAGGGCATGCCATCAGTGTAAGGTATCCATCACTTTATGGGGTCCTTTCTTTGATCTGGTGTGTTCTGTAAGTGTTGGGCCTGGTTTCCCTATTTGGTATTACTTTTAGGGTTCCATGTGCCCCTAGTTTCACTTCACCCCGATAAACTTAGAGTGGCTCTCTTCCTATTCCCAGGAGTAAGTTATTTGTCAGTCTGTATTGGATTTGGGTGGGGTGGGGCAGTGCCTGACAGATGATGCGGTTTCTGGGTCCTCCTAAGGGTTGCAGTCATCCTTGTTGAGTCTCCTAGGGCAATGCGCTGTTTGAACAACCTGTTTTTATACAACATGGAATAATATAAGAATAGGGCAGAGGAGATTGAGTTGTTGCTCAAGGTTAAGAGCACTTACAGCTCTTTCAGAGGACTCTAGGTTTGGTTATAAGGACCCACATGGTAGTTGACAACCACCAGTAACTCCAGTTCCAGAGGATCTAATGCCATCTTCCAGTCTCTGTGGTATCAGACATGCAAATAGTGCATTACAGGCATGCAGGCAAAACACTCATAAACATAAAAGCAAATAAATCTTTTAAAAGTAGGGCATAACCTATAAGCAACAGTCATGCACTCAGTTTCAAACACCAAACTGATGTAAAACAGTAATTGTTCTTGCAATCATGAAACTGAATAGTTCTGGCTGAGTTTTACTTAGTTTCCCGAGGAAGCTGTCCTAAGAATTGGGTTTTTGTTGTTTTATCCTTACCACTGTCTATATGAAATTCATTTCTAGGAATATTTTCTTAGCCTATAGTGATTTATTATAACATATAGCTTTTATGAAATGGATTGTTTTGTTCAGGCTTTCCTAAGTTTCTGGACTTAGTATATGTCATGGTTAGTTGTCTGCCAACTTGGCGAGGGTATATGCTATTTAATCAAATAGTAACCTAGGGATTACTATGCAGGTATTTTGTACATGCAGTTTTGTAAATCAGATGATCAAGTAAAAATAATGTGAGTGCTCAAATCAGATGAAGGTCTAAAGAGCAAAACCTGACTTTTCTGAAGAAATTCCGCCTCAAATCTGCAGCAGTCTGCAGCATGCTATTTTGCCTTGTGGATTTCAGACTCAAGACTATAATACTTATTTCTAGTCTTCTTAGACTTTAGACTTGTTAGCAGTATTAGTGTTGTTAAGATATGCCACACTTTGTTGGCTCCCATGGAAAGCATACCCCTTTCTGAATGCAGAAGTGGATGGAGGGGGTAGGTGGGAGGTGGGGGGGTAGAACGGGGAGAGAAGGGGAAACTATGGTTGGTAAGTAAAATAAATAAAAAAATTTAATAAAAAAGAAAAAAAGATATACATAACCAAAAGATAGACAAATAGCAACGGGTAGATAAGACTAATCAGGAGGGGCTGGCTCACATGATTATGGAGATCACGATTCATGAGCTGCATCCTGCAAGCTGAAAGCCTAGAGAACAGGTGCAGTTCCAGCACAAATTCAGTGGTCTGAGAACCAGGAAGTATTAACATTTGCATGTCAAGGCCCAATGACCAAAAGTGCTAACCTGAAAGCAGATGGATACACCATCTGAAACAGAACCAATTTACCTCCCCTGTATCTTTTTTAGGTCAATTCAAGTCTTCAATAAATTATAATGACCAGCTTTTTTTGCTAGCACAATCTACTTTCTTCCAACTACTGAGCTGAACACTAATATTTTCCCCAAGTCTTTTCGTGGTGTAACAGCAAATGTTTACCAGCTGTCTGGGCATTCCTTATCCTTGTCAAGCTAACACATAAAATCAATCATTTCACTAACATAATTTCAAATATATGTATACATGTATATATATATATATATTATATATATTATACATACACATGGACACAAGTATCTTGCTGGTGCTGTTTCTCTGGTTAACCTTAAATAAAACACATTAAGGCTGAAAGAGTAGCCTTGCTATACTACTCTTTCCAACATAAAATTTAGAAAGTACACCTACATATTGATTAAATTATTCTAGGTCACACATTAGCTAGTTCTACCTCCTATACTAGTAATCGCAAGCACTGAAATTTTAATTAATAGAAACCACTTTCTCCTTTTGGGGGACAACTGTGTCTGTGGTGTGTGTGTTCACATGTTGCTGAGTGCACATACATGTAGAGGCCAGCAGTTGATGTTTGGTGTCAATTGCTCTTCACCTTCTATGCTGAGACAGGTTTTCTTACTGAACCCAGAGATTGCCTATTTGGCTAATTTAGCCAGTCAACTTGCCTCAGGGATGCCCAGTGTCCCACTCTGCAGATCAAGCTTTCTGTAGCTTCAGGGGATCCAAACTTCAATTGTTATGCTTGTATGGAAAGTACCTCATACATGGAACCATCTCCACAATCCTCAAACACACTGTGAAGTGACAGAAACCAACATTTCTGTGGCTTCGTGTTTGAAATATTCTTAGCGGGTCAAAACTGAGCCAAGTACCAGGATGTCAGGTGATAAATGGAGGCACTAGAACGCTGTATGGAGGATGCTATTGACATCTCTTGGCTGAACTGTAGTCACCTAATAAAACCATCCAGCAGCAGTCCCTCATGTTATCACCATAGCAAATGAAGCATGGAGACGAGGTGGATACTTACCTCCCAAACTTTGACTAGAGATGAAATGGCAACTGGAGTACTTTGGTTCTAAATCCAACAACCTATGCTGTGTTTTACATAACTCTATTTACACAAAATCAAATCCAAAGAAGTGATGTCAGGCTAAACTCTTTGGGCTTAAGTTAAAATATTATAACTAGAATATCTCATGAACTCTATCTCTGGATCAGGCAGGGGATAGGAGGAGTTAAAACCAGAGTTCAAACATGAAGAAACCCTGTAAATGTTGGTAGGATTTACAAAACATGTATGTTGTATAAATGTGTGAACACTCACAGGCCAAATCTAGAAAGGTTTCCAATACCTAGGGCCAGGATTCCAACCCTATTGAAGCTTTAATAACAGCCTACTGAAGGCAGAGAAGTTTACTACTTTACCAAACATGAATCCACTCTCTGGAGGGCAGAAAAGAAGTCAGGGTTTAGGCAAACCTTGATCAGTGGATAGCCACATAGGCATGCAAGAGTAGGGTTCCTAGTGGTAATCCTCAAAGGCACAGTCAAGGTTAACCAATGGCAAACCATACAGTCATAGCCAGTGACAAAGGATGCTAATATATCAGGAAACCCAAATTATTCCATACTCCCATCTGGAGGGCTACTGTTGCAAGTCAGGGCCCATGAGTATATGGTATCCGTGAAAATATAGCAGGGGAGTGATTCCAAGGTCAGGCTGGAGTTTTATAGGGCACCACGGACCTCGCATTCTGGGTTTGTAGCTGGAAATAGTGTACCACCAGATAATGTCACACCTATACAACCAGCCCATCACAACCTGGGAATAGCAAGAGAAGTCCCCTTGCACTTACAGTATAGTTGAGATCCTTATATCAAGAAACTGAACATGCTTTCTGTGATTAATTAAAATTATTCTGTCCATGTTTCTGAGAATGTACTAAGGGTATACTTGAAGCCAAGGAGCAATACATGATACCTAGCCTTTCCCATACCCTTCGCTAGTCAGCTTCCATATTCACCTGGTACACAAATGCCTTTGCAGCAAAACCATTCTACTTAATTGAATCCACCAATTCTTCCTGTTCTTAAGGTTCTCACTCCTCCAAGATTTGATGAGTTAAAGACTCTTAAGCCCATTGTAATCATCAGGGTGCTCTAAAAGTCTTTCCCAAATTCAGTCAGGCTACCAATGAATATACTTGTTACCTAAATAATAGAAAAGTTAACCTACAATAAACTTGTGCATAAACTCAGAAATAGGAACTAGAATACAGAGAGAGAGAGAGAGAGAGAGAGAGAGAGAGAGAGAGAGAGAGAGAGAGAGAGAGAGAGAGAGAGAGAGAGAGAACTGCTGGATATAATAACTAGGAATACACAAAGTAGTTATAATCCTTATTTTTCTAATTCATGTTATGGTCTGAGTTCTTTAATTATCTTTCTTTAGTTCTTTAGTTACCTTATTATCTTTCTCTGTTCTTCAAAAAACAACTCTCAGCAGCATTGATGTCTTAACAGGGTACTAACGACCCAAATTGTACTTCATCAGTCTAAGGCACTCAGCCTTTGTGGTGGGTTTCCTTCACTTTTATTGGCCATATATGGAAGGTAGAGAATCACCTAACATGGCCTCATCCTAATCATTGGTAGCAAATGTTACAGGCAGTGATAACTTAGGTTTCTGACCTGAAGAGTGCTATCATGGATTATCTGGATGGGCCTAGCCTAACCATAATGCTTCTTAAAAGTGGAAAACACAAACAGAAAAAGAACCAGCTGTTTCTTTGTGAAGAACTCAGCCCAACATTGCTGACTTTGAAGATTCAGAAATGAGGCTAAGTGCCAAAGACTGTGGGCAGCCTCAACAAGAGAGAACATGACTAATTCTGTCCTTAGAACATCAAAGATTGCAGCTTTGCTGACAACTTGGTTTCAGCCTGCTGATACCAACCCTGGACTCCTGATTTCTAAAATGATAGCATAATAAAATTTTGTGTTGTTTTAGGCTCTTGTGTTAACCTGTTATAAATCAAACAGAAAATACTTAAGGAACATGTTTTTGCCCCTGGGACTACCTGGGAATATGACCCATAAATTAGAGAAACTGTTTACATCTGTGATAAATAACCATTGAGTCACTGTTACATTTTTTGGTATTTTATTTGAAACAACACATAGGCAGTATACAAACTAAAAGTGAACTGAAAATTCCCTCTTCTCTCTTCCTTGTTCCTCCTTTAACTGCCCTATACTTGTAAGTGCTACATGCTAAAGAACATTTTCAGTATATAAACACCCCACCAAAACAATCCCTCAATCTCAAACGTAAAGATGTTAACCTTCTGTACCTCATAAAACAATTCTTTGCCCAGGTGTTATGATGGATGCCTTTAATCCCGGCACTTGGGAGGCAGAGGCAAGCAGGTCTCTGGGTTCAGGCCACCTAAGGCTACACTGTGAGACCCTGTCTTAAAAAAAAATAAACAAAAACAAAAACCCTCCTACACAAATTCCAACACCTTCACTCATGCTTTCCTGTTCTGAAGTCTATGTATGGACTCAGAATTAACTAGAGGCCAATAGACTGGAATTCAGAAGCCCAACTCTTGGGAGTTTCAGTCTCTACATGAACTCCCAACATTATCCTCAACTGTCTCAGTATCAGAGAAATTGAACAATTCCTCATTCTGTCTGTAACAGCTTTATCTCTGAAAGCAATTCAATCTAAAAGACTCCTACCCACACATTTCAGCAAATTTCAGGCCTCATTTAGACTTCCTACTAGGTTCTACACTACCCAAAGGAAGAGGCCTTTAAATCTGGTTTCCCCTTAAGGGCATTGTCTAGGTCTGGAGAGATGGCTCATCAGTTAAGAGCACTGGATGTGCATCCACAAGTCCTGAGTTCAATTCCCAGCACCTACATGGTGGCTCACAACCAAAATAGTGAGATTCCATGCCCTCTTCTGATACGTGGACACACATGAAGATAGAGCACTCATATACATAAACAAAAGGGCATTATCTAACTTCCCTAGTAGCACTAAATTTGAATTCACTCCATTAAAGGCCACTAGAAATAACACTAGCAAAGCCAGACATGGTGGCCTATGCCTTTAATCTTAGCACTTGGGAAGCATAAGCAAGTACATCTCTGAATTCAAAAAAAGAAAAAAGGGGAAAAAAACTCTCAATAAAACAGATTTAATACCACTATACTGAAACTACCCCCATATACTAGTGGTAAATGCATACTGGCAAAGGTAGGACTGAAAACCCATTTTTCTGTGTATGCAATAAAACATACTATACAATCAAGTCATTTACTCCAATACAAGTATAAGGAGTTATACTCATTGCTTCAAAGGCAAGAGAAGACATTGCAGAGAACACATACTTAGCATTAGAAGTATTAAGTCTGATTACTGAGTTTACAGACTACCACACCCTAGAATGCATGTGGCTTTCCCTACACTGCAAATTATCTCGAGACATTTTTTTTCATGTTTATCAAAGCTTGCTACTTAAGTAAGATTTTTCAGGTCTTACAAGTCCACTTTAAAGCAGGTATTGTGTATTAATTCAAGGAACAGAATACCATGCTAAAAAGATGAAAAAAGAAATCCATAATTCCTCTTCTAACGTCCAAAACTGTTCAGTTTTGCAGCTCAAGACCTGGTGAAGAAAACTCCTTTGATGTGACTCAATATGCCCTTCTGGGAAGATCAAAATGGTGAAGTAGGCTCAGATCACCAAAATCCAGCAGGTTACTTGCCAGCTGACAAATAGAAAAACATGCCAATTCCTTGAGCACAAATGAACTCCCCCATCCTCAAGATCAAAGTCTGAGAATATCCAGCACCTTTGCCACTAAGGAAAAGGGGGGCTTCAGTGGCTAATGTGAAGACTTGTTTGATGTCCATTATCATCTACACATGTCCATGAGAATTCAAAAGTTTATCAGCCACATTTAATGCTTATTGCCAGGATTTAGTTGAATACAGTTGGCATGACCCAGTACAGAACCAAATCAATGACTAGCAAGAGTATTTCTGTGTTTTCATAGGAAAAACACATATAAAAGAAATAAAAAGGCTATAAAAACTTTCTATGTAACAAGCAACTCAAATATGTAACATAACAGCAAAAATTCTACATACAAAAGCAGTGATCCTAAAGCTAATTGAACATTAGAATCTCCATTGGATTGCTGCCCTCTGTCCTAAATTTGGGGATTAGTAGGTCTGCAGAAGAGTCCACATATCCCATGATGTCATGTCTGCATGGTGGTACTGATCGGGTCACACTCTTAAAACAATGCATCAGAATATAAAAGGTAGAGGTCGTGGCCTTGCTCCTGGTGGGCAAAGGAGGAGTCTAGGCTTCCATTAGGGTCCCAATGTGCTTGCAGGTCCATGCTCAGACTTTCTGGGGACAGAAGCCAGAGCAGCATCTTTGAGGCAAATGAGAAAAGGAATCCATTGTGAAGGAATCCAGCTTTCAGAAAATATAACTGACCAGATGATGGAATCCTCTCCCTCTGGCTCAAAATCTCAGTATTGTGAATGGTGCGTCTGTTTCTGATGAAGAGTTGAAAAGAGTAGCTGAAGACATGGCACGAGAGCCAAGGAAACCAGATGCCTTAAGGAAGCCAGGGATAGAGAACTAGAAAGGGCTGCAGACACCAAGCAGTTTATCCAGAGCTATCCAACTTCTGTGGACATCAAATGTTCTCTTCTCCCTTTATTCCGGGCTCCACCATTTAGTGATCTCCACTGTAAGAAAGCTGGCAGGGGAGAGGGACACTAAACCATTCCAATGGAGAGACAGCAAGATAAAGCACCAGGCTGGGGTAACAGTGCTAGGTCGACTCGCCTGAACTGGTGGCTGTATGGATATGAGCTTTATTCCTCTGATTATGTAAGAGCTTTTTCATTATACCTTATTATGGTGATCATGCAAGAAGGAAGACCAAGATGAGAGAAAATGTACCTCTTTTACTGGAATAATGTTTATGATTCCAAGTAGAATTAGGCCTTTTTATCAATATAAAGGCAAACTCGGGTTATGCAACTTCCGTAGTGAATATTGAAAACTTCACTATCAATAATAAAATCTATTTTCTGACAAAAAATATACAAGAGACATAGTTCCAGTTCCAGTCTTGTATGAGAAGAACACTCATTAGTGTCAGCTGTAACTATGGGATTGACTCCGTCAGTTAGAAAGGTGATTTCTCTGTAGATATTTGTTGAGATAATGGTCCTTGGCTAATTATCTGTCCTTCTTGATCCAGTTTGAGTGAGGCATTCAGGTAGGTATATGCTGTGAGACATATATCCCTTTTATTACTACTGTGACGTGTTGCGAGACTGAGTTTCCCTTGACAAAAGCTCTTCAAAGATCTCATTTTGCATGTAGAAGAAGACATACCCAGTGGAAAGCCTAGCCTTAAGCACAAAGTCCTCTTGTGTACTTGTCACCTGTGAATCGCTGTAAGTAAACCAAACCCGCTTCCTGAAGTCAAAGGTATCATTGATATAGTGGCCTCCATGGAGACTGCTCCCAATATGGCTGATAATATTCATGAGCCTGTAACCATTTACATCATTTCCAATAGGCTTTTGTGGGTCCACCTTGCCTGTAGGCTTTGTCTTCTTATCTAAACCATCTTTGTTTCCTGACTTCTTGCTGGAACCTCGTGAGCCCTGTGAATTCAGACTGCCATTCTGGGTATATGGCTCTGCAGGTTTTCTGAGGTTCTCTCTCTGTTCCAGGGACCTTGGTTTATGGCTTCGAGTAACTGCCTCCCGGAAAGTCTGTTTGTCACTTCTCTCTTTATAACATTTCTGGGCCTGTTTGTACTTTGGGGGTCTTTCTGTAATTTTGAGGGCATTATCTTTAGTACCCTTGCTGATGCTACCAGAATCTAACTTACTAAATTTACGTGCTTTCTCGTGATTCTTGAGTTTTTCTGTCTCATTTGTCAATTCTGACCTAATTACATTTGCTGTGGCACCCTTTCCCTGATCTTCCTGCTGCACTTTTCCATTCAATACTTTAGAGTCTCTCTTTACATTTTGTGGTTCCGACTCCTTGGTTGATCTGACATTTGCAGTTGAGAAATCCATGAATTGTGAGGTCGTCATTGAAATAAATGACGATTTGAATATTTCAGAACCCAACTCATGAAGAGGTTTTAGTAAGTCAAGATCCTTAACATGTTCATTTTCGTTAAGGGGTGGAGGTGGTTTTGTGTTTTTGTTGCAATGACAGGACAGCTTTAAAAATTTGGAAATAACGATGTTCTGTTCATCTTTCTTCATTACCCATGACTCATTAAAGCTATAGCGCTTCAGATGAATAATAATAACCTTGGGAAGTCGGGAAAACTTGTGCAATGCAATAGATTTGTTGTGCATACACCTCTCACATCTATGCTCAAGTTCTTCTGCTTTAAAAAAAAGATCAAAACTGGACTGGATAGACAAGTTGTGGCCTTTCAATCCTTGAGGAATGTTGATGGAGAGGTAACTACTCGGTTCTTTCCTGATAACAGCCAGGCCACAACCTTTACAAAAAATAGATCTCAACAACTCAAATTCAAAATTATTAGCAACAGGACAAACAGGTACTTTGTTGGTGATAGCATGGTCAGCAAAAATCTGTGTAAGTAAATTATTTCCCCCAGATTCATTTTCAGATTGCCACAATATGGTTAACTTTTGTACAGTTTCCTTCAACTGAACTAAACAGAGACTTAAAAACTCATGAGCATCACTCTGCCTGTCTGCAGTGAATACCTCTCCAAATTGTGGGAGGGCTCTTGTAATCTTGATAAGTAACTTCTCCCTAGTTTTCATGCTGTAAATATCTTTCAAAACAAGCAGTTGCATCAAGGGCATGTTAAAATCATCTCTTGGAGGTTTGATCCATGGGAAACCCTGATTGAACAAATCATTAACAAACAGTGGAACTGAGCACAGAGACTGCAATACTACATTTATGTAACAGGTGTTTCCCACATTAGGCAGACCTTGGCATGCTTTCTCTGGATACAGTAAGAGTGTCTTCATATGCTCATGCCACTCTACGCCTTTCTCCAGACAGTGCGATCTTAACAGAAATGGCGAAAACAATTTTTTAATGAGATCATAAAGATCACAAACATCCAAATCAGGCTCCTCAAAATAATCGGCCTCAGATGAAAATCCTAATCCTAATTGACTCTGTCCTGCCTCTCTTAAATCCCTTCCTTTCCCTCTATCATCATGTACAGACACCACTGGCTCAATTTCCTTATTACTCTCCTCCAGGATGTTCCCTTTCCCTTTTCTATTCTTTTCCGAATCGGGTGAGGATCTTTTCCTCTTTACAAGTGGATTTTCTAATAACCCTCCATTATTAAATGTGGTTAATGAGGATGAAAACAAAGGCAACTCACAAAGCCCTGACGCTCCACTTTCTTCCCCCAATTGGAAGCATTTCCTGCTCGCTTCTGAACGAACTTTCAGTGGTAAAGAGTGTGTACTTTTGCTAGGACCATCAGCTCTCTCTTCATTACTTCTCCTGGACGTACGAAGATTTCTTTCATAGACTCTATCTAGGAATCTCTTCAGTTGTCTGGCATCTGTGGAGGTTAGTTTCTCAACAAACAAGAAATCGTTGTTTTTAAAAGTTAAATGTAAATAATTCTGGTCTTCGTCATAGGTTTTAAGGACCACACTTTTAATATTATTCTTTAGCTGCAAAGATTTAATCCTCCCAGTGACGAAATAAAGAAGGAGTTTAACTTCCCGTTTTCCTACTACTGTTTCAATGAATGCAGTTCTTGACTTAGACATTCCTGCCTTTGCACTCCACATTTGGACTTGAGCATGGATCAATACGGGATCCATATTTTTTTCCTTAGCAAATAAAATACACGTAGCTTGAATTACTAACAATCTTGTAGCTTTAATTTGCTTCTCAAGTTTACCTAAAGAGACAAAGAAATAGTATATTATTTTTTTATACACAATGACTATTTATAATGTTGGTTCTATACTAAAAGTTCTTTATGTTCTAGGTATCTAGCCCTTTAGTGATTAACCAATATCTTTAGAAAGAAATGAATATTTGTAAGAGAACAGTAAACTTGATTACCAATGCAAAACCATGATTTAAAAAAAAAATCCAACTCTTGAAAAAAACAACAACAAAAAAAAATCCAAGAAAAAGTTCTTTCAGTTATGAGAGAAATGTTTATATAAAACCCAAACTCCATTCTTCCATAATTCTTCCTTTTATTTTATTTTTTTTTTTTTTTTTTTTTTTTTTTTTTGGTTTTTCGAGACAGGGTTTCTCTGCGTAGCTTTGCGCTTTCCTGGAGCTCACTTGGTAGCCAGCTGGCTCGAACTTACAGAGATCCACCTGGCTCTGCCTCCCGAGTGCTGGGATTAAAGGCGTGCGCCACCACGCCCGGCTCTTTTATTTTATTTTACAATACCATTCAGTTCTACAGATCAGCCACAGATTCCCTTGTTCTCCCCACTCCTGCCCCCTTCCCCTTCCCCCCAGCCCACCCGTCCATTCCCACCTCCTCCAGGACAAAGCCCTCCCCCCCCCCCCCCGAGGACTGCGATCAACCTGGTAGACTCAGTCCAGGCAGGTCCAGTCCCCTCCTCCCAGACTGAGCCAAGCGTCCCTGCATAAGCCCCAGGTTTCAAACAGCCAACTCATGCAATGAGCACAGGACCCGGTCCCACTGCCTAGATGCCTCCCAAACTGATCAAGCCAATCAACTGTCTCACCTATTCAGAGGGCCTGATCCAGTTGGGGGCCCCTCAGCCTTTGGTTCCATAGTTCATGTGTTTCCATTCGCTTGGCTATTTGTCCCTGTGCTTTATCCAACCTTGACTTCAACAATTCTTGCTCATATAAACCCTCCTCTTTCTTGCTAATTAGACTCCCGGAGCTCCACCCGGGGCCTAGCCATGGATCTCTGCATCCAGATCCCTCAGTCCTTGGATGGGGTTTCTGGCACGACTATTAGGGTGTTTGGCCATCCCATCATCAGAGTAGGTCAGTTCTGGCTGTCTCTCGACCATTGCCAGCAGTCTATTGTGGGGGTATCTTTGTGGATTTCTGTGGGCCTCGCTAGCACTTTGTTTCTTCCATTTCTCATGTGGTCTTCATTTACCATGGTCTCCTATTCCTTGTTCTCCCTCTCTGTTCTTGATCCAGCTGGGATCTCCTGCTCCCACAGGCTCTCTTTCCCTCGACCCTCTCCCTTCATTGCTCCCACTCATGTCCAGACCAGAAGAGGGCAACAGATCTCATTACAGATGGTTCTGAGCCACCCTGTGGTTGCTGGGAATTGAACTCAGGACCTCTGGAAGAACAAGCAGTGCTCTTAACTGCTGAGCCATCTCTCCAGCCCCCAAACTCCATTCTTATACACTAAATCTCCTTTCAACCTTAATATTAGATTCTATTCTGATTAATTTCACCTTTCCAATGGAAATCATGAAACATTTGGAAGACTTTTAAGACATAGCTAAAAAGCATACTGAACAGTATCGTGGGTATATACATATACAGAATGATCTCACATTGACAACCAAAATAAATGTCTAAGCAAACAGGAGCACTATTGTAGCCCTCACTCCCATTGCAGATGACTATTGTTTGATGTGTAGAGGAATTCATACATGGGATACTCAGAGTAAAATTTACCTCATTGCAAATCCAGTGAGACCACCTTCTTTCACTTAGCACTGAGGAACCAACATACATTTTACCCTTCGTTAAAAAAAGTTGAAGAATAACAACTTCGTGACCATCAAATATGGGGTAGAATGATTTCTGTAGTCAGTTCTGCCACTTTACCCAAGTTAGCTCTCTCTACTCAAACCCAATGGGGAAGCTGGAGTATAGCTATGTGTTATAGCACATGCTTAGAATGCAACAAGGGCCAGAGTCAATCCTGAGAATTCAAAACAATTTTTACAAAAATAGTCAAGAAGGATCAGATATATTTAATTCTGAAAACTAGAAATTTCCAAGTAATTTGGAGAAAAATTGAATTAATGGTATCAGTCAGCAGTACAAATATTTGCATCGGAAAGTATTTTTACGAGTTCAGTGGAAGTTGTGTTTTCTCCTAAATAGTTAATATTTCTCCTTAGTCTTGCCTTTGCTGTTAGCTAGCTCAGCATGCCATCTTTATGAATACCAAGGAAAACTTCTGCTAAATCCATATTCAAATGACCAAAAACTCAACATTGGTAGTACAGAATGAAGTTTGTATTATATGCTCAATAAAGTAGTTGTGTCCATCCATACATAAAAGTACATATGCACCAAAGTGAAAGAATGACTGTATTTATCATGGTGGAAATGGTTCTATAAAACAAGTTCTCTAGGTTTGGGGGTGGGAGATGAGGAAGTTCAAGACAGGTTTCACTGTATAGCCCTGGCTGTCCTGGAAATCACTCTAGAGCAGGATGGCCTTGAACTCAGGGATCTACCTGCCTCTGCCTCCTGAGTGCTGGAACTAAAGCTGTGCACCACTATGCCTGGCTTCAAGTTCTCTAAAGTAAGTACTGTTCATGCTAAGTAAGGCTTTAAACAATTTCCCTTCTACAAGTCTTAATTGGTCTTTAAGAATTACTCCCCATCCACATTCAGATTCTAAAATCCCAGATCAATCTATGTGCATACACCAACACACACACACACACACACACACACACACACACACACACACACACACACACACACACAAAATGTGTGTGACCAGGCATGAAAGAGTACAAAAGAGTACACGTTTCAGCCTGAGCTATGAGGGAAACAATATCCTCCCAAAATGTCTTTCCTTTCTATTGATAGTGGAAATAATCTAACATCCTCTTGGCATTTCTACTCTTTGTATTTAAGACTAGTCTGGAGCCAGGCATAGTGTCACAGGTCTTTAATCACAGCACCTGGGAGGCAGTTTGATCTCTGAGTTTGAGGCTGACTTGGTCTACATAATGAGTTCCAAGACAGCCAGGGCTGCATGGAGAGATCCTGTTTTAAAAAACAAAACAGAATAAAAAACAGGTGTGCTTATAAAATTGTGTCTGCATTTTTCAATTATTTCCTTGAAGTTTTATGTACATTTCATTCCCAAATAAAGGAAACTTTTTTTAAGCTCACTGAGTGTGGTAAGCAAAGACCAAGGACCATTTATGTGGATGGAGAGGTGAGCTCTGCTGTCTAACCACTGTCTCTTCTACAGCACACTCTAAACTTAAACCCTCTTCTTCATTCCATCTTATTACTCAAAGCTGTTGAAGCTTCCTCTGGATATGTTTACAGTATCTTATACTAAGAGAGTATTGATTCTCCAAAAACCACTATGCGAGTATTCTATACAGCTGAAAGCTTCACTACAGTGACATTTCTCTTCCCAGCTATCCTTAAACTAGAAGACTACAATAATAACTACATTTCAAAGTTATGAAAATGTACGAGCTTTCATCTCATTTCCCACAAACTCAAATATCTCAGATTAGACTGATCTGATGCTAGCACAATATAGTAGGCTAGCTGATGCTTTCAAAACACAGCCACAAACTCACAAAACTGCATTACTGTCAAATTTGGAAGAATGACCTATGATATCAAGAAGTTGGCATCATTGTTAATTTACTAGTTCACCACACATTGGTCTTCAGGTGTTTATTGATATGCTTCACATTATGATATCCTGAGCATATGTTCACTGCTGCACACTGCAACCAGTTCTCTAACAACACAAAGAATGCAAATGTTCAACGTACATTGAACAATTTAAATTAAACCACTAAGTATGCACAAGTCACAACTGAGGAGCACTTTCCTTCCAATGAGAACAAAGGATCTAGGGAAATACATTTTTAGTGCTATTTCTAGGACTTCACATAACACAAACCCATGGTGGAAAGTGTGTGTGTGTGTGTGTGTGTGTGTTGTGTGTGTGAGAGAGAGAGAGAGGGGGGGGGTTAGTTTGAGAAAGAGATATCAAAAGAGAGACAGAGATTCAATTCAAGTAAAAAATGTGACTGGCTTGTAGTCTTGTAGTCTCTTTTTTTTGGTTTTTGAGACAGGGTTTCTCTGTGTAGCTTTGCACCTTTCCTGGAACTCGCTCTGTAGCCCAGACTGGCCTCGAACTCACAGAGATCCACCTGCCTCTGCCTCCTGAGTGCTGGGATTAAAGGCATGCACCACCACTGGCCGGCCAAAGACTATTTTAAATACAAAATCTTCATTCCCCAAGAGTTCATTTTAAGAGAGTAATAAAAAGCAGGAAATTAGGTGCAGAAAATAAGGTTCAGCAGGCAAGAGTGCTTGATACCAAGTTTGATGACCTACGCTACATCTCTGGGATTCACATGGTAAGAGAAAGGATTTCCCCAACATATTTTACGTGTGTGTATATGTGTGTATGTGTGTGTGTGTGTGTGTGTGTGTGTGTGTGTGTGTGTGTGTGTGTGTAAGAAGAAAGGAACTGGATAGAATTATTTTCTTTCAAATGTTCTGGTAAAATATTTATGTCATAAAATAACAAACAGCTACATCTTGATACAAAGGGATTTACAAGCCAGGTGTAGTGGCTTATACCTATAACCTTAGCACTTGGGAGACTGAGGCAGGAGGATTGCCACATGATCAAGGCCATCCTTTGCTATATAGTCAGTTTCTGGCTTGTCTAGGATACAGAGTAAGACTGTTTCAAAAACTCCAAAATTAAAAAGGAGGGAGCCACAGTCTGGAGGTAGATACACAAATTTTAGAAGGTTATTTCCATACAATGACTATGAAAAGTACTATTTGTCTGTCCGTCTTCAATTATGTAACTGTGATCATCTGTAATAAAATCAAGTACTTGTTTATCTCACTACGTTAAGGTTAATGTGTAGAAGTTGGTGTTGCAAAAATGGGAAGTTGGGGTCAGGCGGTGGTGGCGCATGCCTTAAATCCCAGCAGAGCCAGGCGGATCTCTGTGAGTTCGAGGCCAGCCTGGTCTACAGAGCAAGATTCAGGAAAGGCACAAAGCTACACAGAGAAACCCTGTCTCGAAAAAACCAAAAAAATAAAAAATGGTAAGTTGGGTTTTTAATATTTTTTCTAACCAGATCAGTTTCCTCTCCCTTCCCCCCTTCCTCTCAGTCCATTGCCTCACCTCCCTTCTTATTCCCCTATCCACTACTACTTCTTTCTCTTCAGAGAAGGACAGACCTCCCATGTACATCAGCCAGCCATGGAATATCAAGTTGCAGTAAGACTAGGCACCTCCTTGCCTGTTAAGGCTGTATGAGGCAACCCAGTATGAGGAGCAGGGTCCCAAAGCTGGGAAGAGTCAGAGACGGCCCCTACTCTCACTATTAGGAGTTCCACAAGACCAAGGTGCATAACTGTAACGTATATGCAGAGGGCCTAGGTCAGTCCCATGCAATCTCCCTGGTTGTCAGTTCAGTCTCTGTGAGCCCCAATGAGCCCAGGTTAGTTGTTTTTTGTGAGTTTTCCTATGATGTCCTTGACTCCTCTGACTCCCACAATCCTTCCTCCCCCTCTTCCACAAGATTCCTTGAGTTCTGCCTCATGTTTTGCCGTAGCTCTCTGCATCTATATCCATCAAATTGTTATGTGAAAGCCTCTCTGATGATAAAGAGGAAGGATCAGGTGGAAGGAGGGGGAGAGAGTACTGAAGGAGACAACTGGAATCAGGGAACATCTGTGGGACAGCTAGAGACCTAGTGCAATGGAAACTCCCAGAAATCTATGAGGGTGACCCTAGCTACAACTCCTAGCAATGGGAGATACTGCGACTGAACCAGCCATCTCCTGTAACCAGGCAAGAAATCCACTGGAGAGATTGGGACCCTAATCCAGCCACATAACCTTTGACCTACAATGCCCCCTGCCTATAAGGTGTGCTAGAGTAAAGGTGGCATAAAAATTATGGGAGTGGCCAACCAGTGACTGGTCCAGCTTGAGACCCATACCTTGAGAGGCAGCCCAACCCTGACACTGCCTGCAGGGCCAGGACCCAGAAGGCTGGATAGCCCAGAGACCTAGGATAGAACCAAACATGACTGACAATGGAAAAAAAAGCCTGTGAAATGATGTCTAATGATATTCTACTATACTCATAGATTGCTGCCTAGCCCAATCGTCATAAGAGATGTTAAGTTTTAATTACCTTATTTCACATTTTTTCCTTTTCTATGCTGGGAATTGAACTCAATACCTCACACATGCCAGACATACGCTCTATCACTGAGATATACTCACAGCCCTCAGAACATTCAGAAAACATTTGAGAGAAGAGGCCAAAAATATAGGTAGTATATGCAAAGAAGCCCTGCTTAGTTACCTCGTTGGATAGAAATTATGAAGGATCTAAAAGGTAGTGACCTAGCCCATGTATGCAGTAAGTGGAAATGATAAAATCCGGATACATTCCACTGGAGTTTAAAGTTGTGGCTATCTCTAATGAGCCCAAGCTCCGAAAAATGAAAACATCTTCAATTTACATTTATTTTTAAATTATGAGTATCTTGCTGGGTTTAGTAAAGGCCAATGGCATTATCAAATTCTGTTAAATGTACTGAAAAAATGATCATCAAAATTGTCTTTGAGGACTCCTCTATAAAATCTTCATTCCAGGTACAATATACTTAATGAGTAAGTATAATTAATAAAGCACATTGGATTTCTCAATATATTCTAAACAAAAGGCTTCCTGACACAATTGATTAGTCTGCCTTAAAATGTGAACTTGAAAAGTATGTGAATATGCTGGGTTCAGTAAATGAGAAAGGGCATTCTAAAAAGCCCATGAGCATTTTCAAAAGTGACTATACATTCATTCATAGTCCACATATACATGTGGAACAGTGGAAAGCACTGTATAGTTGTGAGTATACAATATTGTAAAGAAATACAAAGTCCAGGCTCTTATAAACCATTCACTGTATCAGAGTTGAACATTTACATATAGGGTAGAGATATAGCTCAATAGTTGAGTGCTTGTCTAGCATATGCAAGGTTGTGGGTGCAGTACCCAGCACCTAAAAAAAAAATAAAAAATAAAAAACGCTGGGTGGTGGCGGCGGCGGCGGCGGCGGCGGCGGCGGCGGCGGTGCACACCTTTAATCCCAGCACTCAGGAGGCAAAGGCAGGCAGATCTCTGTGAGTTCGAGGCCAGCCTGGTCTCCAAAGCAAGTTCCAGGAGAGACGCAAAACTACACAGAGAAACCCTGTCTCGAAAAACCAAAAAAATAAAAATAAAAAAATAAAAACACAAAAACATATAGGCTGTAAGATGATGCTAATTATAAAAAACCTGGTGGCGGTGGAGGAATGGACAAGCTTACTTGGTTAATTGTATGTTATGCAAACACAAGAACCTGAATTTAATCTCCAGAACCCATATACAAAAGTAAGGATATACTCTGGTGATTGGATGCCCAAACACCCTAATTGTGGTAGAACTCTCATCTGGTGACTGATGGAAGCAGATGCAGAGATCCACAGCCAAGCCCCAGGTGGAGCTCCAGGAGTCCAATCAGTGAGAGAGAGAGGAGGGATTATATGAGCAAGGGATATTGAGACCATGATTGGAAAAAGCACAGGGACAAATACCCAAACTAGTGGAAACACATGAACTATGAACCAATAGCTGGATCAGGCCCTCCGGACAAGTGAGACAGTCGATTAGCTTGAACTATTTAGGAGGTCCCCAGGCAGTAGGACCGGGACCTGTCCTTAGTGCATGAGCTGGCTTTTTGGAACCTAGGGCCTATGCTGGGACACTTTGCACAGCCTGGGTGAAGGGAGGAGGGGAATGGGCCTGCCTCAACTGAATCTATCAGGCTGAGCTGAATCCCCAGGGGAGACCTTGCCTTGGAGGAGGTGGGAATGGGGGTTGGATTGGAGGAGGGGCGTAGGGGTGGGAGGAGGGAGGACAGGGGAATCCGTGGCTGATATGTAAAATTAAATTAATTATAAAATTAAAAAAAAGAGGAGTCTTCAAGAAAGCCAACCTTCACAGCTAATAAATCCAAATCCCCATGACCCTGGGGGGGGGGAACTAAAGATAATGGTACCTACTTGTAATTTTAGCAGTGGAGAAGGAGAGACAGAAGGATCCCTGGGGCTTGATGGTCAACCAGCCTAGCCTAATTGGTAAGCTCTATGCTTCTAAAAGGTGTTGTCTCAAAATGGAAGGCAGGCAGCATTTGAAGAGCAATAACTGAGGTTCCTTCACCCCCATTTGCAAGAACATAATACATATATGCATATACATGTGCACATGTACACATGCACATACTGAGAGGGAGAGGGGGAGGGAGAGAGGGAGGGAGAGAGCCAGTAGAGCTGGCTAGGCACTGAAGAATGCTTAATGCTTTGGCAGAGAGGACCTAATTCATTTCCTAGCACTCATGTCAGGTAGCTCACACCTGATGGTAACTCCAGCTCCAGGGGATATGAGTCTATGTTCTGGCTTCTTTGGACACCTGCATTTATGTACACATATCTACAGATAGGACCGCCTGCACACATAAAAGTGAAAAGAAATCTATGAAAATACAGATGACATGTGAATCGAGGATTAAACTATGGGAAAATGTGGGCCTGAGCGATGGCTCGGCTGGTTAGGGGACTTGCTACCATGCTTGACAATCTGAGTTCAATCTCAAGGAGAGAGCTACTCCCCAGAATTGTTCTGACCTCCACATGCGTAGTGGCACGCATATGCTCACACATTCACAAAATAAATGAAATGTACTAAAAATATTAAAATACACATCCTCCATAAAATACCGAGGGGTGGATGGTAGTAACATCAGGTAGGGAGAGTCTCTTATTTCACGAGCTGCAATTCTGCCTCCTGCTTCAAAGAAGCTGTCAACAGCTTAAAACACTTCCTTCTCCTATTGTCCTCCCCTCTTCCTTTGTGGTTTTCTATTCATTTTCAATCTGTGCCCCAAGCTGGAAGCAAGCAATGAAAATGGAGGACAAAGCGAATGTTAGGTGTGTGTCGATTGGGTTGAAAGCTGGCAGGATCAGGTATAGGGAGTGAGCAAGTGAAGGCTGATGAAAGGAGAGAAGTAACCACCCCCTCCTTTTTTTTACTCTTCCAAGTTTGGGTTAAAGGTCAACACATCAAGAGGCACACTGCCTCTAGAGCATTAGCAATTAAATCCTGTCATTATGTTTGTTCCCAGCCTCAGTGTGCATGGCTTTTCAAAATGATTGGATCGGAGCAGACTTTCTTTTTTCCCTGTCTGGATTAAAGGTGCATTTCTACACTCAGCAAACGTCCAAGTCATTGTATAGCAGAGAAATGCCATTACCTCGCCTCTTGACATACACTGCACATAAATCTCTCCATAGGAGGCCCCTGACCAAAATGGGAAGAATTCTCTAGACTAGCAAATTGTTCCCATGAACTATTCAAGCTTTGAAGCCTTTCTGAGAGACAGATTTGGCAGAACATGTTTTTCTCTCTTTTAAAATGATTATGCTTATGCTACTAGTAAGACATAGCTGAAAACAATGCATAGATCATTTTCCAGAAGTTAAAGATGATTATTTCATTAAAGAATGTTCTCTTAAAAAAAAAAAACAGTTTTCTCTTGAGAAAGCATGTGTTTGTTATACAGTTTTTGGTATTCTCCTTTCCTACTGTAACCCCTCAGTATTTTGTAGACAGTCGTGCTAACTATTAAATTTGTTTATTCACTTACTAACCAAAATATTTACTCACATCTAGTCAGCTATAGATAGCATCAACTATGGACCAAACCAAAAGATAAAGCAGAATACTGTTCTCAGACAAGTTATAGGATAAATAATACAAACAACAGCAGTACAAGGAAAAATATAGTAAGTAAAAGCCAACTCCTGTGCTATGTAAGAGTCTGTGTGTTTTCTGCTATCTCAACTTCTCATAGTATTTCCTTTCCTTTTCTACTATGTAAGTGGGGAGTCTCGGGCCATTTGTGTGTGGGTGGAGGCCAAAGTTTAATCATGAGTGCTATTTCTCAGGAGCCATCTATCTTGTACTGTGTTTTTAAATTTTTGTTATTTTATGTTTTTTACTATATGCATGTCTGTCCATCATATGTGTGCCTAGTACCCAAGGGGGTAAGAAGGTGTGGGATTCCCCTGGAACTGCAATTGTACACGGTTTTGAGCTACCATATAGGTGCTATGGATCAAACCCTGGTAGCCCAGAAGAGCTCACAGGACTAGGTGGCTCACTACACTAGGCTGGCTGACCCTCGAGCTCCGGGATCCTTCTATCTCCATCTTTCTAGTTGTAGGATTGTAAATGTACACTGTCCTTTCTGGCTTTTTACCTGGGTCCTGGTGATCAGCGAGACCCAGCCCTTAATGCATTTCCCTCCTACCTGCAATTCCCTTAATGCATTTCCTTCCTACCTGCAATTCCTTAACAGTTCTGATTGTCGATAAGTTTTGCTCTTCTTTTAAAAACTCTGCTCAGGTCTTACTTCATCTAAACAAATGCCAGGTGTTTTTTGGTACCTTAGATTCACAAAACATTCCCACCTGGTAAGACCTTTGCTTCACTTGTATTCCACTGGCACTATTTCCCATAACCCAAGAACAAACAATATAGAGATTCAAAAACAAAACTGGTTTTCACAGTGTGTAAAGTTGTGGTGCATGCATGTAATCCCAACACTTGGGAAGTGGAGGCAAGAGGATCAAAAGTTCAAGGTCAGTGTCAGCTAAATAGGGCATTCAAAACCAAAACCAGTCTGGGTTACATGAGATCCTACCTCAAAAAAAAAATAATAAATAAATAAATATGATTCTATGTCCTAAGTGAAAAAAAAAAACCAAAGAACCCCATGAACAAATCATGCCAAAGGAAGTGTCACTAAAAGGTGATTATACAAGAGAGACACCCTTTGGAGCCACTGTAGAACAGGAAATTACAAGAGCACTCAGCTTACCAGAGAATGGCCCTGCATGCAGATCCCAAGTGAAACTATTTCCCAACTCAGCAATGCATGTCAAGGGAGAACAACCTATTAGGTCAGAGGACTTATGGGGAGTTTAAAAAGACAAAGACACACAAGGCTAGACAAAAAAGAGTCTTGCTCCTTTTCCTTGTTTCTGCAGCTAACAGCCAGCCTTTGTTGCTGTTGCTTTCCTTTCTGTCTCAGACACCTAGCCTAGGATGAGAAATCAACTAGCTTTTTGTGGGCTTTTCATCTCATTTCATTTCTCCCTCTTGTCTCTGCCACGTGAGACATTCTAATCCCATAGACATTTTGGACAAATACCAAGTTATAGATGAACATAGAGACAATAGGAAGAAATGGAAAGAAACCACAGCAACAAGGGAAGCAGTTCTGCCCCCAAAGCAGAGAAAAGTCACAATAGATCAGGAACCATCAAACAACCTTAGATTCAAAATATCAGTGCAAACGTTTGACCAGAAAACAACTTGCCACTTTCTTGGCAACCAGAAGTATTTGTACCCTACACAGTATTAACCATTTCAAATACACAGGAAGCAGCGCCTATCAGTGTTGTGGATCCTTATTCTAATTACTAAGAGGCTAGACACAAAATGAAAAGGCAGGCCTGGGACCAGATTAACAACAAGGTAACATGAAACTTAAAAAGAACACAGTCCAGACTACAGTTGGAGGGAGTAAAATATGGCCTTCATTTAAATTCTTTCAGAGCTAAGGAGTGTGGACAGGAATCCAAGGCTGCTAGTCAGCCTTGTGGACAGTTAGCTTGGTGTCAATAAACCTTAAACAATAAGGGTGTGATGTGCACAATAATGAAGGTAATCAAGTTGCAGGAGCATCAGAAATAAGATGAAGAATCTAAATTGGTATTGAATTGGAAAAGCTTTACCACTATCTTGTGGTGATATTTTATTTGTGCTGAAATGTGGTGATATTTTATTTGTATGTTAATATATAAAGTTTGCCCGGAGATCAGAGGAAATAGCAAGCCATTTTAAGAAAACAAAGTCAGGTAGCACAAGCCCTTAATCCACTTAGCAGGCAAGGTCTCTGTGTGTTCAAGGCCACACTAGGGAACAGGGCCGATCGTGGTGACAGTACCAACCATAGAGCCCTGGAGGTCTGTACACACAGGCAGTGACAAGAAAGTGAGGTAGCTGGGCTAAGATAGCCAAGGAGAGGGCAGAACAGCAAGGCAATAAAGGCGCGGCTAAGACAGGAAGTAGCTCGCATTTGGAGGCTGCAGAGCTGGTGAGGTAAGGTTGACTGGTGGCAATTCCTATGTTCCTGATCTCTAAGGCTTTCACCCCTATACTTGGCTCGGTGTTTTGTATTTAAAAGGACCATTTAGAAATTCGTCTACACTATCTTACATAGGATTCACTGGTTCTAATATTCTTTAAGGTGAAACAAAAGGTAGGACTACACCAAGTTTATGGTTGACCAATCAAATTTGAACCGCCATTTCAAGAAGATTCCTGGGGTTCCCAAAACTCCTACACACATACAATTTCTCCCCTCCTATGTTGTGTGTAGTCTTATCAATTGCAACTTTCTTCCCAGAGTAACCCTCAACCACAGTTTTATATGATGTCCCAGGGTGATGCTCTTTGCTCAGCACAATTATCAGTCCTGGTCCTATCATCTCTGTGTTCTCTTGTCCTATGTTCCTGATAACTAACTCTTGTTTGCTACCTTTGTTAATATATACCCCTGACATCTGATTAAGGAGTGCTGCTCCAACATAAATATGGTTAGGCTCTATCCCATAGCAACAGCTCCAAAGCTCATGTAAACCAAGGTTCCTGGTTCACAAACCACAGTTCTTCTAAAAGAGGTAAGTCCCACAGGTAAGAAGATGATGATATATATACAGATATTGACTTTGGATTTGTGCACCAAAACTTGAGCATCTTATCTTTGCAGGGGAATTCCAAGATAAATTATATGACTTTGCACACACATACACTATCCCCATGAAAAAAAATAGGATGCTGGAAAGGCTGAGTAAGGAAATCAAATGAAAAGCAGACAGCCTGTGGGTAATAAGAGTTAGATCCATCCATTATTCCAGTAATCTCCCTTGGGTCAAGGTCATCCTGGGAACATCTATGACCACTAGGACAATTATGAAAAGAGGAAATTTTGTTCCAATTGAGTAGAGGGCAAGTTCCAGTTTTCAACAAGCAGAATGAAACAGAAATCTTACATGAAAGTTTAGGCTGATCTTACAAAGATACTCTAGAGTACTTGATTTTATAGAAATTCCCCATTCCCCCCCCACACACACACAAAAAAAACCTCAAGGAGATACTCTCAGGATATTAGTGGAGTAGACTCAGCTTTGGGGTTCAAGCAGGAGTGTTTTAGACATCACTCAACACAAGGGGGCACTGCAGCATTTTTCTTGCCAAGGCAAAGAGGGCAGGCAAGTCAATACATCTTCATCTCACTTAAGAATAAACACATTCCAGGCTTAAGACTTTGACAGAATTTTACATAGCCACTGTTTGGAAAAGGAACCCGAAAATGTAGTAAGTGGCACAAGGGATGGAACAAAAATCCATCGGAATGTCTTCAAAGTGCCAATGTATTTTGAATAGGAAAAAATCTAACATTGACTTTGTTCACTGCATTTTAATGCATCTTGAATACTGAATGTACCAAACCTAAATCATGTCTAAACTCTCTAAAAAGTGCTTCTCATTCCTCTTGCACACCAGAATGTTTTCCTTTTGTTGCAATAAGAGAGAGAGACAGACAGGGACATACACATACACACATACACACACACTGACTGGGACTCTGAGACTAAGGACAAAACAGTTAAGATGGAGGAGGTGACAAAGGATCAGGAATAGAAGAAACACAGAGAGCAGGCTACCATTCAAAATCTGAAAATTTATGCTTGATTGAGGCCTAGCACAAATGTTATCTTCTTCATTAATGTGCCTAGGACTCTCCCAACATAATGGCATGCCTACCCCTTGATTTCTGCCTATTACTTCTGAAACCAGAAATGTGTAAGAGCCTACAGAAAAGCAGTGCATATAGATTACCCCAGGTACATCTATGCTAAGAACTAAAACCATCTAGCCTGTACAGTGTACTCTTTCCATTAACATGAGTTTACCAGCACACTATTTTCATCAATATGATTAGAATGTCTAAAGGACTCTCATGTAGGAAGATGAAATTTAAAAACAGCTTTATTGCTTATTCCAGAAATGCTTCAATAACAAAGTATGATGGGGCTGAGGGTAGAGCTCAGTTAGTAGAATGCTCATTTACCGTGCATGAAACTGTGGGTGTGAACATGGCTGTACATGAACTGGGTGTGGATGTATGTGCCTGTACTCCCAAAATTTGGGAGGTGGAGGCCAGAGGGCCAGGAGCTCAATGTCATTCTTAGCTATATAGCAATACACTTATATACCAATATAGCAAGTTAAAAAAGCCATCTTGGGCTACATGAGATCTTGTCTAAAAAAATTTCAGAAAAGGAACAAAACAACGAATGATAGATTTTATTATGCCCCCTTTTCATTAAATTCCTAAATTTAACTCTTAACCTTAAAAGTGATAGCTTTAGGGGATGTGGCCTTTAAGAGATTATCAGGTCATGAGGCTAGAGCCTTCAAAACTGAAATTAATGTTCCTAGTAGAGAGACCACAAGTAACTCCTTGATCTCATCACCCTGTGAAGATACAGTGAGAAAATCCCATTCTATAAATCAAGAAGTTTATCACAGCACTAGTCCCAATTACTATATTAAAAATTAGCCTATTGTGAGATGAATTCATTAAGATGGCATGGTGGGTAGCCCTCAGTGGAGTCTTAATTCAGTCATACACAATGAAACTGTGCTTTGAGGACATGTAAGAAACTGCCTGTAATTATTTTAAATAAATTGACCCCACCAAGAAAAGTATCATGTTTTCTCTCATGTAGAAGCTAGCTGGGAGAAAGGGCCATGAAACTAAAATAATAGGGAGCTACTAAAACAGGGAAGGGGAAGGGCTTTGATACCCAGTACCATATAAACCAAGTTTAGTACAATATATATGAAATACCAGTTCTTGGGAGTTAGAAACAGGAGGATCAGAAGTCAAGAACATCCTCAGTTAAATAATGAATTTGAGGCTAGCCTGGGATACATGAGACCCACTAAGTTTCCTATCTTCCCAAAATGTCAGATATGTTTCAACTATCTCTAGCCCCTTACTTTATGGTATAACAGTTTGAACAGAAGAAATCATCAGCTAAGACCTTTTGATCATCTTGTCTCTAAATCCCCATTTTCCTAGGTACACCAAATCTAAACCATTATGTCATAATTTTTACCTAGTCATAATCAAGTCTTCCCCCTGCCATTAATCCAGACTTCATATCCTCAGTATTTTGGCCTTTTCCTTTTCTTATAAGATGATCAGACTCTATTAATGGGGAATTCTCCATTAAAATGGTTTGCAATAAACATGTGCTCTGGTCAGCAAAAGCTAGCTTTGTCTTAGCAACAGGTTGTTTACTCCAGTGTTATCAGGAGCCACTATTTAACATTACTATGTTATATTTAACACGTTAAATTATGTTATTTATTTATTTATTTATAGGCCAAAATGATGGGACTGGCTTGCATTTAGGAGGCATGGAGTAACTAACAAGTTCTTTCTTTGGGGCTTGATTTGAATCCATTTAAAAATACATGGATTGGATCTGTATTACATACCTTATGGGTTTTGCTTTTTCATGACTGTGACTATGTAAATGATATCACATATCATAGCTCATATTGGCATATAGCTGGTGCCAATTTAAAGCCAACAGCATCAAGAAATGCATACAACTGCTTTGTCTCTACAATAGACCTTTGAAATGTGGCCCGCATATGCTTATCCCCCATGAGGACAGTCTGAGTAATTACACAGGCTTCTATTGAATGTACCACTTCATATGGATATACAAATGAAAAGGAAAGTAAAATACATTCATTAAGAGTCGGGTGATCGCCGGGCGGTGGTGGCGCACGCCTTTAATCCCAGTACTCGGGAGGCAGAGCCAGGTGGATCTCTGTGAGTTCGAGGCCAGCCTGGGCTACCAAGTGAGTCCCAGGAATGGCACAAAGCTACACAGAGAAACCCTGTCTCGAAAAACCAAAGAGTCGGGTGATCGACGAGCGGTGGTGGCGCACGCCTTTAATCCCAGCACTTGGGAGGCAGAGCCAGGTGGATCTCTGTGAGTTGAGGCCAGCCTGGCCTACCAAGTGAGTCCCAGGAAAGGCGCAAAGCTACACAGAGAAACCCTGTCTCGAAAAATCAAAAAAAAAAAAAAAAAAAAGAGTCGGGTGATCAATAATAAATTGATTTATTCAGCGACTCTTGACAGGGGTCAGAATTCATGAAAATTTCCTTGAGAACTTCCAATTTTCTCATTGGAATTGACAATGAGTTGTACTGGACAGTTTTTAATGCAGTTCTCTTCAGAAATTTTGGGTGTTCTTTTTCATTTGGGAAAGAGTGTTGATTTTATGATTTTCAAACATGAAGCAGGGCAGTGCCCCTTATGGAAGCATAAAATTGGTACCATGAAAATCTGTAAAAGCTCCTCATTCCCAAATGATGAAAACGGGCTTATGAATCAATGACTGATTTGATCAAAGGTAATTCCCTTGTATTCTTTCATCACTATCAGTATACACACTGGCAAAACATCCATCCTCAGAACAAAGGCCTGAGTTCAGATCTCATCGATCCCTGTCTACTTCTGTCTTCTGGATATGTGAAAACAAATAGAGGTTCTCTGAGAGGACCCAAGATATTTTGAATGTATAGATGCTTATGCTGGCTGGTTACTGATTTTGCTGTTGAGGGGATTAAAAAGTATACAGAGAAGCTAAATGGACCCCAGGGGAATAATTGTTAATAATATTACTAAGGTTCTATTTTTTAAGTGTGAAAAATGTGACATAAATTCTCATGATATTGGACACGTTCTAATTAGTGTGCTGCAGTGGGTTGTTGTCAAGCATGTAGTTTTCAGTATTAAGGTGATTTCATTATATGTTAGCAATTATATGTTAGCAATGAAATCTAGGGGAGAGGGTGATGTTTACTCCTTGGAGATACTTGCACCACTAAGAGCTAAAGCCACCAGGTAAATAATGAAATCTGAGGAAGCACCGAATTAACTTATTTTAAGAAATTAAGTGGCTACTTGTATAATGTGTGCAAATAATAAAACAATCAGTGTAATATTTCCTACTATTATTTTGGAAATAGCCCAAATACCTGATAACCAGAAAAGAAGAAATTTTAATGTATCCACTTTGTATTTAAATAAATAGCTATAAATAGTTACCCTACTGGACACATGAATTGACAAAAGATCTTGGTAGGCACAGTTTAATATACACTGCCAGTTTTGGACAATGTATCTACTTCCAAGTGACTGGAGATTAGCTGATCTAACTTCTGTCACATTTCCCTTTCTAACCCCTCTTCCATGATATATAAGACATGTAATACAGCAGTCAACAGACAACACTAATCTACTGCGTTTATCTGATAAAGAACAGACATAACTGGAAGGACCCACTTGGCTATTTGCTATTGTCTTTTCCTTTCCCACCAGCTGAGTATACACATGAAAACTGGAATAGGCAAATGAACAGGAGACAGTTAAAGCATATAGAGAATAGCTGGAATAAGGCTCATGAGATGTGAACAGGTGAGATGCAATCAGTGAAGAGACTTAAGTACATGCTTCCCTGAAGATATCACTGAGCCAACTATAATAGCTGCCATATTTATGTAAGCATTTGGTACTTTAAGTTGAGCATTGAATATAGAGTATCATGATGTTTAAGTCCAAAGAGTAGAAGAGTAAAAGTCACTTTATATTAGCTGAACTGGAAAGCTAACAAGTTTAGAATGGCAGAATACAATGAATGATCACAAGGACATCAGCCTTTTGCAATGATCTTGACCTACTACATAAGAACAAGTTTACTACCAACACATTTTCTGTGGTGTGACCCTGCATCTGGAAATCTATGATGTAAGTGTTTTTACTTACATGAAATCAAACATGTCTTGGTACTTTCACCCATCAGTCCCAGACTCAAGAAGCTTTAAACAGAAATTTTGACAATCCAACACAGAATTGTTGTATTAAACAAAAAAATTAATTAAGATACTACTTTTTTAAGCTTTTAGAGTTACAAATAGTGATCTGGTCTCCTTACTGATCCTCTATTTCATTCTCTTTTTCACATCCTTGTTTGTATTAGTATATAACAGATGAGATTTTTACAGGCAGTGATAAGAGTGGCATGGAATAGAGAGAAAGTTAGACAAGAGTGTTCTACACTGTCAGGAAGAAGGCAGTAGGAAAGTATGAAACACCTTGAAAGATCAGGTAACATCTCTTTCAGTGGTGGAAATGAGTCACTAGGCTATGGAATTTAGTGGGTCCAAGATATGGAGAAAAACTATTTCATGACAGTGGCATGTGAGTTCAAGAAAGGTTAGAAGACACATAGTCACTTACACACACACACACACACACACACACACACACACACACACACACACACACGTATTCAGGCACATGCCTGTGTGGAAAGGAAAATTTGTCACTTAGATGTTGTATGTGTGACGTACTATCCCAGTGGGTCTCCATGTTCAGAGGGCTTCAGAACCACTAGAAATTTCAGGAAAAAGGAGTAAATACATTTGTGTCTACTAAAAAAAAGTGATTTGAAGGTTAGAAATGACCTTTGTCAGCCTTTGACAAAATCCAACACCCCTTCATGATAAAGGTCTTAGAAAGATCAGGAATACAAGGAACATTCCTAAACATAATAAAGGCAATTTATAGCAAGCCAACAGCAAACATCAAATTAAATGGAGAGAAACTCAAAGCGATACCACTAAATTCAGAAACAAGACAAGGCTGTCCACTCTCCCCATATTTATTCAATATAGTACTAGAAGTTCTAGCTAGAGCAATAAGACAATGAAAAGGAGATCAAAGGAATACAAATTGGCAAGGAAGAAGTCAAACTTTCACTATTTGCAGATGATATGATAATATACATACATAAGTGACCCCAAAACTCTACCAGGGAACTCCTACAGCTGAAAAACTCCTTCAGTAAAGTGGCAGGATACAAGATCAACTCAAAAAAATCAGTAGCCCTCCTATACACAAATGATAAAAGGACTGAGAAAGAAGTCAGGGAAACATCACCCTTTACAATAGCCACAAATAATATAAAATACCTTGGGATAACACTAACTAAACAAGTGAAGGACCTTTTTGACAAGAACTTTAAATCTCTAAAGAAAGAAATTGAAGAAGATATCAGAAAATGGAAGGATCTCCCATGCTCATGGATAGGTAGGATTGACATACTAAAAATGGCAATCTTACCAAAAGCAATCTACAGATTCAATGCAATCCCCATCAAAATCCCAACACAATTCTTCATAGACTTGGAAAAAAAATACTCAACTTCATATGGAAAAACAAAAGACCCAGGATAGCTAAAGAATCCTATACAATAAAGCAAACTTTGGAGGCATCACCATCCCTGACCTCAAACTCTACTATAGAGCTATAGTAATAAAAACAGCTTGGTACTGGTATAAAAACGGACATACAGACCAATGGAATCAAATTGAAGACCTGACATTAATCCATGCACATATGAACACCTGGTTTTTGACAAAGAAGCCAAAACTATACAATGGAAAAAAGAAAGTATCTTCAACAAATGGTGCTGGCATAACTGGATCTCAATATGTAAAAGATTACAAATAGATCCATATCTGTCACCATGCACAAAACTCAAGTCCAAGTGGATCAAGGACCTCAACATAAATCCAGTTACACTAAACTTAAGAGAAAAGAAAGTAGGAAGCACTCTTCAATGAATTGGCACCGGAGACCATTTCCTAAATATAACACCAACAGCACAGACCCTGAGCACAACAATTAATAAATGGGACCTCTCAAAATTGAGAAGCTTTTGCAGGGCGAAAGACACGGTCAATAAGACAAAAAGACAGCCAACAGAATGGGAAAAGATCTTCACCAACCCCACATCTGACAGAGGATTGATCTCCACAGTATATAAAGAACTCGGTAGACAGGTCGGCGGCAGAGACAAGCAGACGCAGGTAGGCCCTTGGCGGCAGCCCGCAGAGGTAGACGGGCCCGGCAATGGCGGTGGCCTACAGGGACATTCAGGCCCGGCAGCAGCCGGCAGAGACAAACAGGCCCCGGCGGCAGTGACAAGCAGAGGTAGGTAGGCCTGCAGATGCAGCCGGCAGAGACATACAGGCCCGGCAGCGGCCCGCAGAGGCAGACAGACCCAGCGGCAGCTGACAGGGACATACAGGCCCAGCAATGGAGACAAGCAGACGCAGCTTGGAACAGGGATGCCTGTAAACCCAACACCCGGGGAAGAAGATATATCTCCGTGGGACAGAAACAGAACGAATCTGAACACTCCATCTGAGGACAACCCAGGGCCCAGCTGCTGATCCTGCGAAACCCAACAACTTGGAGGTGTTGGTGACACTACCCTGCTCAGCTGAAACCCATCTGGGAGAGGATTCAGATGCCTACAGTTTGAAGTCTGAAGAAACAAGATCATCTGAGGAGTTGACTAATGAACAGAACGTGACCTGGGAACACAGAAGAAGGTGCTGCCCAGCCACCAAACCAGACCACCAGAATCATAAGTATATACTTCACTGACTGAGATCAGCTGCCCCTGAAGAAATAGCCCAATAGCACCAATTTAACCAAGAACTCCTACTAAACCAAGGCTAAAAATTAGAACAAGAGAGGCACTCTCAGACACAGACACCACCTGTACCGCACAGAAGAGATGAGTAGACACCAGTACAAAAATACAGGCAACAACATAAAGACCTATATGGCAACATCAGAATGTAGTGATTCTATACCTGCAAGACCTGAACATACCAAGACAGAAGAAACAGAAGAAATCAACCCTAAAAATGACTTTAAGAAGATGATAGAGGCCCTTAAAGAAGAAATAAAACATTCCCTCAAAGAGGAAATAAAAACTTCCCTTAAAGAGGAAATGAAAAACTCCCTTAAAGAGGAAATAAAAACGTCCCTTAAAGAGGAAATGAAAAACTCCATTAAAGAGGAAATAAAAAACTCCCTTAAAGAAATGGAAGAAAAAACGAACAAAAAATGGGAAGAAATCAAAGAAAGCCAAGAAAAAGCAATTAAACAGATGAAAGAAACATTCCAAGATCTGAAAAATGAATTAGAGACAATAAAGAAAACACATGCTGAGGGAATGCTGGAAATAGAAATCCTGACTAAATGAACAGGAACTACAGAAACAAGCATAACCAACCGATTGCAAGAGATGGAACAGAGAATCTCTGACACTGAAGACACAATAGATAAAATAGATTCGTCAAAGAAAACACTAAAGACAAAAAAGTCGTAACACAAAATGTCCAGGAAATTTGGGACACCATGAAAAGACCAAACCTAAGAATAATAGGGATAGAAGAAGGAGAAGAATACCCACTCAAAGGCACAGAAAATATATTCAACAAAATCATAGAAGAAAACTTTCCTAACCTAAAGAAAGAAATACCTATGAAAATAGAAGAAGCTTACAGAACACCAAATAGGCTGGATCCAAAAAAAAAGTCCCCTCGCCACATAATAATCAAAACACTAAACACACAGAACAAAGAAAAAATACAACTGTGGCTTATAATAAATTTTGGTTTTACTCAATTATTGAAAAAAAATAGCCAAATGAATGGAAACACATGAACTAAGAACCAAAGGCTGAGGGGCCCCCAGCTGGATCAGGCCCTCTGAATAGGTGTGACAATTGTTTGGCTTGATCAGTTTGGGAGGCAACTAGGCAGTGTGACCAAGTCCTGTGCTCATTGCATGAGTTGGCTGTTTGAATCCTGGAGCTTATGCAGGGACACTTGGCTCAGTCTGGGAGGAAGGGACTGGACCTGCCTGGACTGAGTCTACCAGGTTGATCGCAGTCCTCGGGGGAGGATTTGCCCTGGATGAGATGGGAATGGGGGGTGGGCTGGGGTAAGGGAGGGGTGGGAGGCGGGAGAATAGGGGAACCCGTGGCTAATATGTAGAACTGAATGGTATTGTAAAATAAAATAAAAAATAAATAAATGAATTAAAAAAAGAACTCAAGAAAATAGACATCAAAATACTAAACAATCCAATTAAAAATGAGCTAAAGAGCTAAACAGAGAATTCACAAAACAAGAATCACAAATGGCTGAAAAACATTTAAAGAAATGCTCAACATCGTTAATCATCAGAGAAATGCAAATCAAAACAACTATAAGATACAACCTTACACCTGTCAGAATGGCTACAATCAAAAACACTAATGTTGGAGAGGATGTGGAGCAAAGGGAACACTCCTCCACTGTTAGTGGGAATGCAAGCTTTACAACCACTGTGGAAATCAGTATGGCAGTTTCTCAGAAAATTAGGAATCAAACTACCTCAAGACCCAGCCATCCCACTCGGGCATATACCCAAGGGATGTTGATTCATACCATAAAGATACATGCTCAGCTATGTGCCTAGCAGCACTATTTGTGATAGCCAGAACCTGGAAACAACCTAGATGCCCGTCAACTGAAGAATGGATGAAGAAAATGTGGTACATATACACAATGGAGTATACTCAGCAGAGAAAAACAATGAAAGCATGAAATTTGCAGGCAAATGGATGGAACTAGAAAAAATCATCCTGAGTGAGGTAACCCAAACCCAGAAGGACAGTCATGGTATGTACTCACTCATAAGTGGATTCTAGATATAAAATAAAGAACAATCAGACTACAACTCACAGAACCATGGAGGCTATATATATAGCATGGAGGTCCCTAGGACGACTGTGGCTTATAATAAATTTCGGTTTTACTCAATTACTGAGTAAGCCTCAATGAATCATCTATTAAGAATACATACTGTATCAAGCTGATAATAGAAAAATAAATTAATTTTAAACAATAAAAAAATAAAAGAAAAATTTGAAATATTAAACCAACATTTTACTAAAGTAAAAAAAAGGGAGAACTAGGGACTCATCATTCCTCTCCACATTCTATTCTTTCCCTTGTTTTATATATTTTAAATTTTTTAGCAGTGGATTCTGCTGGAGTTTATCAGTGGATTCTGCTGGAGTATCCGATGCAGATAAGCACTGGAGGGCTCCTGTTGCAAATCACCCTCTGGAGCAATGGAAGGACCTTTCTACTAGCACGTGGAGGAGACCCGATCTAGTGTTGGATTCCTGAGCACTGAACGCACCCTGTGACTGCTGCTGAAGCCCAACATGACAGAGACCTAATGGGTCTTCATGAAAAAAATCTACCCATCTGATGCCAATGGAGATTGAGAGCCCAATGTCGCCAGTTTTGGCAAGCATTAATGTAAGCCAAGGAACTGTAGCCATGAGATTGGATTCTCCAGAAGAGCTGCCAGTAAAGTCATGCTGGGATCAAGAAAAATGGGCCTTGGTGGTTCGTGTTACTGGACTTGTATCCATGCCAGTGGATGTCCACACACTCCAGAAGAGAATTTAACATTGCTGCTGCCGCTGTTGCTGTTATAGCAATGACGGCCACCACTGCTACTGTTTCTGGGATTACTGTTTCATAATTGCTTACTACAGCTAGCACAGTGGAGACCCTGGTAACCAAAGTAGCCACCACAGTTAGTTAATCTTCCATTCTATTGGGCATGATAAATTTAATTCAGTAGTTATATACATCTCGATTGGCTTTGAAAATTATAAATTTATAAATTCCAGTTGCTTTTGGGATACTATCTTACAAGGACTCCAATGTACAGTACAGCTCGTTAAGGAAGGGGATGGCTCAGTTGCCATTAGCCTACTGGCTATGGGTGAGATAGGACCTCTGTTGTCTTTTCTGTGTCGAACACACAGATTGCAAGCCCAGTAACACTTTGAGATCTTTGGCAGCAGTTAACTCTGCAGCTCACACATGATTGAGTCTGTATGATAATGAGTCTTCAGAGATGGGTAATGCCTAGGGGGCACTCACCAACCTAAGACAGAGCACCTGTGTGGCCTGGGCAGGCATTTCCATGACGGGTAAGGTGACCTGCTGACGTTCCACGCAACCCAAGTCAGAAGCTCATTTTTTAATAAAAGGGGGACCTGTAGGTCCCTGGCCCACATTTTGGGTAACTGTTGCCTTGCTTGCGGACCTTGACCTTGATATCCTCCCTATGCTAATTCCCTGCCAAGTTCCACCCTCCTGAATGCTTAAGGGAAGTTCCTTGTCTGTGTATCCTGAATAATGGGTGTTAACAGCTTAGATACAAGATTGTAAAACATCAGTAGCGAACTTCTGCCCTCCGGGGTTCTCCCATTGTGCTGTAAACCTGTATTTAAGACCTCCTCCCTCCTTCAATAAATCCATTCGTCATTTAAATATACACACACATATATATGTATATATACGTATATATAATTGAATGAATACTGCAAATGTAATCTATGAATACCACAAATGTGATTAATATCGTGAGTGTAATTAATGAATATCATGAGTGTAATTTAAAAAATAAAAATTAAAAAAAATGACCTTTGTCCTGTTAAAGAGTAATTATTTGCTATATTTCACAATTCAGACAAGAAATGCCACTACAGCTATTACTAAACACAAACACGGATTATTTCTTGGTTATTTTTAGGAGAGAGAATGAGCATGTTTGTGACTTCAGACTGCGGTCTATAGTGCTATGCACAAAGATTCCCAGGAAAATGAGAACCTCACGTACATTTAGTTAAGAGTTTTAGAGGTCTAAGCTATGAATGAGATACAGTGAAGTGCTATTCATTTTGTTAGTCTACAGTCATGCCTTACCACTGTGGTAACTGCAATCTACCAAGATTAGTGGAAAAAATAGGGTGCCTGAGCCATTCTAGGGACAACCAGAACTCCTGAATCTAAGGGTGCCTTCTAAAGAGAGGTACAAGGAGCTGTCTCTAATTGCTCATATGGAGGGGGCCCTTTCTGTGTCATAAAGGAGCCACTGTGACACAAAGAAAATACTTCATGTATTACTAAGTGACACCCAAGGATTTCTAATTTACATTATATAAATTCCTCCTACTTTCTTTTTTCTTTCTTTCTTTTTTTTTTTTTTTTTTTTTCGAGACAGGGTTTCTCTGTGTAGCTTTGCACCTTTCCTGGAACTCACTTGGTAGCCCAGGCTGGCCTGGAACTCACAGAGATCCGCCTGGCTCTGCCTCCCAAGTGCTGGGATTAAAGGCGTGCGCCACCACCGCCCGGCTAACCCTCCTACTTTCTTATACCCAAATTAGAATTGTTTTTTCCTCAAGACACTTATGTTGAGAATGACCCACACTGCCAATCTTGGTGGCTCTGTCCTGTAATGCCAGCTAACTGGGAAGTTGAGGCAAGGGATTGCAAATTTGAGTGAATTCAAGAGGACCTGGGCAATTTGGTGAGCTCCAGTCTCAAGACAAAGACTGTAGCTCAGTGATAGGTCACTTAGCTAGCATTTGCTATATTACAGATTCAGGTCTAGTATAATACAAATACAGAAAAAATGAAGAGTTATAATAAATGAGAAGGGAAAGAGTGAGAAAGGGAGAGAGACAGAGAGGAAAAAAAACAGAATGAACACAAGCTGCTAAGATGGGCCAACAATATGGCTCAGCTTAGCAGAAAGGTGCCTACTGCCACCTGACAGTGTGATGGATTCCCTGGAACCCACCTCAGAAAAAGAAACTACTCTCCTAAGTTGTCCTCTGATCTCCACCATGTGCATGGTAACATATGTATGCATGTATATGCATATGTGTGCACATATATGTACACACACACAGAATATACACATAAATGTAAAAAAATATTTAAAGCAGCCAATGACAGTCATATAGGATTAAATAAAAGATATTAGCCATGAATAATAAGATGAGCACATTTTATGAAAACATACATAGAAAGAACAAGCAGAGGGCTAATATCCTACTGCAGATATAAGACAGATTTATACTTGAGACAAATGTAAAATACAGATTAATTTTTTATGTGAAAATTCAGGAGTCTGGTCAGTGCTTTTCCATAGATGTAAGTAAATACACCTCCCAGCACAATTGGGCAATAGAGCAGGGAACTTTCTGAGGATAGTAAGACAAAGACTATAAAAAACACTTAGCGTTAATAGGCAATGAAAGATCTTTAGCCTCACTGCCAAGTTTGTCAGATAAGGACATTAAGGTCAGAGAGAATTTAAGTATTTGGCCAAGACTGTAAGTCTTCCCTAGTACCCCAGCCCCTAGACTGGAACTCAAGCATCCCACTGAAATATTCTCTTTCTTTTCAATCTACCTTAGGAGCTTTTTTCCTATTCAAGTGAAGGGCTGGAAGGCAGGCATCCAGAAACAGGAAGCAGCACAAAAGTCAGCAAGTACAAGGACTGCACTAGCCTGCAGAAGAGTCTGGGCAATGAGGAATTCGTTATTTCAGTAACTTAAACTCTCCTGGATAAAATCCAAGAATGCCTGCCTGATCCTGATTTCTATTTTCCTGTGCACAGAATCAGACTGAGTTCCAGGGACTGTGCTTCCTACAAGCAGGCAAAAGGTTAACAGCCTTCCAGAGATTCTCAAGAAGTGACTCATTCCTCATCCTCTAGGCAGCCTTTACTTTTTCAAGTATAGATATGGATGACTGGGTGGGAGTGTCTCAAGTCTCACAGCTCCAATTAATTTTTTCACCCTTTTCTTTCCCACTCCCTTTACGTTTTCCCTCCTGAGTTTTAATGATACAAATAGCACTGAGGCACCATCATCTTCCATACCCCAAACTGAAATAGATTCACATAATGGTTTTACAGCACTGAGTATTCAAGTCAAAATTGCTGTCTGGTTTGCCTCGCTCTGCCTTAATGGCCAACAGGAAATACGCTCAGAGACCTTTATAAGGAAAGCAGAGAACTTCTTAACATAATAATAGTGTCTTAACAATTCGAGGAATGCATTAGGGGCTTGGTTGGTTTTAAGATTCTGTCCTTTTTCAAGCTTTCCTTGTTCCTTTCTTCTCTGCACATAATGAACCTTTCTCTTAACTTATCAGTCACACAGAACCTGAGTGACTTGAAAATTGAAGACCATCCACTTGAATAAATTATTTGGTGTAATAATGCCTAATGAAATATCCTACATAATCATAGCAAACCTTGCCCTTGAAATCACAGTCCCGAATTCTATTACCCTCTATGCTTATCAATTTAGCCTAGCCCACAGAATTACTGGCTTTTAGATACCATCATTGAACAACAATGTTGACACTAAAATTAGAGGTGTTATTTATCAGCTAAAACAGCTGTTCTAGTCCTAAAAGACAATCACAGAGATTGTTTCTGCTTACATGCAGATGGCTGAACTCCATGCAGCTTCAAAGACTGACCTGGAGTCCAGCAGCTAGTTAAGGGAGCTCAGTTACTAATGACATCCTCCAATGAATCCATTTGCAATTTTCAACACAGACATGGTCATGAATACTTGAAATTAAAAGAAAAAAGCTGAAAGTTTCAATGATTGATTGTACACACAGCAAAATCTGCACTTACTGAGAAGGAAGGTATGAGAAAAATACTGCTTTCACTTAGTTTTCAGAGAATTGATGTGTAGCAGTTGGTGGAGTTTGGGGAAAGGGATGTAATTAATTATGCACAGCACTAGGTTCCTGATTGAATGGGATACCCCAGCTCTCAGAAGGTTGCCAGTGATGGATTGAAGCTGCATAGCCATAGCAATGGCCCTTGCAATGGAAGTCATTACAGTAGGTGTCAGGTGATGTAAATCACAAGCAAAGAATGCAACCTCCCCCTACACACAAAGATTAGACTCAGCTTCGGAATGAGTTATTATGTGAAATGCCATCCTATTAAAACCCAAAGAGACAATCCAAATTGCCTTTTAAACAATTGTAAACACGAAACTTCTATTCAGGGAATTTCTTTATCTGTGGTTTTACATGTGGGCAACCCTCTGTAGCTCTTCGTCTCTGTTCTTTTATGGTAAGGGAAAGGGGGGAGGGTGTGCTCAGATTAACACAATCCTGAAGACTGAATGGGTAACTTGGGCAGTATTAAATGAACCCTCACTGTTCTCAGGCTGGGAACTCCAGATCAAGATCCCATAGGATTTTATTTCTGGTGAGGCTTTTCTTTCTTACTTGTAGTCATGGCCACCTTGTCCCTTTGTCTTCACATAGCCCTTCCTGGTATGTGAGTATGTGTTGGCAGAAAGAAGGGGAGGGGAGGGGAGAAGAGAAAAGGAGATGGAGAGGGTGGAGGAAGAAAAGGGGGATGTTTCCCTTCTTTTATAAGGCCACCAGTCCTACTGGATTCTAAACCCGACTTTATGACTTCATTTAACCATAATTAACTCTTAAAATCATCTCTTAGTACTCACACTGGGGGCTACAGCATTAATGCATACATTTCTGATTTGAAACTTTAATCCATGGTAGAAGTGATATGCTTTGGGGCTGTGTCAAGATTATTTTGTCCCAGAAAAACTTGGTTCTGTCCACATGAAAATAATCCCTAGGTTGTAATAATCAAAATGGGATATAACTGGAGTCTATCTATAAAGACAAAGATAATTGAGAAATGATAATAAAAATAATAATCTAAATATCCTAGATGTGATGGCTTATTGTATCCATGGGAATGATGGATGAAACTGGTGATCATCATGCTAAGCAAATAAGCCAGATTCAGACAAATATGGCATGTTTTCTCTTGCATGCATAAGTTATAATAAATTTGAATATATATAGATATAGATATGACATGAAATTAAAAAGGGAACTAATAAGGAAAGAGGAAGTGAGTTAAAATTGAAGGGGAATAAAAGGATACTGGAGGAAAAGAAAAATAAATATATTTTCTTTCATATGCAGAATATATATGACATGAAAGAAGAGGGACACTATTTGGGAAGGAAAGGACTGATGGGTAGAGGTAATGGAGGGTGGATATGAGTAAAGTACAATAGATGTATGACAATGTCAACTTGAAATCTGTTATTTTTGTATAACTAAAAAAATAATAGTAATTCCAAGCCGTGGTGGCGCACACCTTTAATCCCAGCGCTTGGGAGGCAGAGGCAGGTAGATCTCTCTGAGTTCAAGGACAGCCTGGTCTACAGAGTGAGTTCCAGGACAGCCAGGGTTGTTACCAGAGAAACCCCTGTCTTGAAAAAAAAAATTAAATATATTTTTTTAAAAAAAAATCAATGAAAACAATAAGATTATTAAAAAGCAAAGAATGATGTCAGCTGTCAGAAACGGCTTGTGGGAGGACTGACATCTTCATAATTCCCGATCCTCTTTGTCTGCTGCAATGCATTCTGTTCAGCAGAGTGGGAAAGCACAGAAGACAAAGGCCATCACCAATTCTGGCCCTTCACCTCAGAATTTCCTAAGTCCACCAGGCTGAATTTCTAATACCAGAAGTATGCAGTAATCAAAATGAAACTTACTATTGCAGTGAAATGTCAATTTAGGGCATGAGAATGGAGTTTTGTGTTTTACATAGAATTTCACTGAGAGCTTCAAAAATTCCTTTCTACTGTAGGAGACAGTTGGATACAAAGGAGATCTAATAATTTTAAAAATACTATTGTTCTGCCCTGCTGAAATGCAGCCTGTTCATCAGATTAAGGTAAGAGCACAGAAACCTGACAACAGATGAGGAAATAGACTTGTCTTGCAGTCAGACAAGAAAAAGAGAAAAAGAATAAACTGTTATATACCACTGTATGACTATTTAACTGAAATGTTATCTTTTTCATGCTAATGATCTGAAATGAACTTCCCCTAAGAGTAAAAACCTCCTATTGTTACTTGGAATACTTACAAATACTTGTAGATTATGACTTTACTTATAGTTACAGTAAAAATGTCTTAAAAGTTAGCTTAAGATAGCCGGGCAGTGGTGGCGCACGCCTTTAATCCCAGCACTCAGGAGGCAGAGCAGGCGGATCTTTGTGAGTTCGAGGCCAGCCTGGTCTCCAAAGCGAGTTCCAGGAAAGGCGCAAAGCTACACAGAGAAACCCTGTCTCAAACAAACAAACAAACAAAAAAAGTTAGCTTAAGGGCCAGTAATAGAGCCTTTGCCACCATACTTGATGACCCAAGTTCCATCCGAGACCCACATGGTAGGGGAACTGTCTCCCTCAAGTTGTCACCTGACCACCACATGGACACCATGGCATACAAGCCTTCCCCCAAAAAATACATCATTTTTAAAAGTGAAATATACTAGCACAACCTAATAGGAACGGCAGGACAGGCCTCCATGTGCAAAGAGCTCTTGCTGGCCTAGCCTGTTTGAATCTCCTGAAGAAAATAACTCATTACACTGCAAAACTACACTGCAAAACTTACTACTCAGGAAGGAAATACTGACCAGACAGACTGTTTCTCTCCTTTGGTTTGTTTTCCTCTGTACTTGCTTTCATTCTGTTTTAACTTGCCATTATTCGTTATATCTTCATTCCATATGCTTTCACTCTTTTATATCTTGCCTCTCTTTTTTTTTCCTTAACTGACTTGCCTTTTTATTACTTACTAATGTTTTCATCTTTCTGCAATTTATTTTGTATTTTTTGAGATAGTGTCTCATATAGCCCACACTGGCCTTGAGCTTACTAAGTCACAGCCAAGAATGGCCTTGAACGTCTGATCCTTTAACCATTAGCCATGTGCTGAGGTTATAATCATACACCACTATGCCTGGTTTTATGCAGTGCTAGAAAACACTAAAAATCAAACCCTGTTTTTTTTCACACATGTTAGGCAAGCACTCTACCAATGAAGTTATATCCCAGCTCTATTACTTAACATTTTGAACTCTACTAATCTGTAAATTAAGGTAACATGTGACTATCTTCTCTATCCTTATTATAGTTGTTATTTCCAAATGTTTTCTACAATATTTTAATACCATATACTTTTGAGTTGTTACTGAAATCTGCTTTGCCTCCTGAATGGTAGGTCAGAGTAGAGACCTCAGGAGAATACTGCTCAAAGAAAAAGCCAGCATTAATCTAGAAGATATCCTTGACAACAGAAACACAAAAATAAAATAAAATAAGCAGTATGATTCCTTTAAAGTTCCCTAAGTCTTCAATATCCTATTTAAAGATAATGTACTAGCTGAAATACAAAATGAAAAATTCAAAGTCCAATAAATGATCAACATTCTTAAAAAGGAGGTATGAAGGTATGCGTAGTAAGAAAGTTACTTTAGTATTTAAAAAATAAATTCACCAAAGAGATAAAAATTCTGAAAAAAAATGGAAATATTTAGAAATGAAGAGGTCGTTGCTTTTAGGCCTTTTCACTAAGATAATGTGTAGAAATGAAGAAGTCAATAAATAAATATTTCAAACTGTGGGAAAATCACCAATAGACTAGAACAAGCCAAAGAGAGAGCATGAGAGATTGAAGGCAAGGCTGAGAAACTAATACAATCTATATAAAGAAAAAAGACAACCACGACCACAACTTTCAAAAACTCTAGGACATGGTCAAGACACCAAACCTAAAACTCAGTGGGTAGAAGAGTGAGCTGAGATAGAAACCAAAGGCACAGAAAGCTCTATGCAACAAAATTATAAAGGAAAAATTCCCAGTTCTATTGGAATGTCCAAACACCCCACTTCAAGGGGCATTTAGAACCCTAAACAGTCATGACTAGAAAAGAACCTTTCTATATCGTGTGTGTGTAGATACAGATACTAGAGTTAAAATGCCAGAAGTACAGAAAAAGAATATTAAAAGCTATGAGACAGAAGCATGCTGTCTTACTTCCCCCAATCACTTCCCTTCTAAGAGTGAAAGACATGCCCTTTTCTGTCAATTTCAAAATTATAATCTGTGTATGCTTTCATAGGTTGTAAAGCAGGAAACTGCATCTGAAACTCTGATCATTAGGAGTCACTGTAGTGAACAATGAACAAGAAAGAGCAACAGGAAATGGTCCCTCAAAGAAGCATTGACTTCTAGCCTTAAATTCGAAGACCAAGCTCAAAATCAGAAAACTCACCTTATCTTATAATCTTTTGGGATATCTCAAGATACTGTGTTAGGAAAATCACCACTACCCTCCCTTCCTTTTCATTTACCTAACTGCCTGCACCAAATGACTATCTGAACTCTGTTCGGGTAGGAGGATTTGATCTATTAATAGGCAAGTGAAGCAAGTACAGCAAAGTGTACAAGAATCTTACAGTAAGCGGGAAACTAGCCGGGCCTGAATCTGAAAGGATTTCATTCAGCATAAAACATAGCATCACTGAAGCAAAGTTGTCAAGAATTGACAAGGCCTATGACCGCAGGAATGCCTTTTATTTAAAGAGCAGAACTTAAATGACTTGATATATATTAAAAAGCACAGTGCATCTGGATTACCGAGGCAGTACTTTGAGGCTTTTTATCAATTAACTACCTGCTAACTAGAAACAGTGTGTAAACAGAATGTCGAATATATTTTAAAGTTTTGACAGGAAAACTCCTATACAATAGCTTTCCCTCTTCTACCTGTTATTTGATATATTTTAAGTGGTTTATGTAATATGCAACTTCGTGCTATTTTCATTTATCACAATTCCAAAGGAAATATTAGAATCACAGGTCTAGCATTATCAAAGACAAATTTCAGGATGTTTTGATAAACAAAGAAATCTGGAGCTGCTGTCTTATTCTACATAGTAATGTTTCAAGGGAAAGAAATAGTGTATATTAGGAAAACTAAGGAAAACCCAGAAGACTAGTTCTTATTTATTAGAAAAAAATCTGAAGATGAGAATTAATGGGTTCTTTGGCTGCCCACTACCACCATCGGTGATGTCAAAATGAGATGTGACAGACTTAACAGGAATCATCAAGTATGGAACCTCAGCCAGGGAGTGGTGGCACACACTTTTAATCCCAGCATGCAGGAGGCAGAGCCAGGCAGAACTCAGTGAGTTTGGTGAGTTCGGGGCCAGCAGGGTCTACAGAGTGAGATCCAGGACAGCCAGGGCTACACAGAGAAACCCTGTCTCAGAAAAAAAAGAACCTCAAAAAGATGAAATGTTGTCTAAGTAAGGAATCCATTGTGGCCACAAAATAGTGCTCAGTAAAATGAGCCCCACAAACATAAGAATATATTCCTGAATATTAGGCAAAAACGTCAAAGAGACATGTGGAAACAAACTCAGATATTACAGAGGATAGGTCCAGAAGATCCAACATTTAACTACTAAAAAAAATCCTAAATGACAGAAGAAAATGAAAGAAAAGGGATATACAGTTTTGAATATAGACTTCTGTATCAAATATCAATTGAATATAATGCTGAAATAAAAATATATTCAGTCAACAATTGAGAAACCTAGTCTTAAATATGTATCTAACAATTTACTCCAAAAAGGAAATTACTAAAAAATTAAAACTGTACTTAGTAACCTTTAAAAATGAAGTCAAAAGTATATTCCACAGGAGGCAGAACTGAAAGAGCAGGGGAAGACAGAAGTGCCAAATCAAGGCCCCTGTCATCCACGGAGTCTTCACCTATACCAGACAGAGGCTCGAACATAGTGGCTTACGTTGCTAAGGCAGGTAGAAGAATAATTAAGTGACAAATTTTGGCAGAAGTAATGACATCATTGCACTATTATCACAGAAAATAACAGATAATCCAAGTTAAAGCTCCGTAATAGTTACTAAGACAATATACATGTCCAGGGAAGTAATGACAAGAACTAAAAACAGGTCAGAGGATGGTCAAGGAGACAGATCCATGAGAAGTGACTGTTGATCTTCATCACTAATCCACTGTATACTTCAAATCTTTTTTCTCTACCATGCTAGGAAGTTCTAGGTCCACCTAGATCCATTAATATGTCTAAACAGGATTCCATCTTTTTACTACTAGGGTCTCCAGGAAACCTACTAGTCATCAGCCCCTCCCCAGCCTAGTGCTTCTGTATTTTCCTGGGTATCTTTAGGATGTGGTCTTTGCAAATGCTCTTGCCATGTCAAGTTTTATAGCTTGTCTAATAAAATTTCTTTCCCTTGAACATTTAATTACTCTAATTTTCCAGTTGATCTGACATGCTCAATGTGAATTATATAAATTTCTCATATGAACGTTAGAATGTTGATGGTCTGATTTATCTTTCAGACTTTCTAAAACTAGCTCATTTTCCTTCACTGAAAATTGTGTTTGGGTGTTATTTAATTATTATCAACTGACATATGTAAGCTCCAGGGTGACTATAAAGCTATTTTCAGTGTAATAACTTTTAAATATCTTTATTTCATGCTGATAAAATTCTCCTTGTTAGAAGAAAAGCTCCCAGAATTAATATACTCATTTGGATATTCTGGTATAAGCTTGAGGCCTTGGTTAATCTTCACTATAAAATTAAATCATTGTGGATTAAAATTTAAACCATATACCTCAACAGGAGCAAATGAATATTTGAATGCTGAATAAATGCCTAGGGAAATTTTTTTCTACAAGCTTCTGAAATGTTTTCCATGGAGTCTTATAATAACAAACACTTTAAATATGATTTGATAGAACTTGTGTGCGGTTCCATTCTCATAGCTTCCCTATATGTAGCATCATCTCTACCATCTCCTGCAGTCCAGCAACAGTAACTTAACCTAATATACTTGACTGAAATGACCTGAACTTTTAAATGTTTAAACATTAACTTAAAAACTTGTGCAGTAGCCCCAAAGGACTAGCCCAACCATTTCCTAGTACTAAATGAAACATGGCAATCTGGTGTGGCAGTGCCCTCTCTGCAATGAACAGATCATCTGCCTGACTTTACATGCCTTCTAGAAGCTTTTGTTCCCTTTGTAATAATACTTTCTCATGTTTCACATCACTGCTCTACCTTATCACCTGTCTGGCCTTGTGCAGTATCTTCAGTGCTTATTAACACAACTTGAGTAATAGAAAGGTCTCTCTCCAGGGATTGTCACACTCAAAACTGTAACTGGTAAGTTGGTGGTGTATGCTTGCAGTTACAGTACATGGGAGGCTGTGATAGTGTTATTACTTGGGCCCAAGAATTGGAGATCAGTCTAGGCAATACAGTGGGATTCTATCTCAAAAAAAAAATTGCAAGAACTCTCATTTTATGTTATAACTAGACCTAGGAAGATAAATCAATGGCCTCAAAGCTACCTGACTGCTTACCTTTCAAATCTGCCTTCTAACTTTGATTTGCAAGGCATGTTTGTTTACTCCACAGGCTCTTAACTGGTCAAATTGCTGAGAATAAATTATACTTGAATTTATCAGTCATAAATTAATTATCTATAACACCCTTCCAAGGCTCAGGGAACATGGTGGAAGAGGGGTTAAAAGAATCTCTTCCTGTGGGCGGTGGTGGCGCACGCCTTTGATCCCAGCAATCGGGAGGCAGAGGCAGGTGGATCTCTGTGAGTTTCAGGACTACAAAGTGAGTCCCAGCAAAGCTACACAGAGAAACCCTGTCTCGAAAAACCAAAAAAAAAAAAAAAAAAGAAAGAAAGAAAGAAAGAAAAAAGAAAAAAAGAATCTCTTCCCAATCAGGATGGCAAAAGATGAAAAAAGCAACTAGCAACAAATGCTGGTGAGGACGTAAGGAAAGGGGAACCCTCATTCACTGTTGGTGGGATTGCAAACAGATCCTGACACTCAAAAATCCGCATGGAAAATCCTCAAAAAGCGAAAAAACATCTCCCATATGATCCAGATATTCCCTGGCCATGTGCCCAAAGGACTGGACATCGAACTCCACAGATATTTGCTCGGCCATGTTTTTTTTTTTGGGGGGGGGTTCGAGACAGGGTTTCTCTGTACAGCTTTGTGCCTTTCCTAGAACTCACTTTGTAGCCTAGGTTGGCCTTGAACTCACAGAGATCCACCTGCCTCTGCCTCCCAAGTGCTGGGATTAAAGGCATGCACCACCACTGCCCAGCTCAGCCACATTCTTCACTGTTACAGTCAAAATAGGAAGGAAATGGAAACAACCTAAATATTTTTCAACTTATTAATGGGTAATGAAAATGTGGCAGAAATGCACTATGGAATACTATCCAACTATAAATAAAAAGGAAATCACAAAATTTACAAGTAAATGTATGGAATTTAAAAAGATCATATTGAATGAGGCAACCCAGACCCAGAAAGATAAATGTTGTATGTTGGCTCTTATTGGAGGCTCTTAGCTCCCAATTTTCTGATGTAGGAACTACAGAAATCAGGAAAGTAAAATGGGGCCATCTTTAGGATGGGGGTTTAAGAAGCAATAGAGAAGGAATAGCAGTGTATAGGTAATCTGATTTGGCAAATGGGAAAAGGGGGCTGCCCTAGCGAAGGGGGGAAGTAAACCAAAAGAAGGTAGAAGTATAGTAAAGGGGAATGTCAGGATACAAGTGACCTGAAGGGTAAATGTCCTTCACTACTAACATGAAGGTTGGGCTGCGTGTAACAGAAGCTCTATAAGTGGTATGTGAAAAAAATTTTCTTTAAAGTGAGAGGAGGGCTGGGCATGTATCTCAGTTGACAGAGTACATCTGTAGCATGCCTGAGGTCCTAGGTTCCAATCCCAGCATTGCATAAACTGGGTGATATGGCAAATACCTGTGATCCTAGCACTCAGGAAGCAAAGGCAGGAAAATCAGAAGTTCAAGGTTCTCTTTGACCACAAGCTATAAAACAAGTTAAGAGGTCAATCTATGATACAAAAGGAAAAGTTATGATGGAGGAGAAGGGATGGAAGAAGAGGGAGGGAGGGAAAGAAAAGCAAAAAAAAAAACCACTGAAGTTGAGACTAACACTAATGTTTCATATGTGTAGCAAATGCATAATGGCTATAATAAATGCACTTGACTTCCAAGTTCTGTCCTTTGGTGAAAATTTTGTATCTGATCAGATCTTAAAGATTAATTTTAAGGAGGCCATGACTTTGAAAGAGAGTGGGGGACTCATCAGAAGGTTTAGAGAAGGAAAGGAAGGGACAATCTCAATAAAAAGAATTAACTTAAGGAAAAGATTTTAGTTTTAATGTGTGTGTGCACATGCAAGCACATGTGAGTTCAAGTGCCTTCAGAGTGACAGAGACATCAGATATCACTGGAACTGGAGTTACAGATGTTGTGAGCCACTTGACATGGGTGCTAGGAACCAAACTTGGGTCCTCTGCTAGACGAGTATGTGCTCTTAACTGTGAAACCATCCTTCCTCTGTCTCTCTTCTTTTAAACAGGATTTTATATTTTCAAAGAAACAAGTAACTCTCAATTTTATCAGATCTAAGTGTATGTATGAGGAGGGGAGCCTTTAAATGTCATTTATAGAAAGTTTCTATCCTATGTACCACCACTTTAGCCTTTTTCGCCAAATCGTATGTGCCAAAGTTGAAGGAATCTTACTAGCCCATCTGGCTAACCTCCCATCCTCTTGAAAAGATGCCCTCTCACAGCATGTTGAACAGCCCATGAGTACAAACTGGCCTGAATTGGACAATTAGAACAGACAGCCTACTTGGTTCATAACTATTCACACACTGCTTTACAAATGATTTTGAATACGGTCTTTGGAAAAATAACTTTAAACATTATGTTGTTGATTTTTACAGAATCCTTTCAAAACTAGGAATTAATTCAAAAGGAAAGACTGTCAAAGAAGTTGTAATTAGCAAGGGTGATTATTTTATTGCAAGCAGCATAGCAAACAGTGTATAATAATATTTAAACTAATTACAGCTTTTAGTGAAAAATCTGAGATGGGAAACTATTTTTAAATAGAAATCTGATAGCCCATTCACAAAATAAACACTGACTTTCCAATTCACTTTCCTTATTGATTTTAATACAGAAGCTAAATGAGTTATTAAAGTCCCCTATCCCTATAAATATAATAGGACAAATGCTTATTTGTGAGTTAATAAAGAAATGATGCCTATCCAAAGCTGCTTCATAGGATCCTTAGAAAAAAATGTACTCCCCCCAAAGACATCTAATGGTTCTATTTCTTTTCCTGTCTTGGAACATATTTGGGACCCTCGCTTTGTATCTATGCATAATATTAATACTTCAGAGTGGTGATATAAAAACATTAGGTCCAGATCCAGCCCTCAAGGGTAATGTTTACTATTCTATACCTTCTAACTATATGCTTATAGAACACAATTATTAAATGTACCCAGAAGCTCCTAGACAGCTAAACTCACAAACTGGATTGAACTATGCATACACACTTGAATCCCCTTTCTATCTCTAATGCTTCAAGCCTAACCCTAATCATCTCTGAAAATAGGCACTTAAAATCTTATAAATCTTTAAATTCTAGACAGATGCCTAAGTCTTTCCAACAGATGAACTTCCCAAGCAGCATATCCCGACTACTCTAAGAAATAATAGCATTAGCTACCTAATTTATAACATTTCTTCCCAAATACTCTCCTAGTTATAAGGTACAGACAGATTCTTGACCTACTGCCCATCTTTAGCCTTTTGACGATGGATAAATAAAGTCACTATGATTTGTTCCCTTCCTTCATGTTTCACATTGGGAGAGGAAAAGTGTGTGACAGAATGGAACTAACGATCTGCCACCTTGTTCACAAAATCTCCATTTCTTCATTCATATTGGGCCCCCTCTTGGTCTTAAGGATATTAGAGTAAGGACTAATAGGGATTAGGAGAGAAACCCTTGAATGTTGCCTTAACTTGTCATATAAGCCATTTCACATGAAAGAGAACATAAATGTTCATTTCTAAACATTAGTGACAGTGCTTCTGTAAGGATTATGTCCTTAATTACATCACTAGCCTGCAACGGCATCCCAGCCTAAAAAGCAGGCATGCCTTCTCTGTGCTCTCTTTCCACACTCTCTCCTGTATTCTCCCCCCTCCATGAGGTCGGTCTGGGTCTGTCTCTGTCTCTGTCTCTGTCTCCTGTCTCTCTCTCCCTTTCTCTTTTTTTCTCTCTCTCCCCCAATAAAGCTCTAGAAAGGTAGCTATGGCTTGTGACTCTTCATCACCAATACATCCAGCACTCTCCTCTGTCAGCATGGTGGTGACCAGCTACAAGCACCACTGTTTACCCAACAGCTCTTTACAGGAATACACCTTTGTCCTTATGTGTGCTTCCCCCCACCTCACTTTCAGAGTGTACCAGAAGGGCATGCTAAAAAACTGTGGAAGGATCAAACATAAATATGCATAGGTACAATGTACTTTTTAAAAGGTCTGTAAGAAAAACCGGAAAAGCTTGAATGAAGTAGCTGGCTCATTTACATACTCAGGAAAGCACCTATTATGTGGTACAGCAAAACCTTACAAAATACAGTGAACCTTCAACTATGTGCCCTAGCATCTCTGATCAAATATTTCTATTATCAGCTCCACTTGGAAGGAGTGGCAAAATTTAATGCAAAATTAACCCCAAACCTTTAACACAAAACATTTTAAGGAAATGCAGAAATTTATAACCAGAGTATAGAATCATTCTTTATTCTTTTAGACCCTAAGAGTCTAAAAGCCAAAAAAAAATATGATTTTCTGATCATAATTTCAGGACAAAAGCAAACAAAGAACATCATTATACTGTCAGTTTGCATGGTTATGTATGACTAATATCTGTAACATCTATACACTGATGTGGGATAGCTTTTTAGCAACCTAACACACACTAGGGTCATCTGGGAAGGAGAAATCTCAGTTTCTTGAATTGATGATTGATGTGGGAGGGTCCAGACCACTGTAGTCAGTGGTCACGAGTTGTATTAGAAAGCATACTGAACAAGACATGGAGAACAAGCCAGAAAGCAGCATTCTTACGTGTTTTCTACTTCAGTTCCTGCCTCAACTTCCTTCCCTGAATTCCCTCAAAGATGGACTAGAACCTTCAAGGTGAAATAAACCCTTTGCTCATTTTTTTTTTGGTCAGTGCCTTATCACAGCAATAGAAAAGCAAACGTGTCACAGACAAGTCACACTAGTGCTAAGAAAATGACAAGTCTGGCTAAAGCACTAGACTCTGGTCATTAGTTCCAAAGCGGGCCCCCAAAACAGAAGTGCTGCTGACAATGTCCCAAATGACAGCCTGGGCTCAGCTCAGGCTGGACTCTGACCAGGTCAACAGAAGGATTGTTATCAGATCAACAAAAACAAACTCGGCATTCCTCAGACATCTCCTGAATCAGGTTTGTGTTTTTCAGAAAGAGTCATTACTTCCCTTATCTACCCACAATGGTCAACTCCCTCAAAGCAAAGGACATCTAGTTTGTGATTAAGCCAGTGTGAAGCAGATCAAAGTCCCCATGCTGAATCCCAGGCTCTTCTGGCTAACCGTCCTCCTTCCACTACCTGTGCACAGAAAACTACCAAGGCTTTTCATGCTGGCAGCTCTTCTCTGTACCCCAGAGACAGCCCAACCGTTTTGAAGAAACTTTTCTTTCTACCTACACAGAGGTCTCGTTTGGTGGTTTCACCATTCCCTTGCTTAAATCTGGTACCAAAACCAAGGAGGAACACTTGGGTCTTCCAAAGCCCAGTCTCTCCCAACAGAACCAAACTGCCAACTTGTGCTACACCCCCAGCATTTGACCCCAAATTTAGAGTTCATCTCTTCAACCACTATTTCCATTGCTCTACCCACTTGTCTTTTCCTTGCCTACTTCAGTGTTCTCTCAGAGCTACCAAGTCTGTCTCTCCTAAGTTGCTCAGGTATGCCAGGCATACCAGATGCAACCAGCCTCCCTAAGCCGCTTTGGGTGCCCTTTCAAGTGGAGGAGGCATGCCTGCCTGTGTGATCCTAGGCATCTCTCTGACAAGTTTTGGTACCCTGGGGATGTCCTTGGAATGAGACTGTCCGATGGCAGTTACCATTTACCATGTCGCCATCCCTGTGCCTCCATTCCTACCCCCTTATATCATTATGATTTATAACTCCTATTTCTTACAGATATGCTACTGGAATCCTCCTTCTTGTGGAATTCCTATTTATGGCCCCTAATACCTGAACTTGGACGAAAAAAAAATCTTCCCTATGTCTCTCCTATTTCCTTCTTTGCTCTGCTCTTGGGAATTCTTTACTGCCACCTTTTCCTCAAGGGCATCTCCCTTCCTCTAACAAAGCAGGCTCTTGTCACTTGAAATTGGACTCCTCGACTCCCCTTGCCTGTCTCCTTAACTCTTTTTCCCTCTTTGGAGTTACGAGATACCATTAAGCCTTGCTGCCTTACTTTTTACTACAATATGGCTTGGCCTAATCCTTACCTATCTTTACACCTTATAATTTTGTCATTTCATGATTATAAGACTTACATAACAATGAGCAAATAGCACACTCCAATGAGAATATAGAATGCATAGGCATCAGTGTGTTAGGGATGACTAAAACTAAAATCCCAGGCAGAAAAAAAAATAGGATTGGAAAAAACCTTAAGATGAAAATTTTTGAGGAATTAGATTGATTTAGTCAAATGAACAATACATTTATATTAACTAGGTATCTAAGGAAATTTGGTCAGAACCGAGAGAACTTGACCTCAGAGATGAGATTTCCTGATGGCTTGATGGCCTGCATCGTTTTAAGTAAAAATGCACCTTTGCTCTATATACATTTATATTAAACAAGTACATCTCACAGTCTAGACTTTTAGATGTGATTTTAATAAACATCCTTATAAACTTTCAAATCTTCACCTGTAATCATTTTGTTTTATCAATAAAATATATATGTATATTATAATGATTTTTCTCTGTGGCTCTCACATAATCTTACCTCTGTAAGAATCTTGAGAAAGACACTCAACACAGGTGGAAACACTGAAGTGAGATCTGTTGGAAAGAGACCAAAGCTGGATAAGAAAAAAATCATTCTGAGTAGCAGGCCACATATGCCCCTTTGTGCATTATAAATCCTCACCACATTTTTTTTTTCATGATGGTCTCAGCAGGTATTTCTAGCCCTTCATTATCTAGTGAAGTGTTTGCCCAGATATTAATGACTACATTAGCAGGACCTCCAAGCTACCTATGAGAGAAAAGCTCAAATGAAAGCTCCCTAGTCTACCATTAGGAATTAAGAATTGTAAGGCTTTCTGAAGGCACTTGCAGCTATTTGGAGTCTTCTATTTCACTTATGCAACCTCAGGAACCTGGCAAACTTAGCCATGACATGCCAACCTCATCAGCTACTTCTAGGCCTTGGGCACAACTATTTAAATTATATGTTCCAAAGAAACAAAGTGTTGCTTTTGCCCCTTTCAGGGCCTGAAGTAGACCTGTTCCTCTCATAAGAGGCAGTAAATTCCAGAGTCAAATTCGGACACTAAGAATATATTATGAACTAGACAATAAAATAAACTTTTCACATGTTTACATACCCATGGAAAGACCTTCACCGACTCTGCATCGAGCTTCATAAATGAAGTGCAAAGTTCCTGTGAAGATTACTGTCTTTTTACTGCTTGCTTCTATACCTACTGTTACCAATATCATGCATACAACTCATCTGCATGAGCCACACAACTTTTAAAATTCCACACAATATAATGCTTTCTGGATTATTTGCTTTAACCAAAAAAAAAAAATAGAATATTTTAAGTTTATTGAGTTACCATACCTTTCACTATATATCTATAAAAGATAAGAGTTTAGAAATAAGAAAAGAAGTGAGACACTTGAATGAGAAAGTATAAATTTAGATTTAAAAATCATCTTCTTAGAACTAATATGGATATTTCATTAAAAAAAATTAGTTGGAGTAACATCAAAATGTTCAGAGTGGTCATGACCAGCTATCTAGATTGTGAATTATTTAAAATGTGTTCAATGCTGCTCAGAACTTACTCAGATGAACCAATAGTGGATCTTTTCCTAAATCTGTATTCAGCTATCTCTTCACAATTGTCTGAAATTATGCAGTGTGAGAGTACTTACATCTGGGAAACTGGAAAAATCCTACATATCTGATTTTTCCTTTCCTGTGGAAAACCAATTGTTTTTTTAAAATATTACTTTTTATAGTCTCTATATTTTCCTTGTAAGCACATACTGCAATTATAATTTGGAAGTTATTTTTAAAGGAAAAAACTGAGCCTATTAACTTCTGTATAAATAGTGCTTTTTCATGAAGTACGATGAAAAAGTCCTTTTTCTTCCATAAAAGAGCCATTATCCATAGGCTTGACCTAAAATTACCCATGCAATCTAAACTCTCTGGTACTCTATAAACAAGCACATTTCATCTAAATAAAAGTTTCAGGGAGAAAAAGCACACCATGGATTAGCACATTAAAATTCCAAGTAATTGGGAACCACTTACAAAGTAGATCACGGTTGAGGGGAAAGGAAAAAGTCTGGACTGCTTTGGTATATATAGCCTAAGTTTCATTGTTCCTATGCTGTCCAAATTCTGAGGCTATCCACCCAACTAGAGGTGAACATTTCATATTATTCAACCTTACAACTATTTCTGAGTGCTAACATTCAACAAAAATTACCCACTAAGCTACTCTGAAGTTTTTTTCCAGAATCTCCCAATGAAGAGATGCAAGGTGAGAGTACAGTGACTACAGAAACTCCATTTAAAAAAGAGAAATTATCACAGCTATTAGTCATGGACGAGTGAATAAGTTAGCACCGATGTTAATACCACCTCGTGAAGGAAAAAGATGATGTCTTCTGTTCTCCTTGGGCACCAGGCATATATGCAGAAAATACATACATGCACGCACGTGTGTGCACACTCTCTCTCTCTCTCTCTCTCTCTCTCTCTCTCTCTCTCACACACACACACACACACACACACACACACAAAGAGAGAGAGAGAGAGGCAGAACATGCATCCAAATCGAACAAATAAATTTTTAAAAAGGATTTTGATGAAGTTATTGTATATTTAGCCAGAAAATTGACAGAAAAGATAAAATCAAGTTCAAACACAGGACCTCTAACACACCTTTAAAAAAAAAAAAAAACCTCAAACAGTAAGTTGAGTAAAAAACAACAAATAAGAAGTGCTTACCAATCAAGCCCCAGGATTTGCCACTGTATGAAACAGAGACTCTGGCCTAAATGGAAAAGAAAGAACATTTATTATATAGTGAGCATTCAGTGAAATCTACTTGACATTGATGTTTTTGTCATATTCAAACAAATCCATTCATCCTGTTTTTCTGTGACATGAGATGGGAGACACAGGGTTGGGCTGTGTAGAGGGGAGGCGGGTGCCTTAGCATGCAGACCACAGATCCTTCCCACAGATGCAATGCTTAAATTCATTGACAATTTTAAGAAGAGCTTAAAATGTAGAAACGTAAGTTAGAAGCCAGCTGAGTTGCCAGACTATTCAAAAACCCCACAGTGAAAATAAGTTAAATGACTTTTAGACTTCCAGAATGCCTCACAGTATCAGTAACATCTGCAAAAGAAATGGAAGGATCAAGGTCTGCAGAACTGACCTATTTGTTACTTAAATTGCTTGTATATGCTTCCTGGACCTCTACACCCAAATGTGCTATGAGTGGAATAGAGCAATAAGCTCCCATGTTTGCCATCCCCCATCTGTTGCATAGGTCCTATATCCCTACCCCTCCCATCTCACAAATCAAAGTGGCTTTCATAGTCTCTTCAAAATCACATCGTCATACCCAAGAAAAGGTACCTGAGCAGCACTTCCACTCTCCTGACTCTTGCAGTCCACTCCAGGCAATTCTTCCACGTCACCTAGCTTTCCTAATTAAAAAAAAAAAAATTAGATCAAAATTTTGTTCAAAATCTGTTCTTGTGAGATGAAAACAGTATGATGTTAATGTGTCATAGTGGCAGTCACAGCACACAAGAAGGCAAGTAGTAACTGTAAAAGGATGCCTCTGTTTAATTAAAGGAATAGGTTGTAGGATTAGTGTTGTGGAGCACATATTGTTCTTACAGAGGACCAGAATTCAGTTCCCAGCACCCGCATCAGATGGCTCACAACCACCTGCAACTCTAGCTCCAGGGGATCTACCTACTCTTTCGACATCCATTGGCACCTCCACACATGTGCATGTATACATAAACAAAAATAAATCTTAGGGAGGGGGAAAGGAATAAGTTGCAGAGAATGAGTCATATTATAGAACGAGTCAGCAACACTCTAGCAGTGACTCTGACACTGTTAGCATTTTGGATCTCTAGACACTCGAAAAAAGAATTTTAACATCCATTTTAGTGATGGCACATGGAATGGTTAAATGGGTAGGGAATGGCATCTCACAACACACACATGCTCATCATACACACTAAGTCATCTCAAAAACTTGTTCCCATTCCATCTTCACTTTAGAGAGCTCTAAGTAGGCCATGAAAGTAGTTTCCTATCATGTTCTAAAGAAGGTTATGTACACACCTGTAAGAACGCTGACTTGTGAGCAGATAGTCAAGTACTACCTGGCTGGGACACAGGTGCTTTTTCCCAGAGGAACTTCTGAAAATAGATGGGAAGGCAGGAGGCAATCACGGAGAGAAAAGAGAATATAAGGTAAGCAGCCCATTCTATGTGTGACTACAAAATCAAAATTACTACTCAGATTTTTGACACTCCCTTCAAAATGAACCACAGTTCATACTGAATTCATCAAAAAGAAATGATTAAACAGTATCTAGTAAGCAATGTCCATTAATTTCTAGCAGGGAAATGTCAAGTTTATTTTATCATGAACCTAGTGAAAAGCTCATACAGGGTTATGAATAGCAACCTCTGAAATGGGAAACAGAGCTGTTCACCAGATTATACAAGATCATTTCATAGTGTATTAATGGGAGAAATCAGCTACATAGTAAATTACAAAAGGAGACATCACAAAGAAGCTAATATGATTTAGGGTAGTTCCATAAATTATTCTAAACATTAAGTAATACTATTACCATGTGAATACTGAAATTAGATTTTCAGGGAAATAAGGAAGAAACAAACTTCACACCTTCTAATACTGTTTTTGAGGATGTAATCTGGAAAATATCCCCTACAGGATTCGAGGGGTCAAAGGGATGAAGTAAAAATACCTTTAAGCCTGATACCTGAACACAAGTACCACTGATCCCACTCAGGTTTAGTGCTCTGCTTGAAAAGTTAGGATTTGTAAGGCTAATGTCCCATTTCATATACTTCACAGTAACAAAAGCAAAGAGAATTTTTAAACCTACCAACAATTCATCGTTCTGATTTAATCTGTTGAAAAACAAAGACAGCAGTAAAGGCTGGCAAAATGGTTCAGCAGGAAGGACCACTTGTCACTAAACCTGTCAACCTGAGTTTAATCTGGAGGGGCCCCTACATGGCAGGAAGAGGAGTTACTCCCACAAATTGTCCCCTCTGACCTCTACACGTCATGGCACAGACTTACACACACACACACACACACACACACACACACACACAACACACACACACACACACACACACACACACACACACACACATCACACATTTTTAAAGTATCCAGTAAGTTAGTTAGCTACAAAAACACAGAATTCAACTCCAAATCAAGAATAAAACATGTAGCTGGGCATGACAACATACACTTTTAATTCCAGCACTCTGGAGGCAGAAGCAGGTGAATCCCTCTATGTTCCTAATGATCCTGTCTACATTGCAAGTTCCAGATCAGCCAGGGCTACAAAATGTGGCACTACATGCTAATAATCTCAGCACAAAATTATTTCTTAAAAAAAAGTGGGGGATGACAGAAAGCAATGACTCTGAACAAAGCATAATCTGAAAATGTTAAATTAAGTTAAACCCACAACTTCATACGCTAATTTTAAAAAATAATTTTAAATGCTTAAAAGAATTTAGAATGGCCGGGCAGTGGTGGCGCACGCCTTTAATCCCAGCACTCGGGAGGCAGAGCCAGGCGGATCTCTGTGAGTTCGAGGCCAGCCTGGGCTACCAAGTGAGTTCCAGGAAAGGCGCAAAGCTACACAGAGAAACCCTGTCTCGAAAAACAAAAAAAAAAAAAAAAAAAAAAAAAAAGAATTTAGAATGATATTTCTGTTTATCTTGCCTTGAATATCTAGCAGGTGTCAAGCAACAGAGGCATGAGTGTAAATTGGTCGTGTTGCAAATCTCAAATAACTGTACTGGGTCAGGGGCAGCAGCATGCACCTACAGCATGTAACCATGCCATTAAGACTCTGCAGGAGAATTCTTTCAGCCCAAGTGTTTGGGGCCATTATGAGGCACATAAGGAGAGTTGTTGTGGGATGTTTTGTATGTTAAGTGTGTTGCTCTGATTGGTTAATAAATAAAACACTGATTGGCCAGTAGCCAGGCATAAAGTATAGGCAGGACAAGGACAGAGAAGAATTCTGGGAAGTGGAAGGCTGAAGCAGAGAGACCCTGTCAGTCGCTGCCATGAGAAGATGTTAAGATACCAGTAAGCCACAAGCCACATGACAACTTATAGATTAATAGAAATGGGTTAATTTAAAATATAAGAACAGTTAGCAAGAAGCCTGTCATGGCCATACAATTTATAAGTAATATAAGTCTCTGTGTGTTTACTTGGTTGGGTCTGAGAGGCTGTGGGACTGGCAGGTGAGAAAGATTTGCCCTGACCATGGGCCAGGCAGGAAAACTCTAGCTATAAATGGCACCCAACCAATTTACTTCAGAGAGGAGGATGGGCATCAAAGACACTCTATACAGAATTTATCTTCACCTTGACAAAAATAGCCATTTGGGCAAGAAACTGTTCTTTCCTGGACTGCTTGATCGACAGCACATGCAAGACCCAAAAGAAGATGACCACTAAACTTTGCTTGACAAAATGGTCCTTCAGGTTCCTGCTTTGCAGAGGAAACTGCCAGACATTCTATAGGACACAGAGAGAAGTGACTGAGAGACTCTAGGCCTGTGGTCTAAAAACAGATGCTCTAGCCGGGCATTGGTGGCACACGCCTTTAATCCCAGCACTCGGGAGGTAGAGCCAGGCGGATCTCTGTGAGTTCGAGGCCAGCCTGGGCTACCAAGTGAGCTCCAGGAAAGGCACAAAGCTACACAGAGAAACCCTGTCTCGAAAAACCAAAAAAAAAAAATAAATATATTAAAAAAAAAAAAAAACAGATGCTCTAACTTTACAAAGAAATTCTGGATGACTGTCCAGGCTGCCAGCTGTCTCTGTCTACTCTCACAAGACTCCTAAAAGTTGCTTGCGTCCTTTTCCCATTTCTCAGGTTAGTATATCCTTCTGGGGTCTTTGATGTAGTTAAAGACTAAAGTTATAATTTCCTCAGTTATGATAAAAGATAAGTTAGCTATAAAACCTTAGACTCACAAATATAAGATAGATAGGACATCTTCTTTAATATTGTAACTGTAATTCTTGCTTGATAATTGTTTTGTTATATGTAATTTTACTATGTTAAAGTTAAAACCTTCCTTTTGGAAAAAAAAAGGGGGAAGTGCTGTGGGATGCTCTGTATGTTAATTGTGTTGCTCTGATTGGTTAATAAAACACTGATTGGCCAGTAGCCAGGCAGGAAGTATAGATGGGACAAGGAGAGAGGAGAATTCTGGGAAGTGGAAGGCTGAAGCAGAGAGCCCCTGCCAGCCTGCTGCCATGAGAAGATGTTAAGATTCCAGTAAGCCACAAGCCACGTGACAACTTATAGATTAACAGAAATGGGTTAATTTAAGAGTTAAGAACGGTTAGCAAGAAGCCTGCCACAGCCATACAGTTTATAAGTAATATAAGTCTGTGTGTTTACTTGGTTGGGTCTAAGCCACTGTGGGACTGGCGGGTGAGAAAGAATTGCCCTGACCGTGGGCCAGGCAGGAAAACTCTAGCTGGCTACAGATAGGCCAACTAAAAATAATAAATACAAAATAATATAAAATGCCTGCATTTGTGGCATCACTGGAAGCACTCCTGTCCAATTACCATACCAGCAAAGGGGCATGTGTGCTCTGACCAGATTTTATTTGTAAATAGAAAATTTGTAAGTCATTCTTTCTTTTGAAAAATCTTGGAATGAGGACCCCCACTCATCAGAATTTCTAAATTAAAACACAACTGTACTATAAATATTAACTAATTATAAAAATATTTTACTCAACACTACACAGAAAAGTCTGGGAGAGGTGGTACACACCTAAAATTCCAGCACCTAAGATGTAGAAGCAAGAAAATCAGGAATTCGAGACCAGCCTCAACTACATAGTGAGGTTGAGGCTAGTTTAGATTTCATGAGATCATGTTCTCAAACAGAAAACCAAGACTTCAAGCGCATTTTACTGCCCTAAACTACCAAATACTCACACATTTCTTCTCTGAAACATCGAGATGGCTTTTACCAGATGGTAAAAACAACTGCCCTGCAACTTAGCAACCTAAGCTCAATTCCCATATCCCACAGTAGTAAGTGACCCCTGAAAGTTGTCCTGACTTCCGTACATGCTGTGGCATAGAGGGCACCTACACACAAATGCACACACAGTCACATGTCCACATACACAAGTGAACACACACATCATATAAACAAAAAAATATAGTTATTTCCTTATTTACCTTCTTAAATGCCCCACATTTTCCAAGTAAACATCCAACTGAATTATATAATGCTACCACTCAAAAAATAAATAACTAAAACAGAAACTTTTCTTTTTAAATCACTGTATGAGAAGACTGATGCCAAACTTTAACCAAACAAATGATGTTAACAAATGAGGGAGCCACACAAACTTCACAGAAAGACAAGTAGCTATCAGATATTAATTATCCTAAATTTTAGATCAATCCCTCAGGGTATTAATTTTTTTTCCTTCTTTCCTGTTTGAAAATAACAGAAACAACCTAAGATTTAAACAAGCACACAGTAACAAAAATCATCTGAAATGTAGAATAAGAGATAAATCACATCTGTAGTAACCACTGTGCTGTTCCCGAACCTGCTCAACAAAGTTCACCCTCCTCTGGTTTTTGAGACAATGCCTGGCTATTGAGGCCAGACAGAGCTCAAACTTGTGATTATCACACTGTTCCCTTTTCAGCCCCTGCACATGCTTCTCCTTAGTAACCAGGAATACAAGTGTCTCACTGGATTTCCTCACTTTTAAGTTGAAAATGCCACTGAACTATAAAACCATACATAAGAGGATCCAAAAGCAATAATTAACCAAATTAAAATAAAGAAAATTAGGTTGTAAGGCTAGATCCTAACAATGCAGCCCAATTTACCTGAGCTTCAAAGCACACGACCTTATAAATCAACTTTATCTTTTAAAACAATACTTTCATTTTACTTGTATGGGTGTTTTGCCTGTGTGTCTATATATGCCATGCATTCAGTACCCACAGAGGCCTGAAGGGGGCAACCGATCCCTTGGGACTGGAGTTAGAGCCAGTCTGTGTACCCTGTACATTCAGTACCTGCAGAGGCCAGAAGGGGGCAACCGATCCCTTAGAATTGGAGTTAGAGCCAGTTGTTAACCACTTTGTAGGTGCTGGGAATGAACCTGGGTTCTATGAAAAGCACTCAGTGGTGCTTATCCCCTGACACAACGCTCTACCCCAGCACCACCTACATACCTTTTTATAAATATTTTTTGAGACAGTCTAATGTAGTTCAGGCTGGCTTTGAACTCGCCATGTAGGTGAGAATACCCTTAAACTTGTTTTTTTTTTGCCCCCACTTTTCAAAGGCTAGTATTCTTGGCATTCACATTTTAGCCATTAGGAGCTCAATCTAGGGCTTTGTTCTATCAACTGTCTCCTAGCCATTAAAAAAAAACATTTTAGTAACTGGGTAGAGGTGGTGCATGCACTTGGAAGGCAGAGGCAGGCAGATCTCTGAGTTCAAGGCCAGCCTGGTCTACAGAGTGAGTTCCAGGACAGCCTTAGCTACACAGAGAAACATTGTGTGCGTGGGAGGAAGGAGGGGGGAAGGAGGGCGGGGGAAGGAGGGCGAGAGGGGGGAGGGGTGGGGGGAGGAGAGTGGGGAGGCAGGCAGGGGGAGGAGGGCGGGGGAGGCAGGCGGGTCAGGGCGGGGGAGGAGGGGAGAAGAGGGCGGGGAGGGGAGGGGAGGGAAGAGGGGGAGGGAGGGCGTGCTGGGGGGACGTGGCGGGGCGGTGCCTACACAAAGGAGAAACCATTTTGGAAAAAAAAATTAAGTGGGTAAAGTGGGCTTCATTATACTTTCTCACATAGAGACTCTTAGAAAATAGATAGATACATCACTATTCCCTATGTAAACAAATATTTAACATTACTGAAGTATATTATTCCAGGTAGACATCTATAAAGAGTATACTACATATAACTAAGAACTAAACATTATATACATGAAATATAACATCTAAGAACTAAAATTAACCTTAAGATAGCTTCTGGAAGCTACTCCTGTCGATGCTCCCCAGTTGCTCGGTTGCTCGACACTCTGGAACGCTCGACGCTCCGGGTCTCAAAAGCGCTCCGGTCCCGAAGGTGCTCCGGGTCCCGAAGGTGCTCCGGGTCCCGAAGGTGCTCCGGGTCCCCAAGGCGCTCCGGGTCCCCAAGGCGCTCCGGTTCCCCAAGGCGCTTCGGGTCTCGAAAGCGCTCCGGGTCTCGAAGGCGCTCTGGTCCCGAAGGCGCTTGGGGTCTCACTGTTCCTGGTCAAAGCTTCTCATTCAAGTCAATGCTCCCCTCTGCTGCTCCCTATCACCTTTTTGTCCGCTTGTTGTCCCTTTAGCTAGCCTCAGGGGCTTATCGCCCCCTCAGCAGCTTTCTGGAACATAGAGTGCCCCCAACAACACACTCCAAAAGCTGCGACAAAATGGACGCTCAAAGCCTGTGAACCTCCTTTTATAGGCTCTTTATGGCCCCACCTTCACGGATCTAGATTGGTTGTGGCTAAGATGATTGACAGAAACAATGTCTACTCTCATGTTCTCTTTAACTAGAGAAATTGCCTACTATAGATCCTCACTCCTCATTGGTTAAAAGTGTTTACATTTAAATCCATCTGACTGTTGAGACTCTAAGAATTGTGGGAAGTGTAAAATGAAACACAGAGTGATGTAACTCTTATTCCACACCCTGATTGGTTCCAGGACAAATTCAAAAACCCCTACTAGGTGCGCTTTCAAGATGAGCTCATCTTATTGCCTTTTCCAGAGAGTTCTTTCCCGCCATTTCTACCTTAGCTGTTAGGATTGCGCCAGACGCCCGATTCCTGATTGGTTTTGGGGGGCAGAGGCAGGAGTACTGAGGAACAGTGTAATGGAGTTCAAGGTCGCCGGAAAAAGACCACCAGACTCAATACAAACAATAATTATCCAAACTTATTAAAACTGCTAGCAGCTCCACAGTCTCTAAGGGTAGAGGAAAGGTTTTGTTTTGCTTTGTTTTGTTTTTCGAGACAGGGTTTCTCTGTGTAGCTTTGGAGCCTGTCCTGGGACTCACTTGGTAGCCCAGGCTGGCCTCGAACTCACAGAGATCCGCCTGGCTCTGACTCCCGAGTGCTGGGAGTACTTGCGCCACCACCACCTACCTGGAAGAAACGTTTTTAAAAGTGAAAACCACAATTACTCCACCACGGCGGAATTTACAGCTATGTAAAGAACGGCCTTACCCCCTCACCCCCACACTCCCCAGCTACATGAGGAACTGCCTCGCTCTCTCTGCGTACAGTAATAAGCAAGTTTATAGAAGCCAGAGCAAGAGGTTAATTATTTCACCACAGTTAGTTTTGAGGATGGGGCAAGGTCAGGGTCTTCAGGAATTTAGGTCAGAGGCCAGTGGCTACTAAAGTAGATGCCTGGTACAAAACGTAGTTTCCTCACCAACACTTCAGTGAGCTGGGTGAGCTGGGTGCTACAAAATTCTATAAAACCGAAGGTGGGGAAAAAAAAAAAAAGCAGTGAATGTCTCCCTGGCCAGAAGTGGTGGCGCACACCTTTAATCACAGAACTTGGGAGGCAGAGGCAGACAGATCTTTAAAAAACAAAACACAAAAACTCAGTGAGTGAACCACATCTGCCTCATGATCAAGTCCTTAGGATTTTAAAAATAAACTGCTTGTTCAAAACAAGCTTGGAATGGTGATGGCTCATGCCTTTAATTCCAGCACTCAGGAGGCAGAGGCAGGCAGATAGATCTCTGTGAGTTCTTGACCAGCCTGGTCCACAGAGAGAGTTCCAGGACAGCCAAGGAGTATACAGAGAAACTCTGTCTCGAAAAACCAGAACAAACAAAACCAGAAAGAAAGCTTAGTAAACAATTCAAAACAGTTCCTCTGGACCCTGGACTAGTCAGAACCAGAAATTTAACCTATAAAATAATAATATTTCAAATGAACTGGAAGAAACTAGCACAACCAGGAACTTGAGGGGTGGAGAGTGTGAAATGAAGTGAGCAAACTGGATTAACGCATCTGCACAGTTTCCGGGGTGTAGTGTACTCACTAAGTTATGCTACTTCCGTTCTTTTTGCTTAACCCATCAGAAGCTTTCAGTAGGAAAGAACATGGATTACAGAGTTCTGTCAATTTTGAACAGCACTGCTATAAACATTCATGAACATAAACCTCCATGTCAACCGCACTCTGGCTAGTACCAGGATTTTATATTTTCAAAAAGCCTCTTAAATGCTAGAACTAGAGTTGAGAAGGGGGTGCAAATGGCCTGGCTCTAACAAGGCCAGCTCAGCCACCCCTCCTAACAAATCAATGAAAGAGACGATGATTGATGAAGTGGAGAGTTTCCATCAGTGTGCACTGGGGAGAGGAAAGGATGGGCTTAAGGTTTCAACACAAAAATGAGGGCAGGAGGGTGAGAGGTACACATGGTAAGTGTGTGTTCCCACACATGCACATACACACAGACACACAGACACATACACAACACCAATGAAAAAAATCACCAAAAAATAAAATTATGCCTACAGAGATGCTTAGTCAGTAAAGTGCTTATAAAGCAAAAGGACCTGGATCTGGTTCAGCAGGTGAGAATACTAGCTGCTATTCAGAGGACCCTAGTTTGATTCCCAGTACCACCATGTAGCTCACAAGCATCTGTAACTCTTGTTCCAGGTGATCCAGTGCTCTCTTCTGGCCTCTGCAGATACCAGCACAGGCAGATACACATCCAAGCAAAACACCCATATAGATAAGATGAGATAAAATAATTTAATTTTAAAAACACAACACAAGGGTCTGAGTTTGATCTCCAGTACTAATGTAAACACACATGGTGGTACATATTTGAAAACTCAACATCAGGTAGACAGAGAGTGGTGGATCACTGAGACTGTCTGGTCATTTAGCCTAGCCTAATCAGAGAGCTCCAGGATAATGAGAGATACTATGTGAAAGAAAAAAGTGAATGGCTCTAGTTGAATGATACCTGAAGTTGCCCTCTGGCCACCATATGGGTGTATACATAAACATGTGTACCCCCAACACACTCATATACACAAAAAATAAAATTAAGAAAGAAATTACATTCACACAAAGAATCTAAAAGAATAAATAAAAGAACAAGATTTTTAGGAAAAAATAAAATTCAAGGTTTATACTATGATAATTATCAAAGAATTTTAAAGTAAAATATATATAAATATGAGTGAATCCTTTGGAAGAGGAGGTTGAAAGTATGTAAGAGCCAGGAGGAATGGAGAGCACAAAGAAAACAAGGCCCTCCAAATCAACAGGATCAATATACATATGAACTCACAGAGACTGAGACTGCATGCACAGGGCCTCCATGGGTCTGCAACAAATGGTAGCCTAGCACTGAAAGAACATGCCCCCAATCCCTAACGCAGAAGTTATCACCAATTGACAACCACTGCAAATGAAAAACTAGTTTTCTTCAAGGGACTCTCACAGGGGAAACTAACTATACTTTAGAGTAAGCTGCATATCCAGCAGTAGATGGCCAACAGAAAATGAACAAATGTCATCTTTGAAGGTTCTTTATCTCATAATGTCATGTCAGAGTGTTTCTTTCTCTTTAAAATTGTATCTTATTTTAATTTTATTTTAGTTATATTTTTTTTCATATTTTCCTCTCTTTTAGCTCCACAGGCCCTTTGAATATATATCATGGCTTCCAGTTCAGTGTTTTTATGGGATTTCTGGGTGTGCAAATGAGTAGATTTCTGTCTGGGTCTCTCTCTTGTGCCTTTTCTTGGGCTCTTTTGCTTCAGTTTGTTTGTTTTGCCTGTAGCTAGAGTTTTCCTGTCTGGCCCATCAGCAGTCAGGACAAATCTCTGTCACCCGCCAGTCCCACAGCCGCTCAGACCCAATCAAGTAAACACAGAGACTTATGTTGCTTATAAACTGTATGGCCATGGCAGGCTTTCTTGCTAACTGTTCTTATATCTTAAATTAACCCATTTCTACAAATCTGTACCTTGCCACGTAGCTCGTGGCTTACCGGCGTCTTCACATGTTGCTTGTCAGGGTGGTAGCTGGCAGTGTCTCCTCCCACCTTCCTGTTCTCTCAATTCTCCTCTCTGTTAGTCCCACCTATACTTCCTGCCTAGCCACTGGCCAATCAGTGTTTTATTTGTTGACCAATCAGAGCAACACATTTAACATACAGACCATCCCACAGCATTTGCCCTCTTCTGATGTGTTAGTTTTCATTTTATCTTATTATATTACATTTTATTTTTAGCCCATGGAAGCCTGTTTGCTTTCAAATGAGAGATAGAATCTACCGATCTAGATGGGAGGGGAGATGAGAGAGAACTGGTAGTATAAAGGGAGAGGATATATTATGTAAGAAAAAAGTTATTTTCAATAAAAAGAAAAAGAGAATATTTAATTAATCTGGAAAAAATGAGGGAAAACATTCCACACTTGTGGAAAGAACCCCATTTACAAACAGCCTAGGTATTTAAACAAGCAATTATACAAAGATGCACAAATGACCAACAAGCCATAAACAGATATTCAAAATCAATAGTTATCAGTAAAACAAATGGAAAACAAAACTACAATGAATTTCCACTAAAAACATTCTAGGATGGCTAAAATCAAAATGTCAGGTAGTAACGTGTTGCTGAGGATGTAGAAAAATCTAAACCTTCATACAGTACAGGTAGGAATGCAAACTGAGCTCTCAAGTTTGGAAAACAGTCCTGTATGTCCTCAAATAATGTAAAAGAGAGTTGACACATATCTCAGTAATTACATTGCTAAGTCCAAACTGGAAAAAAAATGTATACAGAAAGTTGCATGTGACTGCATTAAGCACCATGGTTCATAAAACCAAAGCTGTAAGCAATTGCAGAGGTCTGCATCTATTCCTTTAAAAGAATAAACAAAATGTAAATGTCCTATAGCAGCCATGTGAAATAGAACACTCCTTTAATTCTAGTACTTGTGAGGCACAGAGAGGCAGATCTCTGAGTTTAAGTCCAGCATAGTCTATACAGTGACTTCCAGGCCAGCTAGGGTTAAATAGTACAATCTTATCCTCCTAAAACAATGTACTATAGTAATACAATGGATTATTATTCAATCTATAAAAAAGTGAAGGAACTCAGTTCCAAGGCCACATAAAATAGGAAAATCTAGACATGGTAAGGAGAAGAGTATTTACTTAGTTAAAGCTGGGTGGTGGTAGTAGGGGATGGCTTATTAATGACTAAAGTTATGAGGTTTCTTTAAAATTGTTTTATTATATAGAAGGATGCACAGGTGTGTGCCATGGCATGCTTGTGAGGTCAAAGGACACTTTGCAGGAGTCAGCTCTTTCCCTCCTTCCACAATGGGGGCCCCAGGGATCAAATGCAGACCATTAGACTTGGCAGAAAGCACCTTTACTCACTAAGCCATTTCACCATCCCATAAGACTTCTTTAAAAGTGACCAAAATGTCCTAAATTTAATTGCTCTTTTTGCTGTAAATATCTCTGAGGATCCTCAGAATGTCCACATAACATTCAATAATTTGTCCAGTCTAAAACTATGGAGTCTATCATTTGTGGACAATATCTTTGTAAAGATGTGGATTACACTCACTTGATAACTATAGGAAAATAAAAGAAATAGATTATATCAGGGGTCATAACTTGGAAAAGCAACTTGCACAGGCCTCTGCTTTTCTACTTTCACTTCTCATTGATTTTTTTAAATACTGGGCCACAATTTATGGAGTGCTATGTTGGGGGCTAGAAGTAACCCACCACTGCCCTGACAGGAGAAAACAGATAAAGAAACCATTGTAAATCAGAGGTTGTTGAAGCCACATGGACACCAGAAAAGTAAAGATATCTATGGTGATACTTTATTTGTGTTGAAATGTGATTTTATTTGTATGTTAATAAATAAAGTTGCCTGGGGATCAGAGCTAAAAGCAAGCCATTTAGCAAAAGTCCGGCGGTGGTGGCACACACCCTTAAACCGATTACATGGCAGCCAGAGTCTCTGTGTGGTCAAGGACACAGCCAAGCAGTGATCCAAACTTTTAATCCCAGTACCAACCATAGAGACCTGGAGGTCTGTATAGACAGGCAGTGACGAGGAAATCATGTGGTTGGGTTTAGAGCCAATGAGAAGGTAGAACAGAAAGGCAATAAAAAGACAGGACACAGGAGAAGGTCTCTCTCTGGGGAAGCTACAGCAGTGAGTAGTAAGCTAAAGGTTCTTCGCTAGTGCTCTGATCTCTTAGGCTTTTAACTCTGTGTTTGGCTCTGTGTTTCTTATTTAATCAGACCATTTAGAATTTTGTCTACAGATATCCTTCAATTTGGAATGTAAACCATGATATCTTAGATTCAACTGTCATGGACTCAGGGGAAAGATAAATCTAAATCAGTGTGTCATTGTTTTAATGAGATTTGAACCACAGGTAGCATAAAGTAGGATAGAAATTTAGGCCTAACATTCTTCAAAGAACTATTAAAAATGAAGGTTTTCATAACATACTATTCTAATATTCAGAATGTAATCTAGGGCTGGGCATTCAGTTCAGTGTTAGAGCACTTGACTATTAGGTGCAAGGCCTGGGTTTGACCCGAAGTATTGTTGAAAAAAAGGGGAGGTAAAATACAAAATTAATATCGTGAAAAATCAAGAAAATGTGACTCATTATTGTGGGGGGGGGATTAACATGTCATGGCCTTGAGATGATCCAGAAACTGAAGTAGTAGAAAAACATTTTTTAAAGCTATTATAGTGGTGAGATGGTCCAACAGGTACAGGCACTTGCCACCAGCCTGACACCTAACAGATTCCAAGGACCAACACAATGGAAGGTGAGTGCCAACTCCTTCAAGTTGTCCTCTGATCTCCACTTCCATTCTGTGGCACATGTACACATACAAAATAAATAAATGTAATTTGACTTTTAAAGCTATTTATCTTACTATTCTATTGATGTGAAGAGACACTATGATCAAGGCAACTCTTATAAAAGGAAACAATTACTTGATGGCTGGCTTACAGTTTCAGAGGTTTAGTCCATTATCATCATGGCAGGGAACATGGCAAAACGCAGATATGGTGCTGAAGAAGTAACTGAGTGAGACATCCTGATCCATAAGCAGAGCGAGGAGAACTGGGCTTGGCATGGGCTTTAGAAACATCAAAACCCACCCTAGTGACATACTTTCTCCAACAAGGCTATTCTTCCTAATTTTTTTGAATAGTGCCACTCCCTGGTGACTAACCATTCAAATATATGACACTATGGAGGCCATTCTTATTCAAACCACCACATTCCGCCCCTTGGCCATCAGAAAGTAAAAAAATGCATTCAGTCCAACCTCAGAAGTCCCCATAGTCTATCACAGTCTCAACACCATTTAAAGGTCCAAAGTCTCTTCTGGGACTCATGGCTGTCTCTTTACTGTAATCACCTATTAAATTAAAAAAATCACAAAACAGATCTCTTACTTACAACATGCCTTGGCTCCAAATATACATTACTGTTTGAAAAGGGAGGAAAGGGAGCATAGTGCAAAAATACTGGACCAAAGCAAGTCCAAAAATTAGCAGGGCAAACTCCAAATTCTGCATCTCCATGTCTGATGTCAAAGTTCTCTCCAGATTGTGGTGGCTAAGGAGAACTCCATTTTGTGCTAGGCATCCATTCTAAATTCCTAAATATCTAAGTTCCTAGCAGTTCTGATGCCTCGCCCCCTCCTCCGAATTGTAAAGCTCTGGTAAGATGATTAACCACTTGCTCTGGTTTCTGTAAACTTCACTTATCACTATGTACAGGGGCAGGAAGGCAGTGCCTCAGTTCCTCACACAGTTGTAAATTCCACTGGAACGCAGTAAGTATAAGCTGCCTGTAAAAGCCCACCCCCATCCCCATTTAAAGGTGGGCCACAGTCCAAAATCTAAGCAGGGAGACTGCGTTCAGCTGCAGCTTAAATAACAATTTGGCTAATTTTAATTTAAATCATGTTTTTGGTCCTTCCAAGTGGAAGGACCAAAACTCCATATCAAACTCCATAACAAGATCTCCAATTCCTTACAGCTTTGTTGACTGCAATATACTTCTCTTGGGCTGCTTCCACACCTGGTCTGCAGCTCTCCTTGGCAAGTATCCCACAGCTCTGGCATCTCCAATGACTTGGGGTCTCTAATGAAATCCAGGCTTCACCTTCATAGCTTCAAACAATGGCCTCTCTGGTCTGCCATGCAGGGACACCCCTGACACATGCCTGGCCTCAGTGGCTTTCCTTAGCTGCAGAGGTAGAATCCACAGCCCTTTCTTGTATCCTTGACTTTGTTCGACAGCCAGAACCATGTGGGTGAAGCTGTCAAGTTCTGCTGGAACTTGGTCCCCTTGTTCAATTACATTTGCATCAGCTTGCTGTTGGTGATTGTTTCCTTCACTGCTTAAGTTTTTTCTTAATTTCTTTTCACATAAAATATGGTTATAGTGATAAATGGTAATTATAATTTCAAAAATAAAAGAAATAATTAAAAGAAAAAAAAATATCACAAGTACATGACTTTGTGCCTCACAGAACTAGGGTAAAAAGTAGCAAAGTAAACACAGAATTAACAAATAATAAGGATTAAAGAAAAAACAAATTAAGGACAAAAATTTCTGGAAATTCTAAAATTGCCAAATCCTTAGATTAACTAGAGAAATGGGGGGGGATGGAAGGAGGGAAAAAGGAAGAGAGAGAGAATTATAATCAAACAAGAACACATTAAAATAGATTATAAGGGACTACTATAAACAATTGTATGCCCATGAATTGGATAATCTAGAAGAAAAAAAAACCTAGATGTTTCACATGTAAAAAAAAACAAAACAAAAAAAACATGTTTCACATTAGACCTACTAACTAAAATAGCAATGATCTAAAGCCAACATACAAAGACCAGTTCTATGTTTTACAGCAATACCTGCCTAACTGAAAAAGAAATCAAGGAAACAATCATACTTATTAAAAATGAGTAAAATGTTCAGGAATTAAAATAGTGAAATGTCTGTACACTGAAATCTATAAAGCATGATGTAAGAAGCTGGAGATAAAGGCAGAAAGCTAGCCTTTGTTCATATATTAGCTTTTAGGGAAGGCAAGTGCTGGAGAAGACTGCAATCCTGGTGTCATCCTTGACTTCTGATTCCTTCATGCCCAATCTTCATGTCTTTTTGGCAAATATTACAATTTCAGTCTAGAAGATATTAGTCAGAATGGCTTCACTGCTCACAGTGCCCACTGTCGCTAAAGTGATGCACCAGCATCTCTTACCTAGGTTACTGCAGTGGTCCCTTACTGTTCTATCTTACTTGAACCCCACAGTCTTGGGATCGAACAAAATGATCCATTAGTAGAACTTAATCCTGTAAATGTTTTTTGCTGAAATTCCAAGTTCTGAGAGTTTCCCATTAGAATCTAAACAATAGTGCCACCCCTCATCATTGCTTGTAAGTCTATTCTTCTCTTAACTAACGCTACCTAAGACATAGGATCCCTTTGCTGATTCTTAAACACAGCGAAGTGTATACTGCCTCAGTATCTTTGCATAGCATAGATCTTCCAACACAAATTGCTCTTTTCCTTTGGATATCTACATGAAAATGGACTTCATCACCTCTTTGAGGTCATAGTTAAAATTCAGTCCTTGAGGCCTTCTTAAATAATCATATTAAAAGAACATATACCTTGAACTAAAGAAGGCTTTTCTTCTTGCATTGGTATTTTACACAACACCATTTGTCACTTAACATACAGAGTATTTCACTTCTTTATTGCTGTCTTCTTTCTCCAACATATAAGCTTTCCAAACACAGAGACAGACAGTGACTCTTGTCTGTTTTCCAGGGCCTAAAAGCGTGCCTGTCACCTTGTGGGTGCTCAATAAGTATTTATCTTCATTGACTAGATGTGTCAGAAGTTTGCCCCTCATGTTAAAAAATGATCAAATGACTTTGTAAAATGAATTAGCCTGTGAACAATAAAAGTAAAACACTCCATAGATGCTCAGATGATGATTTCATTATGTGGCCAATATACAAGAGACACATACAAATTGGTCTAATCCCAGAGTGATGAAAGAGTAATGAACAATGGAGTCCTGACTAAGTGCAGGAAGCAAATAATGAATGGCAGTTTACATGAAATCACGAGGCAATGGCCTGCATCACAGCCTGGCTTCATTTATTCCTGGAGCACTATCATTTAGAAAAGACCTATAGAGAAAAATAACTAGTAAGGTGGGTCGAGGGAAGACATAGAGAGAGGAGAACTTCTATGGCGTGTCTGAGTTACTTTCACTGTGGGTCCCTTACTTTCCAGAGACAACTAGTTATTTATTTGCAAAAATGAATCATGTGAACATTTCCTCTTTTACCTTGAAGGCAAAATTGTCTTTACTCAGAATTCAGTTGAGAATAATTGAAAATCCTGGCTACCTCTGATCAAATAGCTTCTGTGCCCAAACACAATGACATCAACAATTAATGGTCAGGATTGTGCTTTCCAAGGGAAGGTTTTCATCTGGAGCAGGTCAACAAAATACATATGCTTTTCATTGCATTTCATGTAGCTCAAGTTGCTAGGTATAGAAATAACATAAAAAGGACATGGTTTCAAGTAGCTCATTAGGCTGTCCTCAAAATCACTATGTACCAAAAATGGCCTTGAACTTCTAGTTCTGTTTCAATCTCCTGAGAGCTGAGGTTATAGACACGTGCCACCACACCAGACTTAGGCATGGGGTAGAACCCATGGCCACATGTACATTAGACAAACACTCTATTAGCTAAGCTACATTGTCAACCCTAAAAGTCTGGCCTTAATGGAACAAGATGCTGGATTACATTTGCATAGTTGTATATAGTCATTCCTCAGTCCCTGTGAGGGGGCAATTCCACGATCCACCTTGGACAATTAAATATGCAAAAGTTTAAGTCTCTTATCAAAAACAGTATAACACTTGCATGTAACCCCCAACACATCTTTCAGATTACTGGGAAAAGGGGCTTCATGGTGCTTCTTTTATGCTAAGATAAGGAGGATAGGCTTGTTGGGGGGAAAGAGGAATTTAATTCTGGAGATGATGGTTAGAGTCTGGGATGGGATAGCATATTGTATGTACTCACACTTATCTTACAGCTATTTTCTTTGGTGTGTGTGTGTGCATGTGTGTATGTGTGTAATACAAGTCCCACAGCACATGTGTGGAGGTGAGAGGACAGGTTGAAAAAGTTGGTTCTCTCCTTCCACTTTTTGGGTCCCAGGGATTGGCATCAAGCACCTTTAGCCATTGAGCCATTTTAGTAGCCCATTGACTTACTGCTTTTATTTACTTATCCATTCATTCATGATTTTTTATATATTCTAAAAAGATGGGAGTTAGCCTGCTAGCCTCTACTTACTCATGTTGAATCACTATTAAACCACTTCTACTAGCAAAGATCTCTTGTATCAACTCAGTTAGGTCCACCCTCCAAGGGTGGTCTTACATCCAATCCTTATCTTCTCCACATTCTATGTGGTATTTCTGTTCTGGTATCACCAGCTTTTATCTGGGCATCTTTCCTCTTTGAAGTCCAAACACTCTTTCAAAATGGTCATTTGATCAGGCTATATGAAAATTATGCAGGGGCATCATCAGCCAGTATAAAGTCCAAATCCTTTAGCACAGCATAAATAGTGTATAATGAACTGTCCTTGCCATCTGGAAGAATATCACCTTTTATCACTCTTCCATTATTTCCTGTACTGGAGTCACATTTAACTATGTATGTGTGCTACACATGTTTGCTTTGTGCCACAAGCTTCATTCAGTAAGCCCTGGAATTGGGACAGTTGACAGTTGACAGTTGAGAAGATGTGCCCCGATCCTCATGGAACTCAGAGTCACTTTATAGGTCCTTAAAGTAATTTTAAATTTCAAAATTAGACAAGACTCTTCAGAAACATTCCAACAAATGGCTGCAAGCAGCAATCCTGACATCTCAAAATTACCACGGTTTCCTATGCTATTGTAAATGAAAAAAGTCATATTCCCAGCAATGTGTGTCATCTACTAAGTCTTACTCTCTATTACCCTATTATAGTATAGTTCTGATTAACCAAAGAACTTTGTGAGTTCAAAGGCACTACATATGCAGCTATTGCCCTGTTCGCTGCATGGAATACTCTTATTCCATTAAGTACTTACATGAGTGCATTATCAAGGAAAGGAAGGAGCTTTCAACCAGCTTTCAAGGCTAGTTTTGTTTGTTTGCCTGGCATTGTTTTCTTGGATGAATTCAAATTTATGTAACTGCAAATAGACTTCCCAAAACAGGAAAAAAAAGAAATGTCTTTATATGTGAAGTACAGATGCATATTTGTATTTATTTATATGTGTATGTGACTGTGTATGGGTACATACACATGAGTGCTGGTTCCTATGGAAGCCAGAAGAGGTTGTGAGATCCTGCTAGAACTAGAGTAGTTGTGAGCTGACTGACATGAGTGCTAGAAACTGAACTCATATCCTCCAGAAGAGTAGTATGTGCTCTTAACTGCTGATCCATCTTCCCAGCCTGTAGATGTAAGTTTTAAAAAATACTCTTGTTGCGGGCATGTTAGCACATGCCTTTAATCCCAGCACTCAGGAGGCAGGGGCAGGAGGATCTCTGTGAGTTTGAGGCCAGCCTGATCTACAGAGTGAATTCCAGGACAGGCTCCAAAGCTACAGAGAAACCCTGTCTTGAAAAAAAAATCCCTTTGTCCTGTGGTTAGTTGCTGAAGTCACAGATTCAGAACCTATGGATATGAGGGCCAACTTCTGTTAAATAAAATGCTACCATATTGCCCTCTCTCATAATAGATCAGTAAAGAAATACCCAGTGTTATAATAGTATATTTTTGAGTCTTCATACCAAATAGCCCCCTTGATCTGTGTTAGAGAAGATCTTTTTTGGCACTAGAAGGTGGTGCCTGGCACCAGGTACAAGCAGTGACTTTTTACTGGGTAAATGGAGAATTTATAATACACACAACATTCATATTAGGGTTCTTGCATGCATGTTTCTTTGGTAGACCTCATATTCTTCTAATATCCAAAGCAGAACAGGCAATAACATTTTGTTGCAAAGGTAAGGAAAATCAATGACACAAACTAAAATCATAGCACTGAACCAAAAACATACATTGTTTTAGCAATTCTCGGTGTCTCTGAAAGTCACAGAGAAAACTCACTCCCACTTCCATCAGCAGTAGGCTTTTTGCTTGTTTGACATGATGAAAACAAAATAGCAGCATGGTCAGTTCTACAAACAAGAGTGACTATATGCTACTAACACTGAAATACCACGAATCCCTAAGAGCATCTCCTCTCAAATCTATTAGAAAGTAACATGATGTTCTTCATCTTGCTGCTTTTATTTTGTTTCATTTTGTTTTAATAGCCATTCTAGCTGAGGTAAGATGTTGTTTCGCTGTAGTTTTGATTTGCATTTTCCTGAGGCTAGTGATGTTGAGAACCTTTCAATTATCAGTTGGTCATTTGTATTTCTTCTTTTGAGAAGTGTCTATTTGGATGATTTGTTTGGTTTCATTGGATTATTGTTTCTTGATAATTGAGTTTTTGGAGTTGTTTATGTCTTCTGGATATAGCACTCTGATGGAAAATAGATAGAACTGGAGGACATTGCATTAAATAAAATAAGCCAGGCATGAAGAGACAAGGGCTTTGAGTTCTCTGTCATTTGTGGAAATCAGAGAAAGGAAAACACTGACCTGAAGGTACAATAGTGTTTACTACAAACTAAGAATGGGGATAAGAAAAACACATTAGGGCAAGCTGGATTCAATCAGTGTACATTGTGTACATAGATTGAAAGATCACACTGTACTCTGTAGTACAATATTATTTTAAAGTGTGTTACATTTGTTTATGTTGCATTTGTTTAATTCTGTGAAGCTGTGTTACTGTGCCTGTGTAAAACACCTGATGGTTTAATAAAGTGCTGAATGGCCAATAGCAAGGCAGGAGAAAAGATAGGCAGGGCTGGCAGGCAGAGACAATATATAGAAGGAAGAGATGGAGGAATGAGAGATCTAGCAGCCGGAGAAGGAGGACAACTCCAGGGGCCAGACACCCAGCTATATAACAATGGAATAAAAAATAAATAATAAAAACAATAAAAACCCAGCAATGGAATAAAAAACAAAAGGTATACAGAAATAGAAAGGGAAAAACCCAGAGGCAAAAAGTAGATGGGATAATTTGAGATAAGGAAATTGGGCTAGAAACTAAACCAAGCTAAGGCTGGGCATTCATAAGTAAGTGTAGCTGAAGGTTTTCCTGTGTCCCACCTGGACTGTGGTCAGGACAAATCTCTCTCACCCACCAGTCCTGCAGCTGCTTGGACCCAAGTAAACACACAGAGACTTATATTACTTATAAACTGTATGGCTGTGGCAGACTTCTTGCTATCTAGTTCTTATGTCTTAAATTAACCCATTTCCATTAATCTATAAGTTGCCATGTGGCTTGTGGCTTACCAATACTTTTACATCTTGCTTCTCATGATGGCAGTGGCTGGCAGCATCCACTTCCCAGAATTCTCCTCTATGCTTATTCTGCCTATACTATACTTCCTGCCTGGCTACTGGCCAATCAGCATTTTATTTATCAATCAGAGCAACACATTCACAACATATAGACAGACATCCCCAGCACTTCCCCTTTTCTTTTTTTTTAATCAAAAAGGAAGGTTTTAACTTTAACATAGTAAAATTACATATAACAAAACAATTATCAAGCAAGAATTATAGTTATAATAACTAGTCTATATGTATTTGGTAAAATTAAAGAAAATATTCTATTTATCCTATATTTTGTGAGTCTAAAGTTTTATGTCTAATTTATCTTTTATCATAACTAAGGAAATTATAACTATCTAGTCTTCAACTACATAAAAGCCCCAGAAGGATATACTATTACCTAAGTAAACAGGAAGTACATTGTAAGCAACATCCAAAAATCTAGAATGACAGAGATAGCTGGCTGCCTGGGCAGTCATCCTAAGTTCTTCTGAAAAGTTGGGGCATCTGTCTTCAGCCCACAGGCCTAGAGTCTCTCTGTGTCCTGTAGAATGTCTGGCAGTTTCCTCTGCGAAGCAGGAACCTGAAGGACCATTTTGCCTTCCAAAGTTCAGTGGTCACCTTCCTATGGGTCCTGCATATCCAGTCAATACTTTTTTGTCAAGCAGTCCAGGTAAGAGCAGTTTCTTATCCAAATGGCTATTTTTGCCAAGCAGAAGATAAACACCACGTAGAGTATCTTTGATGCCCATCCTCCTCTCTGATGTAAATTTGTCCTGCCAGGAGCAGATGTCTCACTGTCCAGAAAGTCTAAATTTTTAAAACATTTTAAATGCCATATTCTGTAGGTCTTTGAAGTGTTTGAAGATTACCTACCTAATTGAATTATATCTATGTATACCTAGAAAACTTAACATGACTATAAGTTTGACTATAATAGAAGACTAATTATTGATCTATTTCTTAATTATCCATTACAATTTAAATGAGTTATATAAGCATAATACCTTAAACGAGAGTAGAAATATGTGTGTGTGTGTGTGTGTGTGTGTGTGTATAACAAAATCAACTCTAAATTTGTATCAATAAACTAAAATCCACAGCAATGCAAAAAATTTTAAACAAGTTGTTGCTCTTTAAAAGTAGATTCATTAATCTACCCTTTCATCCTATCATATCTATACTATCCCCTTTTCTTCTTTAGAATGAGATTACATTTATAATCAACCTGCTTTAAATAAAAATAAACATTCATAAACCATATTTTGGGAATTTGGGCGTAGCTTCTCATACTACTTCCTGCTGGATGAGTATGGTGATATTTTATTTGTACTGAAATGTGATTTTATTTGTATGTTAATAAATAAAGTTGCCTGGGGGTCAGAGCTAATAGCAAGCCATAGCAGAATCCAGGCGGTGGTGGTGAACAACTTTAATCCTGATCACATGACAGGCAGATCTCTGTGTGTTCAAGGATACAGCCAGCATGGAGACACATGCCTTTAATCTTAATACCAACCATAGAAGACCTGGAAGTCTGTATAGACAGGCAGTGATGAGGAGGTCATGTGGCTGGGTTTACAACCAATGAGAAGGCAGAACAGAAAGTCAATAAAAGACAGATACACAGGAAGTAGGTCTCTTTCTGAGGGGAAGTACGACAGCGGAAACAAAGGGTAAGAAAGGGTTTTTAGTATCAGCTCTTAGCTACTACTCTGACCTCTTGGGCTTTTAACTCTGCATTTGGCATGTTTCTTATTTAATAATACTGTCACATCTACAGATGAGGGTGCTCTTATGGGGACCCTGAGAAAATTAAGAATTATGGCCAAACCCTGACTGCAATAGTCTGTGAGGCAGCATTGTCTGAGCCAGTTGCCTTGAAACCATTATGGATGTTGGATCATCTGGGCCATGGTGTCATCAGAGACCTTTTGGGGAGTCTTGGCTGGTCAAACCTGATGTATCTTAATCTGGAACAAATCCATAGCTTCTTGCTTCCTATGGAAACAAAAGCAGAGCCTCCTTTCCAAGGCAACATATCCTTAGATCCAAATTTTGAAGTCAAGGTACCTTTAAAATATACATATTGGCTTAACTGAGCATCCTTTAAAATCAAATGTCTTTCTGCAGTTAAAAATCTCAAAGACACTATAATCCAGGCTCTCTGTGTAATATCCATCTTTATGTGGCTTATTTTTTATATTACTTTTACTTTCTCTTTAAAGACTTTATTTTTTAAACTATATCTTTATATGACTACATAAATTCCTTTTTTCTCTCTTCCAAGCCTACATACATTTTTTACATACATTGTAAACTGTTTAGAGATTTATCCCATCAGAATCTGTCTTATTGTGAATCTATTGCTTTAAACTGCAGCGTTTTCTGCCCACCTCAGCTTCCCAACATGGCAGAACTACATTTACAGCCAGCTCTGGGAACAATGCTGGCTCACCACCAACTCTGGGAAACAGTAAATCTATGCTTCCATCAAAGCAGTGTGTAGCCCAGAAACCTTTTTTTTTAATACTAGCAAAAGCTGTATCCACCAAGCAGCGTACTGCATGGCTTGGAGACACCTCTGTGTAACGTGGCATAGGTCAAGCCTGCACACTATGAACCCGCCATAGAGTAGCTCAAGCACACATATTGTGGTGTCTCACTGCCCACATGAATTATGAAGCAGGAACTTAGGTGGAAACTCAAGCCATTGGGCGCCATTTCTAGCTGGAGTTTTCTCCAATCCCGCCTGGGGCCCACAGCTGCTCTGACCCAAATAAACACACAGAGGCTTATATTAATTACAAACTGTATGGCCTAATGGCTCAGGCTTCTTGCTAGCTCAATCTTACATCTTAAATTAACCCATTTCCATTAATCTATAAGTTGCCACATGGCTTGTGGCTTACCAGTACTTTTACATCCTGCTTCTCATGGCAGCTGGCACCATCTCCTGACTCAGCCTTCCACTTCTCAGAATTCTCCTCTCTGCTTATTCGGCCTATACTATACTTCCTGCCTGGCTACTGGCCAATTAGCATTTTATTTATTAATCAATCATAGCAACACATTCACAGCATACAGAAAGACATCCCCAGCAAGTAAGACTAAGCCTCCATGTATGATTTATTTGTGAGCTGTGTGGTGGTCCCCCTGAAAAGAGCCAAAAAACAGTCCTCTATTAATATTAATTATTAATACATATTCATCAAAAATAAAATAAAATGCATCAAGGTATCTATGGTAGTTTAAATGTAATTGGCCCCCATAAGCCCATACATAGGAAGTAGCACTATTGGGAGCTGTGGCATTGTTGAAAGAAGTGTGTCACTGTGGGGGCAGGCTTTGAGGTCTCTTTTGCTTAAGCTTTGCTCAATGTCATAGTCCTTCCTGTTGCTTTCTGATCAAGATGTAGCCAGCAACATGTCTGCATGTATGCCACCATGCTCCCCACCACAATGATAATGGACCAAATCTCTAAAATTGTAAGCCAGCCCCAATTAAATATTTCCTTTATAAGAGTTGCCATGGTCATGATGTCTCTTCACAGCAATAGGAACCCTAACAAAGACAGTTAACATATTTATTAAATGTTTCTGTGCATTCTGAGGAAGAATCCTTTTGTACACTGGAAAGATTTCTGCTTGGATTGATTTAATAAAAAGCTGATTGGCCAGTAGCCAGGCAGTAATTATAGGCAGAACAACCAAACTAGGAGAATGATGGGAAGAAAGAGGAGTAAGAGGAGATGCCAGTAGCAGCCAAGGAAGCAGAATGAATAGAAAATGAGGTAACAAGCCATGAGCCACATGGCAAAGCATAGATAAGAAATATGAGTTAATTTAAATGTAAGAGTTAGGCACTAACAAGCCTGAGCTATTGGCCGAGCACTTATAATTAATATTAAGACTCTGAGTGGTTATTCAAGAGTTGCTGCCAGCACATGAAAACCCGGCCAATTGCATATTGCTATGTAAAATTAACACTAAAATCCATGTCTTCAAAGATCAACTTAATAATTCCTTATTATGTGGGTTACTTTCAGATTCTTCAAATGCATGTGGTATTGGCTGGACCAGTACAATGGCCTCATTCACAGAGGTAGTAACAGGGTGGCTCCTTGTAGTAGTTTAAATGTAATTGACCCCCATAAGTTCACAGGGTGTGCCACTATAAGGAAGTATAGCATTGTTGGAGTAGATATGGCATTGTTGGAGGAAGTCTGTCACGGGGGGTGGGGGGGTTGACTTTGAGGTTTTCTGTGCTCAGGATACCACATAGTATCTCAGTCAATTTCTTGTTTGTTGCTTGCAAGATGTAGGACTCCCAGGTAGTACTCCAGTGCCATGTCTGCCTGCTTACTGCCATGTTCCCCACCATGATGATAATGGACTGAAACCTCTGAATCTTTAAGTAAGCTATCCCTATTAAATGTTTTCTTTATAAGAGTTGCCACTGTGGCCATGGTGTCTTTTCACAGCAATAGAAACTCTAACTAAGACACTCCTGTTGGAGAGCTCAGGGAAATCTGCTAGTTAAGGGCCTCAGATTTCCTGCATGTGGTCCTCTACATGGGTCTTTTCTAGCTTTCCCATAATCTGATGATATAGTGGATTGGATGAGAATGGCCCCCATAGGCTCTTACATTTGAATGCTTGGTCCCTAGTTGATAGATTTGCTTAGGGAGGGATTAGAAGGTATGGTCTTGTTGGAGAAGGTGTGTCACTGGGGGGTGGGCTTTAAAGTTTCAAAAGTCCATGGTAGCCAGCCCTCATGTCTACTGCTTGTGGATCAGATGTAAGCGCTCAGCTGCTTCTCCGGTGTCATGCTGCCTGTCTGTTGTCATGCTGTCAACCATGGTGGTCATGGACTAACCATCTGAAACTATAAGCAAACTCCCAATTAAATGCTTCCCTTTATAAGTTGCCATGGCCATGTGTCTCTTCATAGCAAAGACAGCAAATTATAGATCCTTCAAGTTCAACTTTAGATTTGTTTACGTTCTTGCTGAATTCTATTAGTCAAAGCAGAACAAAGAGCCATACAAATTCAGTTATTAGCAGAAGAGAGTAATTCCTCATTATAAAAAAGTATGTGAACTGGCAAATACTGTTCGAGCCATGCTAATATTTCTTGCACCTGAGTTGGTAGTCCTTGCAGAGCATGCAAAAGCCCTAGCATAGCATATAAAAGCCCCATGTTTGATCTCCAGCACTTCATAGAACCCAGGGAGGTACTGCATACTAGCAATCCCATCAATTGGTAGGTGGACACAAGAAAATCAGAAGCTCAAGATCATCCTCAGCTACATATTGAGTGTAAGGCCAGCCTGGACTATATGAGACCTATTCTCAAATACTGTTGTAGTACTAAACTGTCTTTTACATTGTTTCCTTTGTTGCATTCTTTCTCATTTTGTCCATATAGTGGAGGTGTTTTGTTGTTGTTATTGGGGATATAGTTAAGACAGGGTGTCATTATACAGCACAGCTCACCTGGAACTTACTATGTAGCCCAGAATGGCCTTGAATTCTATGGGTAGTCCTCCAGCCTCAGCTTCCCTAGAACTAGGATTACAGGAATGAGCCACCACACTTAACTAAAGATTTATAGTCAGGACACATAGACACACTATATGGCAGTATTTTAAATGCACAAGATGTTCTGATGTTAATCACAAACTATACCAGTGAAATCATTCATGGGGAATCAGAGCAGACAATATCCACCTGAGGATTTTAAGGAATTCAAGGAAGAAATTGGGATGCTATTTATTAAAATGTGCAGTCTATAGTTTCAGGTTATTTCATAAACTGGAGCTCAAATTTCATAGTGTCTGTATGCCATGCACCATTCTGAATATCTTACATTCATTACTTCATTTAATTTTCACAATATACAGAGATCTATTTTATTGTCTCCATTCTTACAGTGAGGAAACTGGGGTCCAGAAAGGTTAATTTGCTCAATTAACTATTAAATAGTCAGACTGGTCTTGAATTCAAGTATATCCAATTCTAAAACCTCTGCTATAACTACCATGACCTTGATACTTTAAAGGGTATCTCCTCAGAACTAGCCCTACCAATATGCCAGGAAAGGAGCCTCAAGGGTACAGGTCCAGCTTGCTAGAGTCTAAGTGGAGTTAAGATTTGTACGTCTGGAGTGAAACCTGGATTAAAGGAATATCAGTAGGGATCCTTCAGGATCCAAACATCAGGCTTATCAGAAAACATTTGAAAGAGCTGTTAAGAGTCTATGATCAAATAAATGAGCTACTTGTGGAAGATGGTATGGATTATCTGAGAAGAAATTGGACTGAACTCAAATACCCAAGTGGTTTTATGGGATAATACAGTCTATGCAGGCAGTGACATAGCTTAGGGATAAAGGCACTTGCCACCAAGCCTGATGATCAGAGTTTAACCCCCAAGCACACATGGTGGAAGGAGATAACCAACTCTTATGAGTTGTTCTGTGACCTTCACACACACTCTGTGGCACATGCTCACCCCTTTACACATACAAATAAATGCAAAAAAATTATTAAAGATGTGACATGGATTCAATTCTCTGAAGATATGGATCTACTATGGGAACTCGGAGGATTTCAGAAGCATATTTTAAAAATGAGAAATTATAAAACCAAAGATTGCCTATACTGAGGCATCTGGCAGAAGAAGACTCCTGCAGACACTGCTCGTAGGACAACTGACACAGGACAGTTGTAAAAGTCAGTTTCAAAAGTTGATTCAAAATCTATTCCTTTCCAGAAGGCAGGGAGTAAAATTCCATGGACCTGCAAATGGAAAGCTATTTAGTTGAAATAGGATGGGACCTTACTTTTGAATCAGACATGTTTGATTTTAATCTTGATTGAAACATGCAATCCATGTGACCTTGGAAAAGTCATGTGAACTATTTGAGGCTCCAATTACATCTCACAAAACGGAGACCAAGCCAGGCATGGTTTTTGCATGACTGTAATCTCAACACTTGGGAGACTAAGACAAAAGGATGCCTGCCAGTTTGAGGCTTCCCTTTGTTACATAGTGAATTTGTGGCCTGCAAAATAAGACCGTGTAGCTAGAGTTTTCCTGCCTTGCCCACAGTCAGGACAAATCTTTGTCACCCGCCAGTCCCACAGCCGCTCAGACCCAACCAAGAAAACACAGAGACTTATATTGCTTACAAACTGTATGGTCGTGGCAGGCTTCTTGCTAACTGTTCTTATAGCTTAAATTAATCCATTCCCATAAATCTATACCTTGCCACATGGCTCATGGCTTACCAGTATCTTCACATGCTTCTTGTCATGGTGGCGGCTGGCAGTGTCTCCTTCTGCCTTCCTGTTCTTTCTTTTCTCCTCTGTTAGTCCTGCCTATAGTTCCTGCCTAGCCACTGGCCAATCAGTGTTTTATTTATTGACCAATCAGAGTAATTTGACATATAGATCATCCCACAGTGTGTGTGGGGGTGGGGTGGGGTGGGGTGTGGGTGGGCTATTTTTGGTTGTCAATTTGAGTAATTAACTAAATTAGCTAAAACCCAAGCAGCTAGGTATACTTGTGAGGGATTATTTTTTAATTAAATCATTTGAAGTAGAAAGCTCCATTTTAAACCAGATCTTTTGGCGTGGGAAGAGTCACCTTTAATCTGGACCATACCTTCTACTGGCAGTCTATATAAAGGACATGGAAGAAGGAAGCTTGCTCTCTCTTTGCCTGCTTACTCTCCCTCTCACTGGCAAGTCCATTCCTTTACTGCCACTAGAGCCTACATCTTCAGGATTCCGGCATATACTAAAGATTGAGATATCATCCATGGACTGAACAACTACTGGATGTGTGGACCTTCCATTGGTAGACAGCCATTGTTGGACTAGCTAGACTACAGCCTGTAAGGCATTTTACTACAATGCGTGCACACACACACACACACACACACACACACACACACACACACACACACACGGTTTTGTTCTGTTCCTTTAGAGAACCCTGACTAATACAATAGATACAGATAGTATTTTTAAAATAAAGGACATGAAGTGGGGGTGGCAGATGGGGTGGATCTGGGAGAAATTAGGATGAAGAGAGGTGGTAAATATGATTAAAATAGATTGTGTGCATATATAAAATTCTCAAAGAATTAAGAAAATACCATATTTTTAAAACAGGGAAATAATAGTACCTACTTTCCAGGACAGTCATATGAAGAGACAAGCCTGTATTTGAAGACATCAGGAGGGCTAGATGTGTAGCTCAGTCTCTAACCCAAATCCTAACCCTAACCAGATCAGAAGATCAAGGTCATCCTCAGCTAATACTGGGTTTGAGGCTAGTC